>NW_028288821.1:6363636-6666666 GCF_059628265.1 Tinamus guttatus
TGTCCCGTGAGGGTATGTGGGAAAGGCCTGTAGTAGCTGGAAGGTGTCACTTGCTGATGCACTGAAGTTTATTGGCTTTGCTTTTATGTTTCCTGTTTTCAATCTCTAGCATGTCACCAGGAATGTTGTGAACTATCCAATGTGAAACGGCAACAGGAATAAGCTTATAAACCAGATATAAAAATACCAACCCCAAGATTAGCTATGAATCAAATTTAGACCTTTATCTAGTTGACAAGTAGTAGACTCATGGGAAAAAAATGGCTGAATAATCAAGTTGGAATTAAATGTGCACACTTTTACAATATCATATAAATAAATGAAATGTAGAACAAAATAATTTTGACAGAACCTCTCTGTCCGCAACAAAATCTCTTAAGGGGAAATCTCTTAAGGGCTTTTAGACCTTCTTTACCACTCTGAAAGAAGCAAGGAAGAGCTTCAGCCTCATATTACTTTTTCCTGGCAGACTACATTTAAACTTCTTGTGATTTGGGGCTTTTCCAGTAGACTTCATTCTGAACTCTCCTGTAAAATGGAGGTCCTTAGCAGCAGAACAAGAGGTGGTTAGGGTGCACCTTGCTGAGCACTACTTAGCACTTTTTAGGCTATGGCCCTACCTGCAGCAGTCATGTCCCTTTGAGTATTTTTGTATAAAAAGTAAAAACTCCATGTGCTGCTCCCAACATTACTGTCTCCTTATTCCCCCTAAGGTTTGAGCTATGGCATCTCTGTGGACTGGATGGACTCCACGCAAGAGGAGGTGGCCTTTTGGCAGGAGATGATGTCAGCTGCCAATGAATGGATCGATGGATTGCTGCCACTGCGCTCGCTGGCAGGGAGGAGAAAGCTGAAATAACCCCCATCTGTGCTCCGGAAAGGCTGAACATGTTGGTTAGAATTAACTTCTTGCACAGAGGTGATGGAGACCATCTGTGAGCCAGACAAGTGTCAGGTTAATTAGGAAACTGATGGACAGCACTTTGGTCATGTTAAGTGCTGATTTGCCAATGGAGAACCTAGAAGATGCTAGACTGACGCTATGCTTGATTTTGATCAAGAAGGAACTTTTTGTTTGCCTTTTTATTTAATCGTTTATAATCAGTATCTTTGAATTCCATTAAGCTCTGGGAACACTGACAGGGAAGAGCAGGTATAGATATTATTATTTTTTTACTGTTTCATGTGCCTTTTTTTTCTCCTGTGCAGAGATGTAGCTGTACTAAAGTTGCAGCATGGTATTATTCATACTCCCCTGTGAGTGGTACACTTTGTACTTGATGTAGGATTGCTCCAAGTCACCAGCCAGCACTGTCTGAGAATGGAAGCTTTCCATTTGTCACTGGTGATAATGCATCTGTAACGTGAGCAAAATTGAGATCCAAGGTGAATCTAAAGAAAGAACTATTTGAAACAGAAAATGAAGCAATCTGAGGAGGATAACAATGAGAAATTCAATGTATTAATTCCTTTCTGCTCTTCTATGAAAGAGAGAAGTTGTGGTCCTGTAGCTAGTGGGATTTTGCAGCTAAGGCCTGTTTTCCTAGCTTTCCCACAGGCTTCCTCAGTGACCTCAGGCAAGTTCCTCAATTAAAGGGCAGTTTCAGTGCAATATAAACTAACACACTTGCCCAAATGTAAAGTATGATTACAATACTGATGTGCCAGACAGCACCTCTGAAATGCCTTGTGTGCAAAACATTTCACTATGAAAAGATGATGTAGGAAACAGTCTCATGTTAGCCTGGCACAGCGGATCAGGAAGGGAAGGTCTAAGCTATGCGGGAGCCCAGGAGATTGTGGCAGAGGTAGCAGGGAGTGAATCATGCAAAGTGGAGCTAACAGAGCTACAAGGACTGGGGTTTCTGCTGACCCTCACAGATCTCATTGCCCTTCTGGTCTTCCCTTCACTCGCTGGTCAGTTGGAATTATATTTTTTTTGGCAGTAGTTTGCAAAATTTTTGCATCTGACAAGTTAACAGTGACAGAGTTGCATTATGAAATGCACCTCTGTAATTTCTTCTTTAAATGTACATATTGTGATTAAATAGAATGTTTTTCCTTAGTCATCCGCCCATCTCCTTATACCTATCTTTAGCTTGGTCTGAGTAACAAAGAAGCAAGCAAGAGAGGTGTTAGATGTTGTCATGTCAAAATGAGCTTTTTTTAATCTCAAGGGTAAGTGATATATTGTGGAGCAACATTTTTTGTAGCTATCTGACCTTAGATTTTGGTTCTGTGAATATTTTGATATTCTTCTTTAATGTATTGATTTTATTTTTTATCCAAAATGCATCAGAAATCTTCAGCTTAGCAAAGATGGTTGTAAAAAAAAATGAATGTGTGATAAACATAACAAGACTTTTTTTTTTTTTTTTTGTGAAATGAAGATGTTTGGAAGATAATCGGCAGCTCTTGGAGGGAGAAAAATAAAGAAGATATTTTTGTGATGGGGAAAAAAATATATTCTTTAGTATGTACCAATTCTAGTACTAAAAGCACTAAGAGAACTGTCTGTAGAACAACAGAGTTAAATAATGACTAACCTATTACACAACATGAAATAAATAGCTTATCAACCCAAAGACGCTTTGTATTGGCTCCAATCTGGCATGTTTTAGTCAACAAGGTTTGGTCATTTATTACCCCCATGGGATAATACTGCAAATTGGGATAAAAAGCAATATCGGGCCTCAGGTGAGAGTTTTTAATTAGCTTTACCCATTTAGGTGCTGAACATGTGGATACTTATACATATAGCTTGACTCCTATGAGGAGCGCTGCTCATCCGAGTGTGTGTTTGCTATAATGAAGCTGGCTCAGGGCTCTCCCCAGCCCGGGGACTTCAGCCACGGCCGTGACATGTGAGGGGTCTCTGCAGGGTCGGACAGATCTTGCCTTGGGAGGGTCCTGCTCAGCTCCTCCTCATGGCAAAACTGGAGCTCCTGCCTGCTCCTCCTCCTCGCGTGCAGCTTTAGCACCTGCGACCGAGCTTTTGCCAAGGCTACTGTTGCCATCAGTGGAGCTGGGAACGTTTGTGGTAGTGTTTCAGAAAATTAACATCTACTTTAGTTAGAGGTGCAAATAAAGGGAGGGAAATGGAGCCAGGAGGCCAGTTTCTTCCCTTAGTTGCTTGTGTGGACTTGGCCCGAGACTTTGTGAACAGAGTATTTTTGCATTCAGATTCTGTTGAGGATGTTGGTTAATCTTTCAGCAGCTTGTTTACTTAAATTAAGCCCTAATTAACTTAAGAAGCTTTCTTTGGCATTTAATAGTTTATCAGAGTAAAAGATTACACTGCCAAATCACATTCACATTTGTAACTGAGTTGTATTTGAGGTGATAAAACTTGAGATGCCACATGTGTCACTTAATATTTAAAAGCACTTTATCAGGAAAAAAAAAAAAAGGCACTTTATTGTCAATGCCATGAGGAGAGCTGGAAGAGCTCGTGGATATCGGGTGCCTGGCATGAGCGTGGCCCAACCAGGGAGGCCCGTGGGAACTGCATGTGGTCCTGATGCCAGCGGCAGCTCCCGGGCAGAGGTCCCTGCCGCCACCAACGCAGCCCTGGGGCCAGTTCGGGCATTTATAGTATGTGGTCCATGTGCGTTCAGAATTGTTCATGTTGCAAGTATCAGAAACCATCAAAAATAGTTTAGAACTGTGACCAAAGAAAAGAAAGTATTGCTGACTCTTGAATAATATCCAGCGGATGTCTCAGAGGAGACAGGAAAAGAAGTGGCTGAATTAATTATCTACTACTAAATATTTGCTCAGCTCTATCCTTCACCAACAGTGAAGGTGAAGAAAATGTAAGTACTGTAGAAATTCAGGGAGAAAAGTACTAGAACTGCTAGCTAAATAAATCCATGTATTATCATCATTTAATGAAATAAAATTGCTGTATTTTTGCAGGCTTGCTAAATTAACTGGAAAGAAAATGTATTGAATAAACCAGTGTATGAATAAAAGTGAATAAACAAACACACTTTGGTTCCTGATAACTAAGAGTGTGTGTATTCAGCATTTGGTTGTTTTTTTTGTTGTTGTTGTTTGTTTGTTTTGGCTGTTTTGCACTCTAGCATCTTTCACTGCCTCATACTTTATTTCTTAACTGCCCGCTTTGCATCCCCCAGGTGCTCTAGTGGCCTGTGGGCCCTGTTCCAGGAGCCGCCCGAAAGGGGCTGCGACGCTCGCGGGAGGACGCCGGGGAGCTCCCGTCGAAGCTGCTGCCAGGTGGGTGAGCCCCAGGTTGCTGCCAGCTCGCGGGAAAGCGCCTGCAGAGGAAGCCCCTTCCCGGCAAGCAGCAAACCTCCTTCTCTAGGGGCTGCGACAGGAGTAGGTGCTTTCTGAAGCAGGCAGATGCTTCTTTCAAAGCTGTAAGCTCATCCTGTGGAAGGGCTTGTCTCTGGGCTGTGGCAGTCCAGCCTCTAGTGTGTGCTGGAATCACGTAGACCAGCTCTCCTCTAACATCACCTGGCTCTAAAGACACTTCTCCTGCTCTATTTCCAGATTTTGTTTTGCAAGGCTGCAGTTAGGATATAGCAAATTACTTGGCATCCTCTGTTTTACAGAATGGAAAATACACAGTAACACAAAGCCATAGAGCCATATCCTCTGCAAAACCCCCAAGCCCTCCACAATTAGTCCTCAGCAGGCACTGCAGCTTCTGATTGAAAAAACTGGTGTTTCCAGGTGTGGGCCGAAACAAAGACAAGTGCACCTTGCCTTGACTCCCTGTTACAGATTTGTCTGTACTGCCACTAAACTCAAGAATGCCACGAAGTCACACATGTAGCAACCCCTAATGGCGTCCTGCTCACGGTTAACAGTCACAAGTAGCGCTTCAGCTCTCACGGAGCAGTTGGAGCTCCGGTCTCAGAGGGGAAACCAAGGCCCTGCTTTCTGGCAGCTCAGTGGGTAGCTCTGCCACCCACTCTGTAGGAAGAGAAATGGCAATAACCTCTTTTCCTTTCCTCCTAGCTCTCCCATTCACCATAACTAATTACCCTGATTGTAATGGCTGTTATTTGCTCTAAGCAGATCCTGTTCCTCTTCCTGGGAAGATGTGAATAGCTACAGCTGTAATAGTCCTAGTGGAGGGAATATTGCTCTTAAGATGTCCCTGCTTCTCTTTGTTGGCTCCAGAAAGAGCTGAAACACTTCTAGAGAGTTTAGAAGAGATATTTAGGTAACGTGTTCCTATATTAATGGGACCACTAATATAAAGCCAGCATCATTCAGACATGACTCTATCTGCAAGGCATGTGTCTGCCTTACTGAACACGGTGTGACGTGGGGGACAGTGACGCCTCTGCGGGAGGTCTGATTCATGTGCTCGGAGCTACCTCGTGGTGCTAGACACCACTGCTCGATATAGAGAGGTCAGAGCTTGGAGTGAGGGGGTCAGACAGGTTTCCCAGGAACAGAAGCTGTCCTTGGCTGCCAGTCTGCCACTGAAGCTCACCACGCTTAAGGGTATCTGAGCCGAGCCAAAAGCCAGAGAGGGACAGAAGCAGCCCCAGTGTCTCCTGGCCCCATGCCAGTCTGTGCTTCCGCATGCCTCTGCGTTTGGAGGCTGTAGAGCTGTCACCTCGGCACAGAGCAGCCCTAAATTACCCTCCCAGCCCTAATTACTCCTCTGACAGCAGGGCTGTCAGCTCCTGAGCGAGTCGTGGTGCCCGTGGCTTTCTGCTTGTCTGCATCGCCCTGACAAACTGCGGGCAGCATCGAAACAATCTACATTAATGCCTGCCCTCTGTTGCTGGGTTTTACAGCAGCATGCCCCAGCTAGCACTTTATGTATGCACTTCCCTGTCAATAGTATAATCTGTCTGGGCATCGCATCTCCCAGACATGCCTAATTTAACAGGGATTTTCTTTGGACCCTAGATAATACATCACTTGCTACGCGTAGTCGGCCAGCCCCATTGTCACCGCTTGCCTTGCCCCGATGTGAGGCCTGCACCATGCCATGGGTCTCCGCAGTTTCAGGGTACACACTCACAGGGTGCCGGCAGAAAGAAGCTCTCCCACGATCTCATTTTCTCCCTCCTCCCCAGTTGCTGCCAATTAACAGTGTGGCTGCTTTGTCTTGCAGCTTGTGTTCCGTATACACATGTCCGGATATGAAAATACTACCTGCAAGTGGGATCCCATGTGTTTACCTGTGGGGAAGCTGTCTCTGGCTACTTCAGGAAAGCCATGGCTTTCCCTGGAGTCACTAAGGCACCATCCCACCCTCCCGGGGTACCAGAGGTGCTCAGGGAGCCACCTTGCCAGCAGTCGCTCTGCTTTCCATAGCCCCTAAAATCACCCCAAAGTAGCACTCAAGGCAGAATCACCTTGACTTTTAGAGAGGCTTTAAAAGCCTTGCACCCACTTCACATCATGGAGAGAGAGGGATGGGGGACCAGTGTGTGAGGGAAAAACCAAGAGGAGACACCACAATTTTCTGTGGGCCTGAAGCGCTCGGACATGGAGGCAAAGGCTCCCCACAGGGCCTCTCTGGCAATGATCACTGCTTCCTGTGCCCATAATGCGGGTTTATGGGTCTGATACTGTTCTCCAGTTGCTTTGCTGGTTTATGCTCCAGTGCGGAGCGACATTCACTGGTTTATTTTCTTTAATAAATACACTCCGTTTTAAACGGTGCTAGATGTAACCCCTTGCAAATTTAAACCCCAAGACTAGGGATGCTGTAGGGGAGCAGCGCAGACCTAGGTGAATGCCCCAGGATGCGCCCACCGCTCTGAGCATTCCGCGCCCTTCCCGAGCAGGACGTGCGGGATCCAACCCCCCCCCGCCGCAGCCCGGGAAGCTCCTCGGGAAGCTGCGGGGCGCGGAGCCCCGCCCCGGCGCTGGCGGTGGCGCGTTTCGGGGGCGCCGCTCTTCGAGGCAGTGCGGCAGCGCGCGGCGCGGCCGCCATTGCCTCCCGGCGCCTCCCTCTCTGCGCGCGGCGCTCGCGCAGGGGCAGGAGCAGCCGCGCTCGGCGCCCGCCGCGGCCCTCGCGGCGCTCCCGGGGCTCGGCCCGTGCGCGCGGGCGGGAAGGGCAGCGGCGGCGCCACAAGATGGAGGCGGCGTGAGCGCGCGCGGAGACACCCCCCCCCCCCGCCAGCGGCGCCCCCTGCCGGGCGGGCGGCCGCTCCTCCGCCCCCGCGGCGCCCCCTGCCGGGCGGGCGGCCCCGCGCGTGCGCGGCGCGCGCTCGGCGGGGCGGAGCGGGGCCGGCGGGCGGCGGCGGCGGCGGCGGCGGCGGCCGCGGCGGGGCCGGGCCGGGCATGGGCGGCGCGGGGCGGCGGCGGCGCTGACGGAGCGGCGGCGGCAGCATGGAGGCCATCTGGCTCTACCAGTTCCGCCTCATCGTCATCGGCGACTCCACGGTGGGCAAGTCGTGCCTCATCCGGCGCTTCACCGAGGGCCGCTTCGCCCAGATCTCCGACCCCACCGTGGGCGTGGACTTCTTCTCGCGCCTCGTGGAGATCGAGCCGGGCAAGCGCATCAAGCTGCAGATCTGGGACACGGCCGGGCAGGAGCGGTTCCGGTGAGGGCGCGGCCTGCGCGGGGCCTGCGGCCCGGCCCGGCCCGGGGGGCTGCGGCAGGGCCCGCGCGAGACAAAGAGGGGCCGATGCCCGCGGCTGCCTCCGCCTCCCCGCGGGGCGCCGGGGGGGGTGGGCACGGGAGGGCGACAAGTGACCCCCATGGTGGGGACACCCCCTCTTGCTGCGTGCGGTGGCCGCGGTTCCCGCGCCCTGCGCTCCGGCTGCGTCGGGCCGGCCTGGCGTGTCCGCGTGCCGCGGGCTTCGGAACCTCCGTCCTGCTTGCCCTGCAGGGAGCAGAAGCCCTTGGCTGGCTACGATTCCCTGCGCGTCCCACCGGGCGGGGGGCCCTGGGGCGATGGAGGCTGCTTATCTTGGTGATGCTGCGGAGCCCACCGGCTCCCGGCTCGTGCGAGCGGTGAGCGGTGACAAGGACAGAGTGGCCGAGCCTGCCAAAGTGTGAGGGATGCTCAAATACACATTGAAACGCCCTTGCCAAAGCATGGGCTTAAAGTCAGTGAGTAAAAGGATAGCAGGAAAGTGAGCAAGCCCCATCACCCTTGTGGTGTACTGTACAACACGACTAGGTCAGGCAAAAAATCCCCTCTGTATTTCTTCCTTCCACGGCACCATTAGCATGATGAGAAGTCATGCCCATACAGATCAATTTTACAATGCTGTAAATGTTTTTAACTGTAGAAGCACTTGGGCTTCTCTTGCATGTTTTCCTTGGCAAAAGGCAACATGCAGGGAGTTATTAATGAAATAAGCTGAAGCCCCTCAGGCTCATGGGCACAGGCAGGAAACACAGTGGTGCGTGTGCTCTGCAGCATCCTCAAACTTTTTTGTTGTAGCTTGGAGAGGCGCTTTTTGACGGTGCTCCCTATTTGGAGCCCTGCGTTTCCCATCTGCTCTGCAGCAGTTTGACAGCTGTCTCACGAGGAAGGCAGCGGTGTCAGGAGTCCTGAGACACCTTGCTGGCATCCTCTGGTTTGCGCTGTGCTGTTTTATTCTTCCTGACCCCTGTTGTGAGCTCTTTCACTCTGCATAAAAGAGAAGCAATTTCCTTGCAGGCAAGCTTAAATTATAGTTAAGCATGTACTTGTTTTGCTAGATTAAATACGTGCTCTTTCGGGGCAGATTTGAGGCTGTTTTGGAGCGGTAGGAGAACAGGGTCCAATTCTTCCCGGATCTGGCAAGTTTTCGTGCCCTGATTGCTCTACTCGCGTGTCTCAAACGTGATGTTGTGTAACGCTAAGCAGAGCAGGAGCAAGCGCAGCCCGCACGTGTGGCGCTGTGACCGCCGCCTCCTCAAGAGCCTCCCGGGCTGCAAGGGAGGACTCCAGCGAGCAGCACAGGAGCCCCCAGCACAAGAGCTCCCCCTCCACCAGCGAGTACCTAGCAGAGCAGAGGAGGGTTCCCAGAAGGAGGCAAAGGCTTTGCTAAAACTTGCTGGGAATAGGTGTGCGCCCCTGTGCTGCTCGGCCTGCCCGCCGTAGCGGTCACGTGTGGCGGCAGGGAGGGCGCGATGAGGCGGGTGCCGGTCGGGCCAAGGCAGTGGGCGGTGAAGGACAGCGTGTGCGGCTCACCAGCCATGCCCAGGGAGGAGAGCAGGCTGTGGAAAAGCCTTTCAGAAAAGGCACCAAGACCTTCACCTAGTTTTACCTCACCGCAGCACTCAGCTCAGATCCTGGCGTGTATTTCAGAGGTACCCGAGGCTTCGCTCGTGCTGGCAAGAGGAGCCAAGCTGATGCACAAGGGAGAAGCAGAAACTCCCGTGGCAGCGTGGGGTGAACGCAAGCACCGATATCTGTTTGCAGCGGGCACAGTAGTGAAAGGCAGATCCAATTCCCTCAGTGCCAAATGTGCAGAGTTACTGTTGTCCCCGAGCCAGATAGCTGGGAGAGGAGGAGCACTCATCCATATGCACACGGTGTATCTCTTGCCCCTCTCCTGGCCTTCCTCAGGGTTTGCCTGTGGGTGTTCCTCCATCACGCAGTGCCCTACTGATGCTCTTTGAGACAGCGAAATGAGAACTTCAGTTACTACTTTTTGAGGCAGTTTCTCCAGATGCACAAACACTGCAAGACCGACTAACCCCTAAAAAGAGTCTTGCATGAGCAAAAAGTATTGGTTCCCAACTTAGAAATGGTGCAGTGCTTATATTTCCAAGCAAGGCCCCAGTATAAAATCCTCCAGAGACTGAAATCAATCAGTGCTTCTGAATTTAGAACTAATCCATGACTTTGCGCTTAGCAAGACTGCAATTTTACAGCTTTTTGGCTTTTCCAGATGTAGAAGGCCCTGAACTCTGCTGAGCCTGCCTTCTGCAGACCCGGCTCTCAGCTCATTTCACTTGCTCTTTCGGGTTGTCTTAAAAAAATCCACCCTTGCTCGAAAGATTTTATCCAATTCCCATCCGGAAGATGTCTTGTGGAAGATGCTGTCCAATTTGCAGCCAGTGGCTTGGGGGATTTTGCTTAATGTTTGGCAGGAAGGTGATCAGCAGCAACACAAATACCCCATAGAAGCTGTTGCCTCCTTTGGTGTTAGGCGGGCGCTAGGCCCAGCTTTGCCTGGTGTGCGTGTTCGTGAGCGGGGAGGGGGGCTGCTCTCGCTGTGACAACTGGGGTAGTGGGAGCGTCGCAGGGAGTGGGTGGACGGAGCTGTGGGCTCCATCAGCACCTGCTGCGGGAGCCGACAACTCCAGGCTCTGCCTTCCAACTTCGTAATCTCCCTCTTTGCATTTTACAGGTACCTCTCAAACAGAATGTGCTTGGGGCCAGAGGAAAAAAAAAAACTTTTATTTTGTTACAGTGCTTCTAAACCAATGGGTTTGTCAAGATGGTCAAAGCATTTACCTGGGAAGGGCTGCATATTCTTAACAGTAAAGGGCATATGGAAGTCTATACTAGAAAAAAAAATGAGACCAAAAATGTTGGGGCACTGAGAGGGATTTTGAACAGAGCAGTGATAAACCACTGGGACAGTTACCTAAGGCAGAGACACCATTGCCTGAAGTCTTCAATCCAAAATTAGCTGTCTTGCTGAAAGAGAAGTTAGAGCACAAACAGAAGCAGTAAGACATTACTGAATGAAATTCTCTCACTTGTATTGTGCAGGGTGTGCTCTAGCTGCAACATTTGGATTAAGAAAAAAAATCAAAACAAGCAGGCAAAAAATATGCAAAGTTCACTCTGCGCTTCCTCCCAAATAGCTGTAACTCAAACTTCTCCTGTGGCTCCTTCCTTTCTAGGTCCATAACCAGAGCCTACTACAGGAACTCGGTTGGCGGCCTCCTCCTCTTTGACATTACAAACCGCAGGTCCTTCCAGAACGTCCACGAGTGGCTGGAGGAGACAAAAGTGCACGTGCAGCCCTACCAGATTGTCTTTGTTTTGGTAGGTCACAAGTGCGACCTCGACACCCAGCGGCAGGTCACGCGGCACGAGGCTGAGAAACTGGCTGCTGCATATGGTATGAAGTACATTGAGACCTCAGCGCGGGATGCCATTAATGTGGAGAAGGCCTTCACTGATCTGACTCGAGATATATATGAGCTTGTTAAAAGGGGGGACATTTCAATCCAGGAGGGATGGGAAGGGGTGAAGAGCGGGTTTGTCCCAAACGTAGTGCACTCTTCGGAAGAAGTGGTGAAATCAGATAGGCGATGCTTGTGCTGATCTCCTCTAGTGAGAAGAGTGGTGATGAACTCTACTAACCACCTGTATTCTATTAAGTGAACTCAGCGTGACAGAAGGGAGAGTAACCCTCCCATTGCGAACAGCCTCCCATGTTGCTTTGGACACCAGGAGAACAGACCCAGGGAAGAAATGTTCTGTTCCAAATAACCTTTCAGAACTGGGAGCGACAACCCAACTGAGCATGAGTGAGAGGGTGCATGTGTATGTTGTAAGGAGCCAGGAAGCAGCAAGGAGGGGGAGCAAGAGCGAGTGCGCGCAGCAGCTCCCCGTGAGGCGGCACACGCCAGGGACCTGCGCGATGTCCTCTTTTAAGTAAAGCTATAGCTCCATGCTGTCTAGTGAGGCCACAGAGAAGATTGTTTAATAGCATGACACGCTGGCAGAGAGGGCAAGAAAGAAAGAAAGAGGACAGCCTGGTTTGTGGCAGCTGTTTTGTTTTTTTATTACCAAGAATATTTAGCGGCAGCAGAAATATTTCTTCATAAGGCCAGTGCCACAGAGAGTTTACTGAAAGGTATAAAAGGGTATACATACTTCTGAATTTTCTTTTTTTATGTTCTTGAACCTAGTTCAATATACTAAAGGCTATTATGAGGGATTTAAAGGGGAAAATACTAGTTAGTTAATTGGTAATTGAAATTTAAATTAACCCCCCCCCCATTGCGTTTTCCTTGCTGTGCTGAACTGGAATTTTAAGTGGCAGCTGTGCCTCCAGTAATTATTTGGTGAATATTTAAGTATTAACTGTCTAGATGAATAACTTGAATATAGCCAGAGTTCAGGGCTAGCCAGTAGAGTTAAGTGATCAGGAGCACGAAGTCCTCATACTCTGCATCTTAAGGCTAGGGTGTTGCAGCCAGGCAGGACACACCAGAAGTTCTGCCATCTGTGTGTCACTGACCCTCTCAGGTGTCTACCAGCCAAGGCCCCAAGGAGAAATGGAAAGGAGAGGAGGAAAAAAAAAAAAAAAAAAAAAAAAAAGTAAAGCTTAACTCAGGTGCACCAGCCATCCTCAAAGGTGAGATATGCTTTTAAAGATGTTAAATATCATGGAAAGCAGCAGCTTCCATCAGTGCATTCTGCTGTTAAAAGTGTCATTTTCTTTCTTGACATCGGTGGAAGAAGAGCTCTAGAATGAGGAAGGAGGAGCACAGAACAGAAGTGGCTGAGCGGGTGAGAAGGAAAGCCACGAGAGGCACAATAAGAGGAAAATTTGTTTTCCTCCATGGTGTGTTTTTTGACAAGGAAGATTCTGTTCAAGGTTGGTCATCATGGGTGGGTAGCTGAGTTACAAAGGCTCTGCAGAGGGGCCACCATTCGAGCTCTGCTTATGCTTAGCTTTCACTCAAGCTTTTGAAGTGCATCAGGGTGACCCTGCCCTGGAACAAACCTGGGAAGTTTAACCTATGGAACAAACAAACCCAGGACAGTGCCATTCAGTCGCGCTTGCAAGCTGTCACCCCAGACTGCTTGGGGGAGGGCGCAGGTGAGCCCCAAATAGGAGCTGGTGCTCGGGCTCAGGCCTTCGAGTGGGTAAGAGTGCAACACTTGCTGCTGTAAGCTACACTGTCCAAGAACTGTTTTCCTGGTTGCTATGGAGTGGTCCAGTTCTCTGTGTTCCCATGGTTTGCAGCACCTGCATGGATCTTTTTGGACAAGAGCTGGGGTTTCCATAGTGGAGCTGTTAAAGCAAACAAACAAAAAACCCAAGTTTTGTTTTCTAAGTTTAGGAACTAGTCTCAGTTTCTGGACTGTGTGGGCAAGCTGTGGAGTTGTACCTGCTGGGAGGGCATTGATAGCAAAGCAGAGCCAGGAAGGAGTGGCAACAGTCCAGCATGTTTTGGGAAGCTTGTCACCACCAAGCACCCGTATTTAAATCTGAAACTGGCTATAAACACATTGAAAACCCCTATACTAATGCCCATCAAATTCCAGGCAGAATTAGTGGTGGTTGGGTTGAGTGTCCTAAAGATACCAAAAAAAAAAAAAAAAACTTTTTACAAAAAAAAAAAAAATCTCTTTCTAGGTAAGCAGAGCTGGAGAAGATTGATGCAGAGAGAGCCACGAGAGCTTGGCTACCGTGGGCTCTCTGCCTGCACCTTCTGCTGCTGCCAGCGGAGAGCACACGGTCTCTTCGAATCAGGACCATTAGTCTTGTTTTGACTAATGCAAGGACAAACAGGTAGAAAAGGGTCAGTTCCTTTACTCCTTGAATGAAAGGTAGGCAAACAACCACTTCAACCTCTCAGGGTGCAGCTCTGCTCAGGAGGTGTCTCTTGGATTGCCCAGCTGAAGGCAGACACCTAAGAGCTGAGCTTGAGTGATACATTAAAGACAGTAAAACTTTTGGATCTAGCCACGTTTTAGCAATACCAACGTTTCATAAGCCTGGCCAGTGGGTGGGGGGAGGAGGGGAGGGCCCAGGTTCTATCCTGTGTGCTATAAAGACTACCAATACTTTGTTTCATGGGTTTGGGACATTCCCCGTTTCCTGCTCTGAGAGAATTTCTGGCACGCCTAAATGAGTAAGTGCATCCAGGCCAGGCCTTAAGAGTAACTCTTGAATTTATAATATAAGTTTCGTAATTCTAAACTGGAACAGTACAGAAGGAAATGTATGCAGTTTGAACTACTTAGATGTAATAAATCGTTATATTAAATGATAGAGAAATCATATACATCTTTTTCTAACTCCTTCCATTTTCTAGACAGCTTATTTAAAAATACAGGAAATGTAGATTCATCTGTACAAAATTTTGGATGTTTTTTTAAGATGAAGAACTTACAGGCTATGCTAAGAATTCTTTTCTAACAACTGGTTTTAATGCTTTGACTTCTAGCGCAAGAGGGATTTAGGGAAGTCAGAAGGTGACACCTTTCACAGGATAAAGGTCAGGAGCTCTTTTACTCTAGGACAAAAAAAAAAAAACAAGAAAAAAGAAAAGATTTTAAAAAGCTAACTTTGTGGTCTTTACCACACATTTAAAAACACTCTGCATGTTAGATGACTGAAATTGCTCAGAACCTCCAGAGTACAACTCTACTATACGCCTTTCCTTGCTTTCTGTTATGCACTGTAATGAAATGTGAAAATAATGCTGTATTTAGCTGTATGTGATTGAAAATATGCTTGTATTTTGCATAATGGTTACTGTGTGATTGATAATGTGAAATTCAAAACTTGTAAAGAAACTTTGGTGTTTTCTTCCCCGCTCCCCGTTCTTTATCAGTAGCCCCCTAGTGCCTGTACTACAGCAACCTTAACTTGACATGGACTAGCTCAACAATAAACAGCAGATGCTCTTTGCAACAGTATCCGCTGTCCCTTTTTCCTGGCAGGGCTCGCTGCTCAGAGCCTCAGCCCAACCGCCCTTCTCACAGTGTCGCAGGAGCAGTGCAGCCTCTGCACACTGACCTCTTGTTCTTTCAGTCATGAAGATTGAACTGTGAAGACAGATCAGCACTGCACAGAGATCCACCATCTGCAGGCTTGTTCTTGTCCACTTTGTCTTTCTTGATATCCAGTAATACCAGGCTTGTGTAATTATAAAATTGCCATCTCTCCCCACCTGCCCCCCGTGCTTCAAACCCAGGTACCTTTTGAACCTACTGGCCAATTCCAGCTCTGCTGCTCATGCTCTAACACAAAGCATTAGGTCACTGGTAATCATGGGCAGCACTTTTGCCCGCACATAGGTGCTTAACTCATCATTTCATTGTGCACAACAAAGAGAGGCAATCTCTGCCTTAGGATGAGCCAGGGCAAGGGGGAGAGCAGGCTTTAGCCTGCTGGGAATCTCGTTCATCCAAACAGAAAAGGGCGAGAGACCAGCACACATCTGCAGCTGCCTTTCCCTTTGTTGCTGGTACTGTTAAAGTGAAGGAGGAAGCTGCAGTTTGGGCAGTCCCAGCTTCAGCCTAGTAGAGCTTGTGCAGATGCCTGTTACCTAACAATACATTAGCTGCTAGGTACATTCATAATTGCTCTGCTGAAATCAGAGACACTGCAACAAACGGTATCATCCTGCAGAAGAGGTATGGAAGAGCCAAACCCAAGGAAAACCTAAGTGAATTCACAGGAGAGACACTTCCCTAAGGGACAAGTCCTCACAGCAGGCACTGAGGTGCCCTATCTTCTCCTGACCCCTTTGTACTAAGGCCGCAATCCAAGACATACAATTGACAATTCCTAATGAAACTGAGTAGATGAAAAGGGGAAAGACAATGCTATGCAATAACAAGCAAGTAATTTTTGTCTGAAAGCTCTGGGAAATGGTCTGTGGAACAGCAGGTTGGCTAAAAATCCTGAGGAAAGATGTGATATAAATCCAGAGCCTCTGCTACTTTCAGGAGCAGGGGCTGCTGCTTTTTGCTGGCGGTGGTCAGTTTTACCTGGGGCTTCCTGCTGAAGATGCCATCCATATGAATTACTTGTTTTCTTCCTCAGTCTTTCCTGCTCTTGAATTCAGTTGGAAATATCACAGATCCATGCTTCATTTTAAATAACATTTTTCCAAGTACTAATTTGTCACCCACACTAAGAACTTACCCTTACTTGCAATCCTTCAGCTCTTACTCTTCTACAGCCATAGTGGTGTCAGGTCAGTCTGTATTCACAAATCCAGATCTGTTGACTCTCATCTTCCGTTCCGCTCAAGCCTGTGTTCTGCAGCTACACTTTTCAGGGTGTTACTTCAATCAAGTTTCTTCACCCCCTGCTAGCCTTTAGGCAGGAAAACATGCAAGACTGTGCATGAGTTTCGTGCCTTTCCCACACAAAAAATAGAGGATTCACAAAAAGAGGCGTTTGTCACAACTGTTTAGTTGTACTATTTTAATATCATGAAATAAAAGTACAAAAACTTTACAGGTATATTGTTTATTACATGAAGATTGAACAGTTAACATCTGCATTTATTCTGTAGAGAAACCTGCATTCTCAGTCACAGAGTGTGTATACTAGCCACTGACATCACCACTGAGCATTTCATTTTAGAAAGAAACTGCAGAGGTAAAGGCAACAATCTCACAAGGCTTCAAAATAACCCAAGAAGTACTTCAGCAGCCCATCCATATTTAATACAGGTTTCACCATCTAGGAGGCTGAGGGTGTTAAGACATTTGAACTGGACATCTGTCTAAGGGATCGTACATGGGGGTTCTTGTTTACAGGCTACCAGCATTTTCGTGTGCCCGATCAACACAATTGCAAAAATAAGCAGTGTGTGCACGTGTATGAAGAACAGGGGGAGATCACCTGCAGTCTCGACACAGCTTGCGCTGTTTGCTCCATTCACCACCCTTCTCCAAAGACAAATCACAGACTGTGGCAGGTAAAGTGCTGAGAGTTCAGTGACAGACAGATGAAAATCAAGTTTATCCCAAGTGGATAGATATCCAGGAATGCTCGTAGGTTTATGCTGCCAAAGAAGTAACTGAGTGAAACAAAATCCAAGAGCTCTCTGTGCTTGTTCTGTTTCCTACAACATTAGCTGCGTCTTCCCAGCCCCAGGTGACTGCACCTTCACCAACTGCACATCACAGGGATGAAAGAGTAAACTCTTACACTACATTAACCTGCTCAAGTGTTGGGCCCATTTCTTACTTTCATCCTGCATTTTCAAACTTTCAGGTAGAAATTTACTTAGGACAGACTGGTCTCACCAAAACGCTATGTCATGGGCTAGACTGTGCGGTGTCTTTCCAAATAATTTGCCAAATAATTTGTAATTTCATGAAGCATGCATGAAACCAAATTTTGAGTTTACAAATAAATAAAATGGTGCTCACCATCTTTATTTTTTTAAATTTATTTTACTATTTGCTGAAATGATTAAAGTAACGCAGTCTTTTAGGAATGAACTTTGGGGGTGTTTAAATAAAAAATATTTGGAAATTGAAACCACATTTAAAATTGCCAAAACTATGCTTTATTTTTGGAAGGGTCTTCCTTGTTTCTTCTCTTTACATCCCAATTATAAACTCTAGCCATATCTGGAGGTATAGAATTAAGGAAACGGGGAGAAAGAAATAAAGGACAAGTTATTAGTTGGCTACCCATGACTCATTTCACTTACGCATGACAGTCAATATAGACACCAATTAATGAAAGAGCTGTCTTGGTGCAAAACCTTCACTCTGGAATGCTAATATTTGTTACTGTTAATAACTGCAGTATCTGCATTTAACGCTCTGCTATGATATTACCCCTCCCCCCCAAATCAGCTTTACTTACCGCTGCGCTCTTTTGCCTTCAGTCAACCTGCCTCGTATCAGTCACGTTTGCCTATTTCAGGCATTCACCCTGCATCACTATATATCTTAAATATCAACATTAAAAAACAGGGCCTTCCTGTACTGAATTATCTAATGCTTCTGTTCAAAGCTGTCCTCCTTACTAAAACAGGTTTTAAAAAAGAAAGAAAAAAAGAAAAACTCAAATCCAGGGGCAGTTCATGACACTACAAAGAGGTCAGCAAAGTTCCTCGCAGGTGGCTGCAGCCGCGCGGGGGCCGGGGGCTCCGGCACCGCCAGCAGCCCGGGGCAGGACGGACACCCCCGCGGCCGGGGCGCCGCTCCAGACCCTCGAGGCCTTCCCAGCCAGTTCAGTTGTTTTTACTGGGACCCAACTACTGGCACAAACTTGGCTCTATCAAACCCACCATCCTCACCGGGGCACTGGAAACGCAATACCCGCTTTCACTGCTGAAAACATTCCTGGAGCGCTGTGCAATTTTAACTGCACTAGTTTAAGATAAGAACACACCTGAAAATTAATGAATACCCATAGGTTACCCAGCACATCTACTACCTCCCCTGCGAATAAAAACAAACCAAAAAGCATACAGAAAAAGGATACTGACTTCTGTAGTGGTAAACTGGTCTCTAAGAAAATCCAGGTCTTCCTCTAAAGAATCAAGATTTCTCGTGGCTGTTGACAAGTTCTTCTCTAACAGGGCCTGAGCTTCATCAATATCATATTCGAGCATCACATTGGCCTAAAGAAAAGAAATATTTTTCAGCTTAAAAAAAAAGAGGCTTTTACACTTGCATTACAAGAAATAAGCCCTAGCAGGAGTATTTCAGCCTGTTTCTAACTCTTCGCATTAACAGAAACTTGCCCTGTTACACCAAGACTGCAAGATCCAGGAAGAGCAAAGCCGGAATTCACCCGAGGCCTCCACAACTTGAGTAACTGAGAGACAAAACCCTCTAGTGACATGAAAAGAAAGTTCTCATCGCTGAGCAACAAGGGGTTCTGCTCCCTGCGGGTGCATTCTGCCTTCACACCTCATCTTCCATCTTCTTCAAAAACCTCCCAACATCTCTTAGCAGTTAAGGGATTTTTAAAACAATTTTTGCCACGTTCAAGTTTAAACTTAAAACTCCCTACACATGGGAGACTGGCAAACTACCTAATACCATTAGTTCAAAAAGCCATTAATAAAAAGTTATTATAGGTATTCAAAACCAGAGGATGTATGAGAGCCCTATCCCATCCCACAGTAGCTTTTATCTCCGTGTCTTCATTTCCACAAGCAGCTACCACGTGAAGAGAGAAACAAGCAGAACGGGGCGCAGCTGCGCCCACGAAGCCCTGCCCTGCTCAGGGCCTGCGCTCTGAGCGGAGCCTCGTGCTGTCCTTGCTGAACTAGGCCCTGGTCCAGCGATGCTGAGCAGAGCTGCAGCCTGTTCTGTTTTCCCGTTGTAGGTAACTGGAGAGCGTGGTTTCCCCCAATAAAATGAAAACACACAGTCCAACTCAGACAGACTGTTAGCCTCAAGGAGCAAAGGCAGAAAGCCAAAGAACACCTGAATATTAAAAAGCGCTATTTTGTGACAGCTTTTCTGTGCCATCCATCAGGAGGATAAACTGTCTCCAAATCGCGGTGGGGAATCAAACCTGCAGTGATGCCAGAAAGTCAGGCAGGAAATTCTGCAGCCAGTTGGTTGAAAGCAGCCGAAGTCAGACAGAAATCTCCACTTTACAGGACAAAAAGTGGGAGAGGACTTTGGAAGCAGTTGCCTAATCAGATGGCATCTACTGCTGCATTTATCAACACTGCTTTTGTCTTAGCCGGAGTTTTGTTTGGCAGCCAACTGCATGGGAACATCAGGGATTTAGAAGTCTCAAAATAAACACTGGTTATCTCTACAGATAAGGAAGCCTCCAAAGAGACTATCCCAACCTGATACCACTTAGGTATCTGAGTTTGGAGCTGTGATTCTACCAATCTTTAGTAATAATAAGAGGGTAAGAGGGAAAGAAAAAAAAAAAAAAGCTACAAGGAAGAAAAAGCAAGCATAGCTTCCCAAAACGTACATGAAAAGGACAGCAAGATGTTAAATACAAATAACAGCTACAGAAACAGGAAGCTAGATGCCAAAGCATCTTGTTGTGTTGGACATGTACCAATCCCAAGGAATGATGGATTGTAATTCAAACCAAAATGTGATAATAAAAAAATATTTATGAGTATGTTTTTTGAGAAAAAAATCCAGAAAAGTTACAATGTGCTAAAAGTTTTATGGTTACAGTCTATATAGACACCACATAGTAGAGCTTTCATCTGCTACTTTAACACATGGAAGTTGTCTGCTCAGTTTGCACCGCTGCCGGAACGCGGCTGCACCGCACACGGGAACAGACAACGTCCTCGATGGGTACAGATGGGACAGCAGCGACGAGGGGCTTGAGAACCCAAAAGATACTAACAACAGCAGCAGAAAGTGCTGCATTTTACTTACCCCCAACCACAAACAAACTTTGTCTGTAGGAGGAACTGAGGCTTTGCAATACAGATTATCTGCCAATAAAAATCTGGTTTCCATTGGATTTGTGGATTCCTAAAGACAAATGATACAACTTAAAATTATTATTTTCACTGTAATCTTATGTCAGAGACATCAAAATCACAGTAAAGAGCACACTTCTCTGCTTTTTGCCATTGATATTATATTAATTTCTGTGGAACGATACATAATTTACTTCAACAGACAAATTAGAATCAAAAGACTAAAGCGTTTTAAAAATACATATTTAAAAACAATATAGAAATTCCATACAGACTAGAGGGTAAATCCAAGCTTAGTTGCAATCTATGCACTTTTAAATGTGAAGTTTCCAATACAAACATTATGTTTTTTTTTTTTTAACTAGCTTTCAAAAAGTACTACATACCTTTAAAACAATTCTGTTATTTTTAAAGGCATATTAAGTGTGCTCTCCAAAACATTTCTTGCAAAGTGTTCTGTTAGGGTGGAAAGGCAGTTAGCTTTACTCATACTCTTTAGATATTCAAAATAGTTTACCTTTTTCTTCTGCATGTGTTTTAAAATTTCTAATGTCTGTTTAATTTCAGGAATCTGACTTTTTAGCCTGTGAATTAACAACAGTCATAATTTATTATTTTACACAGACACAAATCTCCTAAACAAGTGATCAGCTTTATTATATAATCCAACCTCCATTTTAAAACCTGAAATTCTAGCAGCTTTTCTTAAAAGTAGAAATTTTAAAGATATGACACAGTATGTAATAGTATGAAAAAAAAATCTCTTCTACAACCTCACCTGCTTCTTATGCTGAAACTCAACGATCTTCTGTCTTTAACAATGCAGCAGCACAACACATACAGCTTTAAAAATTTAACAAGCGTTTTTTAACAATAACTTCTGTCTGTTTGTCAAAATGCACATTTCTGCATATTTCTGATGTCAACAGAGCAGTGGAAAACCAAGAAGAAACAGGGACAATAATTTCATCAGATTAAACCAGGTGTCCCTCCTCTGAGGGGCACGAACCGCACTCCCGGGTTTAGCGGTACCTGACGCCGACCCTCCCGATCCGGTGCCTTGCAGCGGCCCGACAAGGACACTCGTGTCCCCACCAGCCTCCTGGGCACCCAGGCTCGCGCAGCCGCCTCCAAGGCCCAGGGAAAATTACAAGGGATTCTTCCCCGTGCAAAGGAACTTAATCTCAAATAAAAATGTTATTCGCAGTTTTGATTTGGGGTTCAAAAAGAAAATGCATTTCTTACCTAGCTTCAGATGAACACTGAAGCTAATGATGAGACATGAGCCAAAAATTACAGGCTGGATATAAAAGCCAAATTATATTCTTATTTACATTGGACTGAAAAAAATAAGAGAATAAAAGTCTTTTTGGTCTTAAAGGCTAAGGACCAATTTAGCAACATTACAAACTTTTGCAAAGAATGCTCGGGGGGGAAGGGAAGGCTTTGTGACTTTCTGAAAGTACTGTGAGTATTAGTTCTTCTAATAATTCTTTCTTGGTATTTAAATAAGCTAGATCCTATTTTAAAAATAGAACAGTGCTAAATATTTCCCCACCAAAAAAAGTTACAACCTACCTTCTTTTCTTTTGAGCAAGATTAAGTTCCATAAATTTATACTTCTGATACTGCTCGTCCAACTTCTTAAGGACTACATCTGCCGTCTCATTTCCAGGCTGTTTCATAAAGGAATCTACATCTTCCTTTATGGGGAGAAAAAAGGACATCAAAGTTAGAACAGTTTGAGAGATGCCAGACATAGTCATGTTACTATCTTAAGGCAACTAAGCCAGAGACTTTATATGTAAATGAACATTTTTTTGTCCGGAGTAAAGTACCAAAGCATTTTGTTTCTTTTCTTAGGTAGCCTTTGTTTTGAAAAGGGGACAAAGAGAACCAAAAAACAGATGGGAGGAATGTTTCCTAACCACACCTGCAAGCAGTAATTAGTGGTGGTTTCAGCCCTGGGCAGTGCTAAATGGCATCTAACTAACATTTGAGACTGAGAGCACTGGGCCTATTCTGGAGAAGAGAAGTCTGAGAGGGGACCTGATCAGTGTCTATGAGTACCTCAAGGGAGGCAGTGAGGAGGATGGTGCTGGCCTCTTTTCACTGGTGGCCACCGACAGAACTAGAGGGAACAGCCAGAAACTGAAACACCAAAAGTTGCACAGGAACTTAAGGAAAAATTTATTGACAGTGAGGGTGACAGAGCACTGGAACAGGCTGCCCAGAGAGGTTGTGGAGTCTCCTTCTCTGGAGATCTTCCAAACCCGCTTGGACGCAGTCCTGTGCCACGTGCTCTAGGTGACCCTGCGTGTGCAGGGGGGTTGGACTAGATGATCTCTAGAGGTCCCTTCCAACCCTAAGCATTCTATGATTCTATGATTCTAACAAGGGATATCCTTGGGCCAAGCCCAAACTTCAGTTTCCTATCTGTAAAGGAGGGATAAAACATCTTTTCAGGTACTGAGATTAGAAATTATTTAGGGTAAAACTAAAGAAATAAAAAGAATCTTGGTCTGATCAAGCAGTAATACAGGAAAATGATGCCATCTGTCCAGGGCAGCTCACACTAGGGACATTTGTCTGAATAAGCTCCTTGTGCAGTCACCTAAAGCAACCCCAACTTCCGAAGGGCAATTCCAGCCAGCCAGGCCACCTGGGGAGCTGCTGCTGAAGCAGAACCCCGAGCAGGGGCACACGAGTTCCTGCCCCGGCAGCGTTCACCTCTCCCACGACTCAGGACCGCTGCTCCGGTCGCCTAACTAATTCTGTTGCTGGTCACCCAGACAAGGCCTCTTGCCTGCTGCACGTCTCCAAGCTTTTGAGATTTAAGACTATGAAAGTGCTTTGAATCCTGATGCCATAATCCTACAAACCCGTATAAAAGCCAATCACAGACCTTTTCCATTTATTCTTTTATTCCTCCATGTTCCCATTGCAGTTTTGCACAAAGAAAAGACTATAGTACATCAGTAAAATAAATACATTTAAACTTATACATGTTTTGCCTTGTAATTTATGACTCAATCTCCCTTGGCAAGGAGAAATCTTACGAAACCACCAAGGTGGCAAGAAGTCTTGTGGCTTCCTCCGCAACAAGGCAGCCGCGCGCGCTGGGAAGCGGAGCCGCGCAGCAGGCGCTCACGGCGGCCGCGGGCGCTGCAGAACTCGGGCACCGCAGAGAGAGCGCCCAGGGACGCCTCGAGCCACCAGCGCCACCAAAACAAGAGCCGTTCCCGCCTCCCGGTGGAGACGGCGGGAAGCCCTAGCTGGAAAATGAAGGTTGGGTTCAGTGCCGTAAAAGCAAAGTCACAGAGTGCTCTGAACGGAGACTCCCTCTCGTGGACGCTCCTCCGCTTGCAGACATCACCCAGAGAGGCAAAGGCAGCAGGTACCAGGTGGGCAGGAGCTCTCTGCACGCAGGGGACACGCTCAGAGAGGGAGCGCGAGTCCCCCCAGCTGCAGGGATGGGCAGACGGGTCTCGACAGAGAAAAAGGTTGAGATCCTTCCTGGACAGGAGCAACTCCAGGTCCTCCGTATCCAGGCGCTCCTCTCCTCGGGAGCCCAAGGAGAGCCTCGGCTCAGCACCCGCCGCTGCTGCCGAGGGCCAGCCCGGAGGGCACAGCTCATCCCGCCGCCCGGCGCAGGGCAGCCCAGCAGCAAAGTCACACTGCAGTCCTGCTTGGACCTCCCAAACACTGCCTTTCTAGCGAGAAAATTCACCGGGCAAACGCTATTCTTGGATCCTGCAGAGGCAATGCAGACTTCACAGAAGCCACACAAAGTCTCCTCAGAGCTGTGAAGCTCTGCAGAGAGCCCCTGCCCCGCGGCGTCGGGAGAGGCTGCTCCGGCGGCACGGGCTGGGCACAGGGACACACACGCGGGCCAGGCCGCTCCTCTGGAAGCACCTAGAGCACAGCTCCAAAGACAACAAAGCTACAGTACGTGGTGTGTTCTGAAAGCCTGGGGCACCCTGAGTCAGGGTTCACGGCCACGTGAAACCTGGAGGGGCACAAGAACCCACAGGCCACCAGTAGCGTGAGCAGAGCCTGTGACACGGCACCTGCCACGACCTCTCTGAAGAGCATCTGCTGAATCGAGATACTTCGAGAAAACCTCTTTAAAGACACAACTCCTAGGGAGGAGCCCCATACAGCACGCTGTGGGGGAAAAACAAAGCAACGCACAACTCCTTATCAGCACTTTAACATACCATTTCCTAAAAATCTTCCATTACTTTAAAAAACAAAAAAAGAAAAAAGAAAAGAAAAAAAAAAAGAAGAAAAAACACTCTCAAACAATAACAGCTTCACTTTCTAGAGTACAGTAACAGAGAAAATTTCTAAGCGTGTGCTTATTTCAAATAAAAATGAAGTCTACCTTAACACGCACAACCACCTAAGCCCAGCACACCGCTACCAGGTGCTCTAAGGCCAGGTACAGGCTGTCTCCTGCAGACGGATTCCCTCCCAAACCAAAAAACAGCTTAAGCAGCTTCCACGGCTCTTGAATGCGGAGAGCGACTACAGAGGCAGCGAGCTAAGCGCCTGCGCAGGGTTCCCGGCCGCGCGGCACCGCCTGTGAGGAACACAGACAACTCGGATTCGAGGACGGTCGCCGCCACCAGCAGGAAGATGCTAGCGGATCTCGGGGACGCCCTGTGAATTCTAAGGAAAGGCAGGATCTGGGTGCACTGGGAACACATGCCGCGTACCTGTTTACTCAGGCTCTCGAGCAACGCTTGCTGAGCAATGACACGGCACAGGTCACAGCAGCTTTACTCTCAGCAGGAGCTGCCAACCTGCTCCGTCCAGCAGCCTGGGCAAAGATGTCAGGAAAGATCTGACCAACGTGGGGTTTTAAAAGCTAAGAAAACCTTAGGAATAAGGCAGCAAGACACAGACTCAGGGCAGGCATCGGGCCCCGGAGGATGACACCCCAGGCACCTTGGGTGTGCTCGGAGTGCCCAGCGGCCCCGCAGCACTTCAGTGCTCAAGCCCTCTTCCTCTAAACTGGCCCCCACGCAGCAAGAGCGGAGCAGGACGCCAGGCTCGGGCTGCTTGACGCAGCGTTCAGCTGAGGGAGGGAACACCCTCCGCCACCCGCGGGGGATCCCCTCCTAGGGATCATACGGAATAAGGCAGCAAACAGGACATGCACGAGCTCCGAGCAAAGGATAATCAAAATCATTCTGACATTAGGTTAGTGTGTTAACCGATTAACTTTTTCTTTTCAACTAAAGACGAGAATTATTAGGTGTTACTTAAACCAACTTATAACCTTACACATCACGTATAGACGCAGCCCAGCCCGTTTCCGCAAAAACAAAGAAACCAACCCCCACCCCGTTCCTCAGGGAGCCGGCAGGGCCGCGGCCGCCCCCGGGAAGCGGCTCCGCCGCGAGGGCTACGGGAGCGCGCGGGGGCCCGGCGGGGCCGAGGAGCGGCGCCGGAGCGCGGGCTCCTCCCGGGGATGCGCGGGCAGGCGGCGGCCCCGCTCGTCCCTGGGCGCCGCCCGCCCGCCCGCCCGCCCCGCGCAGCCCCGCCGCCGCCGCCGCTCACCACGAAGGCGGCCTCGGGGATGCCGAGAGGGCCGCGCCTCGCGCCGCTCCCCGCCGCGCTGCCGCTGGCCGCCGCCATCTTGGGGAGCCGACGCTGCGTGCGCAGCGCTCGCCGGGACGCCGCGGAAGTGCGTCATGGCGGCGGCGCCGGGGCCCGCCTCCGCCCCGCGGCTATTGGCTGCCCGGCCTTTGAATGACGGGCGGCGCGTGCGCGGGGCACAGGCGCGGGGGGCAGAGCCGCGCCCAGGCCCCAGCCCCGCCCTGGGTGGCGGCCGCCCCGGAGCGGCCGGGAGGGCCGCGGGCCCCTCCCCCCCAGGCACGGAGCGAGCGCGGGAGGGCGCTGCGCCGGCCGGCACGCGGCTCGCAGCAGCACGGCCCGCGGGGCAGCAACAGCGGAGAGAGAGACCAGGAAGGGGGCTACGGGCCCGTGGACAGGGAAGGGGGGAAAACACCACACCCAAAAACCACCGAAAACAAACAAACAAAAACAACGCCTCTTCCAGAAGCTTTGACAAGCGATGTTCTTAATTTAAAAAGACCTGCAGGAGAGGGTGCCTGCAGCCTCGGACACTCAGCTGAAAGAAGCTGGTTTAAGCCATGATGTCCAATGCAGGCAAACAGTCATAGACCCTCGCAACACCTACAGTCGCACCACAAGAGCAGGGCCTCAAGGGTTAAAAAAAAAAAAAAAAAAAAACACAGAAAGTCCTGATGCTGCTGCAGGCACTAAACATGCCACAGCTGGTTTCCATGGTGTGGATTTTGCATCTTGAGACATTTACACAACACATGCAATCTCTGACTAAAGGGTAGTGAAGAGCACAAAAACCCTGAGAAATCCCTTTTAGCACTGATCAGTGCTAAGTTGGTTTACCCTGTGGCTGGGGGAAGCACCTTCCTCTTCCCCCTTCTCACCTCTCAGAGAAGCAGCTGTGTCTTCCTTCCCCCTCCCCAGCCCCACGCCGCTTAGGGACACAAAGTGCTGCTTCTCACAGGGACACTGGAGTTGTTTGCCGCTGATCAAGGGCAGCTATCATGACAGTCCCCCTCGGGTATCACCCTCCTGCAGTTACCTGCAGCACAGCCAGCACATCCCAACCCAGCCCCTGCGAGCACGATGGCAGCCAGGCCTCAGAGGACACACAAAAAAGACCACGCACACCCTAAATGTGCCAAAGTTTATTTTTTTTTCCAAAACTTCTTTCAATTGACTGATTATGAGCAACAGCCTTAAAAAAAAGAAAAAAAGAGTTTGTATATTAACAAAGTGTGAAGGTAGAATGTCAACACAGCCAGTTTTATGCTTTGGCTTTTCTTTTTCCCCTATGGAAACCCTCTTTTTTCAGTTTGTGGCTAGAGAATTTTTCATGCATTCTAAATCCTTATAAAATGAAGGAGCTCATGTGAAGGAACAGCCACAGAGGAATATACCTGTAGAACAGCTTGAACAACCTCTGTTTGTGTAGCTCCCTTTAAATAAATATCCAATAAAGGCACAAAACCTGTTATGGGGAAAAACATAACATACAAAACAAGAACTATTAAATAAATAAAGTGTGGGTTGGGGAAAATCTGTTCCAGCACCTATTTTTGTCTTTGCTCTAAGATGAGATTCCAGCCAAGCATTCAGTAAAGGATAAACATAATCACAAGGCTACACACACTTCAGATATACTGAAAGATCTGATGTTACAATTGGCATTGCAACTGTACCAATCACTACAATCTCTTTAAATAAATGCTCATGAGAATCTGCATAAAGTAGTGATGCAGCAATGTACTCAGCAATGACAGATCAAATACATCTGCAGAGTAATAGCAATGTAGTTTCTCTACATTCCTAGCTACCAGTAAATGTATAAATGATAACATGTACAGTTTCCATTGCTCAAAAATAAAATCTTTAAAACAGAAATAAATGACTGATACACAGTGCCTTTAGATGTTGTCCTTACAATACAAACTACCCCAAACAAAAGTTTTCCCTTTTATGTACAAATTAAGCACCGATCCACAGTGCATGCTATTCTAATTATAACCCACCCTCCCTGCCACACAACAAAAAAAAACCCAGATGTGGATACACCCTGAATTCAATGTTGTAGTCAGAAGTTATTCAATGTTTTACAAAAGTTCATTTGCTATTTATACCTACAAGGATTCCACCACTATGCGCACAGAACTGAGACTTCTCTAGTACATAATTTATCTGAAATTTAAAAAATTGAATTCAGTAACTTCTTGGAGGCAAAGTCAAACTATATTTAAAGAATATTAGAAAAGCCCAGTTATTTAAAAAGAAGTAAACTTTCAAGTCCAACAGACTTCACGCACTCATCCCTCCTGACACATCCCTACAGGTTACATATCCTCTTGCATATCCCATGAGAGCGCCGCCCCCGCAGTGCTAAATCCCAAGCTAGGCTTAAACACTGCAAAGGACATGGCCTGCTCACACACGCAGGGACTCCCGGCTCCGTTATCAGCTTCCTGAAGCCCTCAGAGCAGGGCCCTGACCAAAGGAATTTGTGAGCAAAAGGAAAGTCACATGTACATACGGCTTTTCCCGTTTCACATATCACAGCTATTTACAGCTGTAGCGCTTATGGCAGTTACCCTCCAGAACAACCTTTACCTGCAACGTGCTCTTTTGGAGAGCAAATTCTGAGCCATAAGAGCCTTGACAATACCCAAGTCCTTGCATTTATTTCTAAGGAAGTGAACTATGTTGTGGTTTAAAACGTAGCACTTGTCCATGTTGTGCATTCCAGCATGCCCACAAGGAAGAGGCTGATACGAAGCAGTCCTGCACATTCCTGCGAGGACAGAAGCGTTGAGCAATCTTTTCTTCATAAGGATAAATCTGTAAGAGCTGTGTTTGAACATGTCAAACACCCTAAATGAGACTAAATATTGTTTATAAGGTCCTTATTACATACTTTGTGGCTGTTTCTCCTTTACTTAATACTAAATAAAATGGTATCAGACAGCTTTGCTACAAGAAAGCATACCAAAGTATTCAAAAAATCCAGAGCAAATTAGAAGTAGTGCAAACAGTACTGGGTTCCAAATCCATTTCTGAGTGAGGTAAAGTACATTCCAGATCTTCAGAATGCACTGTAAAAAGAGTTGCAATTATTGTATGTGTGTGTATGTATATACACACAGACACAGCTTGCCAAGTACTTGTTCGCATATTAAAAATAACTGATCATGGCTTACACAATGGAGAAAAAACATAAATCAGTTCACTGTGCCAGACACTGCCTGGTTGTAGTGCTCAGCTATGACATCAATGCTCAGATACTTATTACTGTACATGCTGATCTAACTGGAATTCAAGATTCTTCAATGTAGAATAAATCAATGAAATTAATTATTTCCTAAATAAATGCCACCACCACCACCCACAGAGGAACAATGATCCAATTCCAAATGGGAACCATTCCCTCATCACAAAGAGGGTAGCTACAGGCACCAGAGAATTCGTTGGCTTAAAATTGTACAATTTTTCAAACCAGGAAAGGTGGTTAAAGCTTTAAGCCCTTATAATTCAAATTTTGATGTTAAATTGCTGTTTATCATTCTTACTCTTCATCAGTACACATTCAGAGTTTCAGAGCTTAGAAATTCTTCAAGGTTAAGCTTCCCAAAGGTTAGTCGTTATCAATACCAAGGGTTGGAGTTAAACTGTTTCACTTGACAAAAATATTTTTGTAGCACTATTAAGAAATACTTCTTTTACAATCTTTGGACAAAGTTTAGAAAATGAGGGATGTTTCCACTGTACTTTGGAAGTTCTCTATTGGACAAGGTTTTCAGGCCTCTGCATTTGTAGTAAGATTCAGAGATGCCTTACAAATATAGCACTACCAAAAGATAAAAGCCATACTAGTCTGGAGGTCCATAACAGTAAAATATATTTTGTTTTTGAAAATCCCAATTCTAATGTTAATCATCCATGGAAGCCACATTACTGGAGAGCTTTTTATTGCATTCTGCCACCAAGCTGGAGAAAAGTTTCTGATTCCATTTACTCATTATTAACTTTTCTTTAAGTGCTATCACATTTTATTGGGGTTTTAAAGATACAAGGTAAGGCATTTTCATAACCAACCTAAATTTTGGAAGAAGATTGTTTAATATGACAGATGCATCAAAAGCCTGTGTCTCTAACCCACCAGCATACTTCACAGATTAGTTGATTCACAAGTTTTTCCTCTCAAAAAAACTCTGGATTTCTTCTTACAGCATAATCATCTTAAAAATACTACAGAAGAAAGAAAACATACTGTAGCATTAAAGAAAAATATTTAGAAGTTTGCACATATTTACACATTTAAAATAATTGTGGTTTGCAAATAGGTTCTTGTTTCAGAAAAGAAGTACAAGCTAATCCCTATGTCTGGGACAACTTTAATGCAGCTGCTAGTTCTGGAACGTCATCACTATTGCAAAGCTTGCTTTTTCTGAACTAATGAAATGAACTTTAAAAGAAGTCACATCTCTTAGCTCTTTTGCAGCTAGCAACAAGATTTTCTAATGGCTCCAGTCTGCTGCTGTTGGGGTGCACACTTTCACTGTAACAAAGTCACTACATACTTCTTTCCCTGCTCTTGAGACAAGACCTTTAACCCATGCCAGAGCGTGGCCCTTTCAATTAGCACTTTCAATTAACACTGACATTATGCCAATGGAGCAATTTATTATTTTCATCATATATATATATATAAAATATACACATATATTTCTTGTTCATTCACAGCATTTAAAACTCACATTATAGAGTTTATGAATTATTATAAGCTATGCTAATGTGAAAAAAGCTGTCTGATTTCATACAATATTGGCTTTATGATAATGCAAGCATTACTCTATCAGAGTATTTATTAGAGCATATGGAAATTTTATTGCTCGACTTCATTTAAGTTGTGTCTTGGTTAAAACAGCCACAGAATTTATGGAGAAAAATAAATAGGATTTATGACATTCTCAGTTAACTTCCTACAGGCAATCCACTGATGAATAAGATTGCAAAGCAATCACATAACCCTCTTCTCAGAAGGTGCGAGTTGGATTCTCATCTTCAAAGCTGAGTTGACCTCAAAGATTACAGTTTCCTACTGAACAGTCTAAAAACCAGTGAACAAACATGATTTCATACCACAAATGACTGTTATAAACAAGAATCTCTAAAGCATTGCAATTCAAATTAATATTACATTATACAGGGAAGAAACAGTTGCCCTGTTCAAAAATACACCATGGGAAAAATGAAACTTCAGTCTTTTCTTTTTTTTACCAGTATTTGGTTGTTCACACACCTTGTTGCTTTGGCGGCTTTACATAAACTGTATCTGTAAAGTAGAGATTACATATTGTTAATGCCACTTTCATAACACACAGATTCATACCTCTAAATCACTGAGAAACCATGCAAGTGATTTCTCAAAATAAAATGGAAGTCTCCCTCAGCCTCCCTACAAATCTGAAAAAGCACTAAGAACAACATATCTAGATATATCTAGGTGACAGGAGTCTCAAGCACCTCTCTTTACTTCATAACCCTCCAGAAACCTTTTACAACTGCCACAGCCAGTATAACTGAACCAGGTATCAAGATATTGCCATCAGAAGCCTTTAAGTTCATTCATTCTCTGCTCCCATTTTCTTAAGATCAGTCCAGTGTTGTGTTATGTTTCTGATATGCTGCTCTCCAGTTGTGCTTTCTCCCTTGCTTCTTCTGCACGCTTTCATCATTTTCTCACCTGCAACAGCCTGCTGCTGCCCCTGTCTGAGGAACCCTTCACTTTCTCAGAAACAGAAATTGATGCTAATAACCCATCAAAGAAGATACTTGGTTTCTTCTAAGACTGAAGTTCCAATATGAGCCTAAGATTGAAATGAACAATTCACCTGAGTTCCAGAAACAGGCGCAAAAGGGTTTGTTGGCCTTAGACCAGGCTGCGTATACATCATTGACTGGGGTGCCATCAAAGGAGCAGCTCCAATCTGAGGAGGTACCTACAAGGAAAACAGAAATAGGTGTTAGACAAGTAGTATATACAAGTCCACTTAATTCTAGAAGCTGCATTTTTTTTTTTTGGTTATAAGCACAGTAGCAAATAAAAAACATATATAGAGAGTTGTTTAAATCATGGCTTTAAAGTAAATTTGCTATATAAAAATTTAGAACGTCTTCCGATGTACAATGTAAAAGTGCTATTCAATTTCACACAATATTAAGTTTATGAAACAATACACAAGTTACAGGACAATTCAAACATAGTAATGCTTGTCATGACTGAAGTTAAAAAAGGTTTTCTGGAGTACAAGAGAGACAAGTTTCTTACCATTCCGTATACAGGCACTTGAGGTGTGGTCACTGGGTACGCAATAGGAGCGGGTACCTTCAATCATAAAGGAAGAAAAAAACGTCTCGTGGATAAGTTCATGCATACTAATAACTTGCACAAAACCATTCAAATTATTTTAATAGTCTAAACAGCTAACATTTACAAGAAATTGACTTACATATCCAGGATAATGTACTCCATTCTGGCAGGGCAAAAGGAGTAAGGACAGAAAAATATTTAAGAGGTCAAACTGAAATTCTAACCAAGGGATAGACTAAAGTCCAGCACCAAGATTATGTACAACTACACTAAAGCCACTAATTAGAACAATTCAAGCAGAAGACAGAGAGGAGAAAAAAAAAAAAAAAAAAAAAAGGGCAGTAGAAGGACAGTAACATTAGCAACTGTGCCTGGTAACTTGGATAGGCTTCCTACCTAAGGGCTAAAATTTACCATATTTACAACAAAAAAAACTTTTTTTTTTTTTTTTAAAAAAAAAAAAAACCAAATGTAACTATATTTGAGAACATTGCTTTCATGAACATTTGGACAAGAAGCTTTTTGGAAGGCATGCAATAGTCCTTCGTCCTATTATGTGCAAGAACAGTACAGGGAAAAAAAAATCCAGTGATTAGTCAGCCCAAGAAATGAATAGCAATGAGTATGTAGTCAGCCAAAATATGGCTCACATACCAAACTCAATTCTGATGTCTGCAATATATCACAACACCAAAAAAAAAAAAAAAAAAGACCAAGAAAAACAAAGCATTTTAACCCAGATTATAGGTTAACTTATACCAGGTTATGTTTAGAGACACAATGATGATTCAGCATATATTGCCATGCATTATTAATTAGTGCTAAATTAATTACATTAAACAAAAACCATGGAAGTGCTGGTTAAAGTACTTGACTATGAAAGATTATATGCAAGACTGATGATTACTACAGTTTCTGAATGCCACACACCAAATCAGGACACTTGGGCCATCCCATCTGCTGGGACACTGACTTCAAAAACAGCTCCTAAGAGAGGGAGTTCTCTGCATTGTTAATTGTCCAACTTCGCAGCAAACAAGCATGCTGATACATGATATAAAGCACTCAAACATAAGCTTAAGTCAAAAAGCATGAGACAAACATGAGAAAGGAGTCTACCACATATAACCCAAACATACAGTGAAGAACGTGTTACGGTATCCCACAGAGAAGCACCATCCCCAAAGCAGAATATATCAGCACTCTAACATAACATGGCTGAGAAGGGATAGAAAGATTTTTATGGTCTCAAATCTCACACTAATTACCATCTGAAATCACACAAGTACTAAACTGAGGTACTCTCTAGTCCAAATCTATTTGGCTTCCATTTCAAGTTCACATTTGGATTTAATAGCCAATTTAGCTTTGTGAACTTTGACTGAGCATACCCATATAATCTGGAGAAAAAAGAAAAAGATTTAGGATAAAATTATTCACACTGGAAAAAAAGTCAGACAGCTGTCCCAAATTCATATGAAACATCACAATTACTACAGTTGTACATAAAGCTGAGGTAAACATTCTGAAATACAGCTGGTTTGGATGGAAGTGGAAGTGAGTGGCATTTGTACAAGTATGTGAACAGAAAGAGGGGAAAAAAGGGAAAAGCTCTTACAAAGCATAGCATACAAGTCAGCTGCCTACAAACATACCTTTGGAAAAACAAACAAACAAACCCCACACATACACCTACCACATTCTCCAGATTAACTAACTCCGTAACTTTTACCCAGTATTTGGTACGGTGTCCAAAGTGTGATGAAGTTACTGGTAAACATGATCAGAAATTTGAAGGGCTATCTGAGCTCTTAAGTAAGGTGGCTTGAAAGGGTTAAAATGCAGTAGCATTCCATGTAATGAACAGAAGAGGGAACAAAAATCCAAAAGGAACCTCAGTCACTTGGCCTTGAAATAGGTTCTGAGAATTATTAAGTTGCATCTTTGTGTTGGGGGCAGAAGTCATTTCTTTCATTTAAAACAAAAAAATAAACCCCTCATGAATTCAGATCTATCACAATAAATGTTTACTGTGAAAGAGTATACTAATATTTCCATCTCATTCACTTTGTGAAATGGCTTTACAAGCAGTTTTTACTCAGTCTTGTCCATATCAACGTTTGCTACTCCTTTTAATTTAATTCATGAAGAAAAAATAGCATTTGCTAGTAACAAGTATGATTTCAACGGCACAAAATTTACCATATGTGGAATAGTGGATAAGGGAGTAGGATTCCATGTGGTTGATGTGCTTGTTTTCGCTTGCCAGTTTGTTCCACCAGTAAGTTTTTTCTCTGTAGGCTGGGTCCACTGCATATCTGATCTAAAGCAAAAATTATATTAGTTTTCATATAGGGCCAGCAGATAAACAGTATCAATGACATGCTGGAAAATAGGAGGTGGTGGGGGGAGAAAAAAAAAAAAGGCATGCTCTGTAATAGATGTAGGTAGTTGAAATCTATAGGTGGTAGAAATATTCAAGATCTACTTCAATAACTGCTTGCATCTCTACTCCAATGAGTATGAAATTCTGGAGTTCTGTTTGATATTAAAAGTAAACTCGCTATCACCTATTTCACAGCATAATGACTCAGAGGAGTTTTTACTATAACTGCAAGATATTTTTATGGGCTGCTCACAGAAATATTTAAATAAAAATACTGAAACTGAAAGACTAAAGCATACTACTTCAAATGTTAAGTTTGCCTGTGTTATGATAACTGACCATAAGAACGCATTGTTTCAACACTGTCCTTGACAGCAGCTTACTTTCCAGAGCCAAGAATCTTGCTATGTCAGTGACGGTAAAATGTATCACATGTTATCAGCCATTTGAGACTATTACATAGATATATTCACTTACTTTTTGGGTGGAGTTCCTCCAAAGCCAAGATCTGGGGAGAGAAAGGAAATAAATACTCACATAAAATTGCCAAATATATTTAATTTTGTGAAGCAGGAGGAATCTTTTCAGTAGCAAATTTGAATATAAAATTTTAAAGCTCCTGACTTACTTCCCACAAGATTAGCAAGTGAAGAATCAAGATCATTTGCCAAAATTTTTCCACTTTGCTGAGTGGCCAAAACATTTCTTTGACTTTGTGGTGGTACTGTAGGTTGCAATACCTCATCTAGAAGAGTGAAAGCTAAACCAAGACATAAAAGCAGGAACATTTTAAAAAAAGAGCTGTTATCAGAACAGAACAACACATCTATTGAAAGAAAACCATAAGCCAGAGAGATATCTTCCTTATATAACATTATTAGTAGTTTTTTTTGACTATTCATATGTGGAAGATCAACATATCAGAAGTTTAAGACTTACGCAGAAGCATAGTTTAACCTCTCATTCTTTCTAGAGTACTGTTTTTGAGCACATTGTCCAATTTTACTTCAGCAGTAAAGGGTGAGATTTTGAAAATAAGCTAAACCCCCTACTAAAACTCCAGGAAAAAAAGTTACTCAAGGCAATTTCAAAGTGTAATTTCTTGTAAGAAATATAGTCCCAGGTTCACAATGCTGCTAGTAACTTGAATGTTCACAAGAGTTCTTTTGCTATACATTCACAAAAACTCTGAGGCAAAATAGTGTCAACCAGCAAAAAGATTCTTTATGCAAAGCACATACCTAACTAGCTTTGCATTTTATTAACAAGTACAATGCTTCTCAACAAACTTAGGGGGAACTTATCATGTATCAAGAGAAAACACTGACATCATATGCATTAGAGAAAGAAAAACAGTCTTACCCATTAAAAAAATACCCGATGGGCCATATTTGAAGTTTATTCCCCCAGAAAAAAAGAGAAAGAGTGATTAGTGTTCTACTGTATAATAAGAGCAAATTTTAAAATCAAGTAACTGAAATTAAACTGATTGTCTATTATCAATCCTATGTTACTGAGCTTACAAATGGATTTAGTTATTTCAGCATTGTAACAGCAACTAGGATTGGGCAACTGTATCCCGCAGAACTTAAGTTAGTTACAAAGTAGATTTTATTTTTACCATTAGTAGGCCTGTACTCTGGTGCAGTAGATTTTCCACCAAAAACAGCATCAAAGTCTGCATTAATTGATGAAGAGGTGGTACTCGGAGGAGCTGAATGAAGAGGAAACCCTAAACAAAAATTTCAGGGTAAATCAGGTACAGCCATTGAGTAGATATCACTCATTACAGTGAAGCCAAAATGTTAAAAATGAAATTACCATCAACAGCAAGAGGATGATACACAGAGGTATATGCAGGTTTATGACCACTAAAGTCATCTTCATGAAAAAAGGAAGAAAATAAGATCAGATTAACAGAGAAAAGGAAGGGAAAAAAAAAATCAAGTCTGCAACTATAATTTAAGAATTAAGGAACAGGAAACAACTACTCAGCAAATCTGAAAAGTGTCAGTTAACTCTGGAACTGCCTATCGCGCAAAAAAACAAAAAAAAAACCAACAAAAAAAAAAACACACCACCACACACACAGTTTAACAGAAATCAACAAAAAAAAAGAAAAAAAAATCTGAGATAGAAGCCCTAAGGATGCCTAGCTTGGGCAAGACAAACAAGATAAAGGATTCTTTAAACTCCAGAAATAAAACTTTAGTGAAACACATTTTTGCTAATACATCAAGTACTAACAAACTATTTGCCCTCGCTAGCAAACACTGGATGTCGATTCAAAGCACAAAGACTATACACCACAGTTTCTTTATCAGTAGTGTTATCTCCCACTGGAAATAAATTAACTTTTTTTTGGTTTTGCTTTTTACCACTGAACAATTCCACTGTTTGTTTGGAGGAAAATGTAGAACTGATGAAAGGAGTGACAGATTTTACAGCTTCTTCAACTGGCTTCATGTCAAAGATGTCCAGATGAGGTGGAGAACCAACAAAACCATTTGAGGACGAGAAAGGACCTTTCAGATGAAGCAGAAGTAAAGGAAAGAAAATAGAGAATACAAGTAGCAGAGAAAAATAGATTGAAATGACTGTACATGAGAATTTCTAAAATTAGAAGTTAAGCAGTGGATTTTTCACCTATGACCAGCCCAATTACAAAACAAAGTTTAGTTTTAAATGAAGAACTTAACAGTTCACTATTTAGAGAAAGCAAAATTTTAATAGAGGCATGAGGTAGGAAGGGGAAAAGACCAGAAAATTTATCAGTAAGAAGAACAGTCAGGAATTACTTTTTAGGCTTTAGGAATATGTCTTAAATAGCACTTAAGCATATTAGATTCACCTATTAAAATACTAATACTTGTAACAGTGTTACCCTTGCCTTATTTCAGATTAAGGTGTATTTTAATACCCATCCTGATTATTCTTTGGAGGAATGAGTGAAGACATACAGAATGCCATCCCCATGAAACCAGAAACAGCTTTGCAATAGGAGCATGAAGTTACAAAAATATTTTTAATGAAAAATGCATTAAATCTCTTAATTCAAAATAAAAACTAATACAGCATCATCTTTTCAGCTGCATCTGCACCATCTATATTTGTCAACATACTTGAACTTTCCTTTTTGGCTATTACTCTTCTCCTCCCCTTTGTGGAATACCTCCTTCATTCCATGCATTGCATCTATCTCTAATGCATTTTTTAAAAAAATACATAAAAGCGCTGGAATATCTGGCCAGAGCTCTCATATTACTTGTTTTATACTCTATCAAGGATAAGAATATTTGGACACAGAGTAATTAAGGTTTAAGTTGCAGATTCAGTTAAGCATGAACATGTGTTTTATTATGAGATATTTTTCTTGTATTTTAAGAATTCACCCATCATTTAAACAGTAAAGATCCCTGTATGTGCTTACCTCCCCATGCACTGCTTGCTGATGTTGCTATAGCTGGAGTACTCTGTACAGTTGGAACAAACGTAGGCTGAAGATCAAAAAGATCACTAGAGAGGTTGGGCATGCTGCAGAGAAAGAGAGAGGGGAACACAAAGATGCATAAAGGCATCGTATTCTTGTGCTATACACAAACTCATGCAAACCTCACTTTTTTTCTTTTTAGTAGAAGCCAAATAAGAATAAAGATACAGAACAAAACCAAGTAATTACACACTTCTTAATGAGCAAGATTAAAACCCCTGTGAAGACACCTGGAAATCATCAGCAAAAGGTTATTTGTGAAGAGTATTTCCCATAATGAGGATTTGGAGAGCACTTGACTGCAGAGCTACCTGGTCAGTGTCACTTAGGCTTGCTTCAGAAAGCAAATGCTCCCTCACCTATTTGTTGTGGGTGCTGGTGCTGCAAAAAGGTCAACAGCTGCAGTGGTATTCACACTTTTTCCTGATAAGGTGCTTGGAGATGCTGATGTGGAAGTGGAGTTTGATACCACAGAAATCTCTCTTAATCGTTGCTCCTGAAAGATAAGACATACAGTTTGAAATTCTATTTCATTAATTCATTAACTCTTCAGTCATGATTCAGCTTTCAGTGAAAGAAAAAGTATCTATTCTTGTTCTAGATTATACTGTACACTTCCTCAGGAAACAGTGATAAATTGGTAAAATACAGAAGGAACAGGATCAAGATCTTAAGAGGAAAAATAACTTGCGTTCTCATTACGAGCCACATGGCTAAAGAAGAGCAAGGGGGAAATCTCATCTAATAATAAACAGTCCCGTGGTAGCAACATGATATGCTCAACCACTGCAATGAAAACTAGAACTCTTGTATACCCATTTCATTAATCCTTGAGATATAGAATCCCATTTCCCGAAAAGGAGGACACAAACGACCCATTTCAGATACCAGGTTTTCAAATCATGCTCCTGGGTGGAAGGGTTGGCATATATTGACAACCACCACATCTACGGAGTTTATTTTTTGCCTCTCAAGGCTGAGTCCTCCCATACACCTTAGCTTAAACCAACCTCAGCATTAACATGCATCTAGCAAAAAAAACCTCAGAATATAATCTTTTAAAACATATAGTACCTTTAGTGCCTGCAATCTAGCTTGTTCCTCCTCTAATGCCTGCTGCTTCTCTTTCTCATCCATCCTGCTAAATGACATTCCTGTGCTGGCAAGTGTGGAAACAGCACTGGATAGGGCACTAGCTCTAAAAGCAAGAATAATTTTTTGAAAAGTTAAATTAAGAAAAACTCCCAGCTAGCACATCACTTCTTTTAAAACATAAAGTTTTAAAACATTTAAACATAAAGTGCTTTATTGACTTTGTTCTTACTCTTTTGTACAGAAAGAGACATAATGTAACAGTGCAGTAAAGGGGCAATGTTCCAAGTTTCAGTGATTAGGTATGGGAAAATGCAGAGTGTAACGACTTAGTTTTTACTTTAAAGCTCATACAGACTAGAATTTTATTCCTTCAGGTGGTGGAGGCAAGGAAATCCTATACAGATGTATTATACAGACAACTGGAAAACAAAACAAAAACAAACAAAAAAACAACCCGCTACACATGCGGATGTTCTTCCCCACACACAACAGTTTAGCAGAGTACGGTGGAAAGCAAATCCTCAGATACTTTTGAGAAGTTAGGCACGCAAGACAATCGTCCAGGAAGGTCCCTATATTCTTCTCAGTATTCATCCACATTTGAGAGAGGGAATTGATTTCTTCCTCAAGTTAGACAAAGTATCTCTTAAGTCAGAGGTGCTACTCATACATAGGGATACTCATCTTAATAGAAAAAATAATGCAATATCTGTCAGTATAAGACATCTCAAAATTGCCAGGGTAGCTTAGACGAGGAGGCTTAGAAATTTTTATAACAGGTCAAATTCAGAGTTTGGGAGGTCTATAACTGACAACAGAGATAAGCACTAGGCTATTTTGGGTTAAAAAGAGAGAAAAAAATGCAATTTCAAAACACAAATAGCTTATAAATCTTACAAGAGAGAGTGAGTTTCAAACTGGTAGAAGGTAAAAAAAAAAGAATAATACAAAGGCCTCAGCTCAGGAGTTTGTTATTACAGCACAGTAAAAAGTCTGACAAAGAAACACAACGGATATCCACTCATCAAGTATGATTAAATTCCTAGAAATTTACTTAATTTATGCTTCATTTATACTCAAAGACTCACTCTTAAGTGGATAAAACCCAAGAGAACCTCAAATGGCTGAGCACAGAAGCAGCTTAACGAGAAGCCAAAACTTACATAAACCTACATAAACATACATCATTACCATTCATTTGGTGCTCACCTGCTGGCAGCAGAGACTTCTTTTGTTTTCTTTCCTTCCAGAGAAGCCAAATGCTGTTCCAAGGCTTCAAGCAAGCTGCTGGGTGCCTAAAGTTAAAGCACTCATAAAACATTCCTTCTAGACAAAACATTATAATTGTTTAGCACACAGATCAGTTTCCCATCTATCAATTTAAAGGAAAAAAATTCTCAATGTCTGCTTCTATGTATGCAAATTGAACTGGGGTGGGAAGTGGGGAAGACAGTGTTTATTATGCTTAGATAAAAGCAGTCAGTATTCCTTTAGATTAAAGAGGAAGTGTTTGCATTTTCATTCTCTCCCTTCCTCCCCTCATAGCAATAAAAAGTCATCAACTCCTTCTATCAGATCTTCACAAAGGCTTCCACTGGAAACATTTGACCACAAGAGTATGTCTGCTTTCATAAAAGCAGAATAAAGTTTGACCTAGGATTTATTCCCAAAATACTACAGACTGAGCAGCAATTTAAGACACAACTGCACAATACACTCAGTTTCACCAAGGCCTTTGGTAGAATAAAACATATTAGAAAGTAACAACAAGTTAGGGTTTCTGTTGTTCTGCTTTTTATTTTTCTTTTGCTTTTGGTCAAGAAAGCATCACTCATGAGAAAAAGATTAAAAGAAAAAGGCTTCGCTCCACTTAAGCCTAGCATGCAGTCTGGCATTTGGATGTCATTTGAGACTTTAGTTGGAACTTGAGACGTCTAAATGAACCTTAGGCAAACAATGCAGTACAAGAGCTTACAGAGTCTTTTGAGAGCACAGATATGATACTATTCAACACATAAGAAATCTTAACTACTGATGGCTAACAAAGAACATGTTTAAAAGAGACTAACACTAACTGATTAAGTTCAAAAAAAAAAAAAAAAAAAAAAAAAAAAAAAAAAAAAAAACACTGCCAATCGCAACATACTTCCTTTCTGCCATATATTTGTACCCACTCTTCAAATTATTTCTTCCCTACCAGGAAAAACAGCTCAGAATAAATTTGAAATGAACTTGATTACATGTTAGTAGTTAATAATATTTCTCCAAGTCACCCTCACAAAAATAAACTCTCCAAAAGGCAAAGCAATTAAGCTGGCACTGTTCAAAGAGTTTACTGCCTTGCTGTTTCAGCCACATTACTCATGTCTTTGAGCTACATAGGCCCTGTTCCATAGAACGAGTGAATTAAAGTCTATAGCGGATTCAGATGAAGGAAATAGATCTCTTAAGTTTTAATCTACTTGCCACCTCAGTCCTCATCCACTGGCAGGGTTTCAGAGACGCTAAACCTCTATTCACTTGCCAACTTTCAGTAGGTCGCATAAATATGATAAGCGTCATTCAAAAGAGAAAACAAAGTTACCCTTGCTGGCCCTTCTGTCTAAAAACCCGATCAGTGTATGTCCTAAAAGAGCAAAATTAATAATCGGACAAGGCTTTGGCAACTCCCCATCTGGAGCACAAAGTGCAATTCCAGCTTCTAACATTCAATGAAGCCAGATTCAAGCTACAAGAGATGCAAAGAAAGGCAAAGAAAGGCAATTAGAATAATCCTATAAAACTGCTTGGCTTAAAGGTCTGAGTTGATGCTTCTTTCCATAAATAGAGCTACATAAGCTAGAAGACAGTGTTGTTACCACAACTGGACATGAATAAATTGAGCCTACAAACTGGACAGCTAAACCACCAAGGGAACCACATTTTGAAGGATCTTTTTTAGAAAGAAACCAAGGACCCCCAAAAAACTTTTTACATCTCAAGAGAAATGCAAGTTTGCAGTAGACATTACATAATGGAACTACATAGATTATTTCAGTAGCAGGGAACTGTACTCCAACCCTGGAAAAGTTTTCTGGTTTCTTATTTCCTTTCATGATAACATTAAAACCTATCTGTATGGAAAAACATGTTCTACATTTTAGGGAGTTTAAGGGGGAGGGGAAAAAAAGAGGAGAGACCAACAGCTTCTTGTAACTGCATTATCCAGTTGAAAGGCAATTTGAAAGGCATGTCTTTCTCCACACTCTCATTGCTATGCACATCCAACAAAACATTAGAAAAGAAGAAACAAACAAACAAGTGAACAACACACACACACACCCATAAATACATCTGACAGACACCCATAGAGGAGAAAGTGAAATACAATAACAACTGAAATACTGCATTTCAGTATACTATATTCAGTGTAACAACTAGTAGAAAATAGACAGTGTCATTGCCAGCCAGGATATCAAGGACTGTCCTTCCTAGGTAAGGATCAGCAACAATAGCACCATCTGTATGAACAGCTAAGCTCCAAGTCTTTTACAGCCAGGTAAAATAATAAAGATTTTGCTAAGTTTTTGGAAACTGATTACGACTACCTCAGACAAAAATTAAAGGGAAATAAGATGACTAAATAATTGGGGAGGACGACAACATTAAGATACTTGTGATAGTTTCAGAACACTTTAAGAACACAGAAAATGAACCCTGGCAGTGAAGAGTGTGAATATTTGTCAGAATCAGTAAAGAAAAAGTTATATAAAAGTAAGCACACACTTTAAAGAAACTCTGAAAGCTGTCTCTCCCTGAACAAAATACACAACAGAAATCTAAGCAACTAGGCATTTAAAAATACATATACATAATATCGTATTATTTACCATAATCAGAGATACCATGGTCAAATTACAGACCTGAATTTGAACAAAGGATAGCCATTGTAATTTCCTGTCCATGATCCTATCGTAACTCGCATCTGGACCACAAGCTCGTTGAAAACTAAAGCTGTTTTGAATGCCTGGTATTACGAAATTTTAGAAAGTTGTTTTAAAATGACACAAAGTTGACTTACAATTATTCATCTCTTCAGTGCCATTGAATACTTGACTGACAGTGGCACTGAACTGCCAAAATACACAGAAGGTCAGAGTTGGCTTGCATGTCTAAACACACATACAACAAAATAGCTGAACCATTGGAAGAAATGTAGGGATGCAAGAGCTGCAGACTAAATGAGGAAAAAAAAAAAAAAGGCAACAAAAAGGTCACCTATTCTTAGCAAATCAAGAAATGCTTCATGCTTTGAGAAACCTTATAATGACCTGGCTAACAGGCCAAGAGGACACAAACCCTACACTGAAGCCAACACCAACTGTGAAAATGTTAGCTCAGACATAAGTATAATTTCATTAGCATAGTACAGACAACAGCTGAACAGGCAGTGCTGATTTAGAAGACAACTGAGATTGAGTAGCTGTTAGCATCGTACTAACGGTAATAGAGAACATCACTACTCCTAATCCTGCTGGCTATAGTCATTGTTCTTTCCTAGTGCAAAGGCTGGGAAGTACTTGAAAAAAAACTTTAATACCAAATTAATTGCTAGAGCAGTTATTAGAGATTGGTACTCAGTAAGCAAACACAATTTGAGATGCAAGCTGTATCATAGAACAAAAATGAAAAGCGAGGAGTGTTCAGATTTAACTTCATATTAAAAAGACACAAGGAATTAAATTCAGGCAAATCTTCTCAAAAAGATATATTTACATGATTGATCTTTGAAATTTAGTTTCATGAAGATAGCATGGAATTAGATATTACAGATCACGAAAATTTACTCACTAGAGGAACTGTTTCACACGAAGCCCACTTCATCAGACCAAGTACTCTAAAACTATATGGCACTCCTGACCGATTGTCACCTATTCTACCACGCAGGTTTTTCAACACTACTAAAAGGACACCAAATATCCCTGGTCTTTTGAGGTTGATGCTAGGTTGGAAACACAGCATTCTTATGAATGAAAAACTTTGGTTTGTGCACTATTGTGAGTTAACAATACTTCCTGCAGAAATGTATGGATGAACACATTCCCAAGATGAAGGCCGATTATGATGCACACAAACCTTTAAAAACAAAGGACAAATTGGGTTAAATCAATATGAAATGTACACTGACCTGAGTAAGATCTGGAATGTCACCCTGATCAATTCCAACTTGCTATTTAAAAAAAAAAAAAAAAGAGAGAGAGAGAAAAAAAAAAAACACATTACTACATGCAATGTAGCAGCAATGAAAACGAACTGGGAGATCTGAATTTTACATAGAAACTAAAATATTAAAAAGGGATATTTCTAACTTCCTAAATTGATAGCACTAAGCTAAAAGCATACCTTAGAAATCTAAAATACATTACATTGCATCTTTTTCATGCGAAAAAAAAAAAAGGTTAATGGAAGTTTTAGAAATAATCCCATTGCTTAGAATTTCTTCCCTAAAAAGAGGAAGTAAAAGAGAGTGCTATAAAAAACACTAACAATCAGTCCATTCATTTCACATTACTCAAATTCAGACAAAAAAGTTTATGCTGTCTGACAAATAAAAAGATGCCTTAGAACATCACTTCACTTAATGACCATAAACAAAGTTTTAAATACCCAATCTGTAAAATACTGCTTTCATATAGTACAGTTAAGCAAAGAGACAACTGTTTTGAAGTTACATGATTATGAATATGTATTACTGTACCAGAACAGATGAGCGAGTGATACCCATTGCATAGGTGTAGATTTATTTACCTCTGCTACTTTGAGGAATTCTGACAATTTGGTCATTCTGGCTAGAAATTTTTTGTAAATATCCAAGCCTTCTTTGCATTGGTTCTTCTTCATATCAAAATATTTTTCTAAGGATGCGAATAAAAATAAATAAAAAGAAATATATTGTAAGTTAATAGCCTCCCTGGCAAAAAGTTTCAGACAGAGAATTATAAATGTTAACACGAGACAAGCTTCAGGGAGAAAGTAGACTATTAAAGTTATTTGATTTTCAAAATGGTCATGACTATCTCATATTTTAGAATAAATTGCTGAAAAGACGACTACTGCTTTTCTTCTTTCAATATACTAGAATATGATGCAAAGCTTTATTAAGCATGGATGTGAATGAGGTTTAATTAGGTATTTGAGGGAAAATTTTTAAGTCAACTGATTAGCTAGCAATAAAGCAAGTTATTCTATTGTTGGAAAATATTCCTGGAATTTATTTACATTTTTAGACCCATAACATCATGCTTTGGGCACAATAGCCAAGAGACATAAGAACAACTGAAGTGGTACCCAAACTTAATGACAGGAAGAATGCAGGTGCCAGTCCTTTTCACACTTATGTTTTTGCTCTATATATTTGTAGATATTTCACCAAGTCAAGGTTAACGGACTGGGAAATAAATCGATCAGAAAAACAATTAATTCAGAAATTTGCTTGAAAAAATCTTCATTGTAAAATTTTTGCTAAGAGTATACCAAGCTCGTGGGGAGTAGGGGTGAAGCTTATACCCTTCTATGTACTGTGCTCATGTAGATTCAGAAACTGGCTAAAACTAAATTAATAAAGAAAGTATAGGAAAGTAGAAATTAATCATGCCGTGTCTACACTAAACATACAAAAATAAGTAATGGTCCTGTCTATGACAGGCCTGCAAACATCCGAGTTTCAGGAAACCAACCAAGATACCTCACTAATACTTTTACAGTACAATTGCAAAGGGTATTCACTGCAAATTTGTGATATTTTTATCTGTTTTTATTTCAGAGTGGTTCACATCAACCCACATGATTATTATATATATATATAATATATATATATATATATATATATATATATATACACACACACACACACACTTGAGCTAAGCTTCTTGTCACCGAGACTATTAAGGACTAAACTTAATGGTAGTGAATGTGAGCAGTGTGTTACGAAATTAGTCAACCTGTTTACATTTTTTACTTCTGTCAATAGCTCCAACAAAAGTTCAAAGAGTAAACAGAAAAAAAAAAAACATACACATACCTAAAAGATTAATAATCCCCTCATTGTATGCTGCAAAAAGTCTAATGGAATCTTTAAAGAGTAGCATGAAGGCAGCATTTATAACACCATTTGTTAGTTCATTTGGATTTGCCTGTGTAGAAAGCAAAGAAATAGTAAATTAGTATTAAATAAAGACCTTGTCTCAAAACAAATGTTATCTAACAAGTAACGTACTTACATCAAAATCAAGGAGTGCATCAAGCTGATTCTGTATGATTGGAAGGGTTTTCAGAAGCTTTTCAGCATTCATGGTTCTCATCACTCCATCTATCCTACAGAGTTGGAAACACAGATTTGCTGTTTACCAAGAACTTTCAGCATATTATGTTGCTTCAGCAGTATTATATTAATTGCAGGGTCATAATCAACCAGCACATGACAAGCTTAAGGACAATTGGCATTTTCTCCCAATACCAAGGGGAAAGGAGGCAGGGGGAAGCATTAACAGTCTTACCCTCTTTTCATTTTGGTGAAGTCAACTGCTACAAGTCTATATGAAAGTGCTTTTTCATTCAAGTATCTGCTATGCCGCCTAATGAAGGTAGACATATCATAGCCTAAAAATGAAGCATTTTTAGGTTAGACGTTTTCAAGAAGTAGGCTTCACATCCTTTTCCAGTGCTGTTCTCTTACTTATCTATTTTTCAATCTCCATAGACACAGGTACATTCCAGAGTATTGGGCATCACTGTTTTCACTTTGAGATGCAATGTTACAGATACATTCTTCCCAACTTGCTAAGACTAAAAAAAAAATTTTTTTTTTTAAATGCTGTAGGCCATTTCTCTTACTATGCAATTACCAAGCAGCTCTTGCTACGTGTTCTAGATATCACACTGGAAATATATTTGTGACAAAACACTGAAGACTTCACTAACTTAAATGCAGTTCCCCAAAACCCACATGAAGGCCGGGGCAAGTAACCAGCAACCCTCTCAGGAATATGAATGAATCTTCATTATCTATACAGCACATACATTTACTATTCCATACATCTCAGAAGTTTGTATTTACTCCTCAAACATTAAAACGCAATGGCAAAATAAATCAGTGTGCTAATGTTCATCAGGTTTATTCTAGGCAGCTTAAGAGCGCTCTTTAATTTATAGCCTTGTAAACACACAATACATATGCTATTGATAAGTTTCCAGAACTCAACCTGGTAACTCAGCAACTCACGCTCTCTGTTTCTTACATCTTCTAAGATTTCTGGTGACTAATGCATAATACCATTTTTATATTGGAATAATTTGTCTCTTAGCATGCAGTGACACAGCTACTAGCACTGAACAGAAGAAAAAAGGAAAAAAAAAAAAAAAAAAGAAAAAGAAACACACACACACAACAGTAAAGTTGTTTCCTTCAGTGAAGGATCCTTACCCTGCATGGCACTTTTGTCTAGGTAGTTATTAAGATTGAACAATGTGTTTCGGGACGCAAGATACTGGATAAAGCGCTGTAAGTAGAGGAAAAATTGAGATCATTTTGATTGTTTTGAGAGTTAAAATATTTAAGCATAGTACAGAAAATTGCAAGCAACTGTTTTCAGTAACCTCCATTAATACAAATTGGTTACATGACAAAAAAAAAAAAAAAAGCACAACTATAACAATGAGTTAAAATACAGAGTATTGCTGGGTATTTAGCAAAAATACAGATTTAGTTTAAATATGATGATTTCATTGCCCACAAATGAAAAACAAATAATCCTAAAAGCTGCTGCTTAGGCTAAGCTCACAGTTTAGAAGCTGGAAAACAGAAAACAAAAGTAACATCCAAGTTATCCTAGCTCCCAAAGGGCAGCTGTGTAAGATGAGACAAACTTAGTTACCAAGTTTAAAGAATTAGCATTTACAGTTACAAAAAAATAACTAAGAGCACTAAAGTTGGTGTAGCCAGGCTATGATTACAACACACTGAGTTGTAAAATAGCTTTAACTTTGTGTTCTGTTCTTCGGGAAGTTTCATCTGATTGTTGTAAACCTTATTATTGCATTCAAAGAGACATAGAGGAGAAACAGTTGCAAAATGATCTGAAACAGAACAATAATATTCAGGAGGTAACTATACAGATTTGAAATTTAACTAATATTCTGATTCACATTCTAGGAGAGTCTAGAATCAGCAAGATTCTCCAAATGCCAATCCCAAATGTTAACTCGGCTACCATTTTGAAACACCCTCTGGACGAGCATCTCATTGCATACGTATTGGATACTGGAGATTACCCTTTTTGAATACCACTCTTTTTATACTGCGATGTCAGAAGATTTGCTAGATCGACGTCAAGAGTTTACATGAAATTTTTGTATGAAACATGTTATGTTTATTTCAGTACTTCACCATGGACTATAAAATAACTCACAAAAAAAAGAAAAAACTAATCACCAACGTTTTCAGATTTGTTACCAATCACAAGGTAGAACTTGAACAGTGAGGTCAAGAAAAGAACAATTTACTAAGCAGCAATGATTTTGATCAGTTAGAGGAAAATGGTAACTACTGCAGTTGACATACTACAGGAAGAAGACTATCAACAAATGCTGTTGCAACCCAGGGCTTATTGCTAAACAGATTTTGCGTTACATAAAGCAGAGGTATGAAGAGTATTTTAACCCCCTTCATCCAGAACTCGCAAGAAATAGGTAGTCATACTGAACAAGAAACTGCAAGGCAGCAATTGCTCAAGCATTGTTCTGACCTTCTGCTGTTTTCGCTGCACTTAAAGCGAAGTTCAGCAACTTTTTTAAGAAAAAAAAGCCTACTTTAATATCTTGTAAGTGAGGAGTTCCATCTTTCTATCTGAGATCACAAAAACAGGGTTCTGGCTATAGGAGTTCAGCAGACTTAAAAGTCAAAGAAGTTCAAACTTCAAACACATCCATTCAAAAATAGAGCAACACTCTTGGTATAGACAAAATTCAAATGCTCCTACTGCAAAATGCTGCAAGGGCAAATGGATAGTGACTGGTAGCCTATAATTCTAAGCTCTGAATTCTTTTTCCATTGGTCAGTTGTTGGCTTTTGTTTCTTTCAATCTTCAGTGAAGAGATGAACTTTCTTTGAAGAAAAGAGATATTGAAATATATAATACATACTGATATACAGAAATTAATTTAGCCTTATTGTTATTCTGAGCATTGGATTTCATTTCTGATTCCTCTCTGAATTCAGCCTATTTTCTTTTCTAACTGGAATGTATTTCATGTAAATAACATGAAATACACTGTGTTTTATGGACCACTTCATTAAGTCATCAGAAGTTTGGAGAAAGGAAGAAACACTAACTTGAGAGAGCAGTTTAAGTGCAGGAAACAATACCAGTGAGATGTACCATTCCAGTATTACCAGTACCTACAATAAGTACTAAGGTTAAGAGAATGGCTATACACAAGTAAACTGCTTCTTGATCAAGATAATTTCTATTTTTTAATTACAGGACTGTGTAAGAAAGACTACATTTCCAGTATCATGTGATGACATTTCTAAAACCACACTGAACATAAGCATTACTGAAATAATTTAAGTGAACTAAGCATAATAAAAAACAGTTTTTGGTGATGTTAAAGGCAGAAACGTACAACAATTTGGCCTAATAAACAAGGATTTTAGAGAGCAAATATTCTACTTGCCCTATTCCAATACTCTTATCTCTTAATAGGCAGCCCGCACACTTGCAGAGCGTTAAAAGCACTTTTGCTGTATTTTTACTGATAAGCACTAAACTAAGGAAGTAAAGCTCATCAGAAGTTTTTCAAGACTTTATTCTAGAAAGGCCAGTCTAGCACTCCCTCATGACCCAACCTTGATACCTGTAGTCAAATCACAAACACTACAGTATTTCAGTATTGAAATCATCAAGCATTGTATCTTCCCTGGGGAAGTACTTCAGAGACAATGGTAGGGGAGAGACTTTTGAAAAAAGCACTCATTTCACACTTCATCAATCAACTGAGACAATTTCTTAAAACACTGTCAGGGAGTCCTTAACAAAACTATGCCTTACCTCATTTCCATACATCATGAGGTGGTGTGTTGTAATTAGAGCTTTGAACACTACAACCCAGCTACTGTTTGCAGTTCTCTCAAAAAGCATGTCTGCCAACTGTGGAACATTCACATTCATTTCATTTGTGCACTGAATCAGATCTAAATTAAAGAAAAAAAGTCAAAGCATTACAATGAGATACATATTCAAAGTAAACCATCAAGTTATTTTCTATTATCACATAAAGGAGCTATACCGGAAGTATTTTTTTTTTTTTAATTCTCTGCTTAAATTCACTGCATTTTACTGACAGATGTAGGTATTTCAAAGACATTCCAAGAATTTTACCAATATCTCATCAGTAAATAACCTCTTCCAACAGAATCTCTAGCTCCAAATTATAGTCTGAAAGCCAGTGCAGACATTTTGGACGTCCTGCTGCCTGAAGCCACTCAGTCTAACCAAAATTGAAGTGTTAAGAAGAGAGGAAAAGATGAGACACCTACACCATGTGAGATCAACAGGCAGCAAGTAACCTACCACCACGACCTAAGATGTAGTACTATCATACCTGAAAGTAAATGGAATACTACAAACCTGTGCTAAGCCTCTTTCCTGTGAGATTTAAAGAGAAAGAATCTGAGTCTACACTACTTTCTACTCGGCTAAACTGACATAATCACCAACCTAAGATTTTTTGTTGTTGTTGTTGCAAATCACACTAGGTCTCAAGCATCTTCATAAAAACTCGTGTTAATGACAGACTATAACTCAATAAAAATATTAACTTGTAAGATCAGACAGAAGCCTTACAATCTGCTTCAATATTTATTGGCACAAACCTAGAAGAGGCTCCAACAGCCTCTACACAGGATAAAAACCTGCCTGAGAAGAGTGGTTAAAGCACTTGTTGAGAAAGGAGCAAAGTAGTAAATCCAGAACTATTCTAAACACCGCCACATGCCCTACTACCCACATGTCCACATCTCTTCTCTCTGAGCTAAATATGGCTCAGGTGTGATCAAAGTATACTTCAAGGACCAGGCAAGACTTGTAAAGCAAATACCCATTTTGAAAAATTTCCTTTGTGGCTTAGTTATTTAAGAAAAAAAATCTGAGCTACCTGTTAGCTGCATAGCAGCATCACTGCTTGTGTGGTTTCTTTTTTAAGTAGTTGAAAAAAAAAATAGCTGCTTAGGAAGCTGGACAACACCTGAATGCCAAGATGTGAACATCACTGAAACAACCAATCTGGCTACCTCTTTACCTCATTAGGACCAAATGGAAGATCAACCAGATTATCGTTAGGCTCTGTAAACATTATTTCAGTGATTATGTACTGACAGTTCAGGACAGAACTGTCCTGAAACACTGGATAGAAATACTGTGCTTCACATTTATATCTATTCTGGTGCACAGAATACATTATGTATGTATCCTAATTACAACTCTGTTGAATAGGAACATAAAAGTCCTACGATTAAAGCTCACTAGTGTTTACTTTGAATAATTAAATAACGAGAAAAACTTCAAGAGTAAAGAATTTTACATAATCTCCAGCCTCCAGAAGATACTATAAATAGTGTTTAATAATTTACTAATTTACACTGATGCCACAGGTTTCATAATAGGCAGAAAACCCAAGCTGGGATCAAAGCTTTCATTCTTATGAACAATACACAGAAATGCTGGAATAACAATAAAGTGACAAACCCAGAAAATAAGTTTTAAGCAAGCCATACATCAAAAACTTATTCCTAAATACTATTAAAATATTCCACTGTACAAAAATAAAGATTCTCAGAAACAACTCTCTTGTTACTCACCACTAACAGTTGTATTATTAGATACTGTGTCAGATTATAATCTTTAAAGTAGTATTCTAAAATTCTCAGAAGTCCAAATAGTGCATAAAGACTCACTGCTTCATAAAATGAAGCAAGCTTGAGTTCTGAAATTTATATAGAGAGAAAACTTGAATCTTAATTTCAAAGTCTCATTTACTGAATGAGAACTTTGTTATGACATTTCTAAGTAATTCTCTCAACACACATTAGGGCAAATAAGTTCTCCTAAATCAAATCAGTTTATAAACAAGCATTATAAAGACATTACTGAGAAAATTAGTTCAGTATTTTCCCTTTAGCTGAAGGCTCTGTAGCAAAAAAGTTACAGAATTGTTACAAGTCATAAAGGAGCTCAACCTCCTAGGAAAAAAAAATAAAATAAAACACAAGCACACAAACACACAGATAGCCTACTGAATGTAGTATTTTTGCATGGTCAATATTATTTTCCTCCACATAACCATTGAGCAAACTAAATCTTTAGTGAAGTACTTCACTATACATACTCAGTATGGAGTGTATTTTTAAATTATAAATGAAACTGGTAGGGGACATTCAGATTAAAAAGACATCACCATCATACATAATTACACCCAACTTAATTCATATTTTGCTAGAACATCTTATGGAGAGATGGTTTAGTCTTCTCATGCTCCCTCAGGTAAGTCTGACAGGACAGACATTCCAGTAAACACTAAAAGGATGCTGAAAAACCTGGAAATTGTCTAACATATCTAAAACTGCTATAAAATGTTGTTCATGCAGTGTTGTTCGGCCATGATATAAAATGTTGCAACTAATCACCTGGCTCATTGCAACATCATAATGGTTTATAACTACAAAAAAGTTACTCAGATGCCAGTTTGAAAAATGATAATTGCCCTCTGCTCTAGTACTTGAGTCTGAAGGACGGCTTCTGCCACGTGACAGTGACAAAGCAGAGGCTGACAGAACCGATGCCTTATTCCTGCAATATGGTTGTGTGCAACTGATGAGCATAGCTCCAGCAGTTCTGCGGACCAAGGTTTCCCAGGGTGAAGTTCTTACTTGCGCTATATTGGAGCCTCACCATTCTAACAGATACGAAAAAGGTACCATTTTGCTTACATAGGGCCGCTCAGAGCCCAGAAGAAACTCTGCTTAAGCTTGGAAGACCTCAGCAAAGCATGAGTTCAACACACTAATCAGTCAGTAATCAAAACACACACCGGCTCCTCAGCAGTCAACTTGTATTGAGAGCTCTTATCACTTCACACCACGGAGGGCTGTGGTTCTGACCCTCCCTGACAGCACAAGCCAATAGCAGCCAATACTAAGGAACATCTGCTTGGGAAAAAAGTATCCCTGAAACACTAATTTAAGACAGCTTGCCTTTCATAAAAGTGTACTGCACAAATTTTAAAACTCCCTAATACATCTACTAAAAGAAAAATTTTAGTAGTAGAGGTATTGAAAGCTAGCATCATATTGGAATTATAATATTTGAGACATGTAACAAAAATGCAACTATCATCTCACTAATATTCTTTTAAATCTGTAATAGGAATATCTACATAGAAGCAGCAGTAAGGATTGGTAAAAGCAAGAAATTGAATATGAAAAGAGTATTACCATTATCATCTGAAGGTATAACTGAACACATTAGGTACCTGAGAGACTGGCAGCTGGGTTGCTGTAGCTTGTAAAAGCTATTGGGAGCCAAGAATGAAATGAAATGCAGGGGGCAAGTGATGCTTATTTTCCTATCACAGGACTTCTATAAACATTTCACAACTCAAAGCAGCTACCTAGAGAAATCACTTTGACCGCAAGTACAACCATGCTACTACTTCTAGCGCAGAATTCAGAAGCGTACCTCAAAACATACTACGACGCAGCAAAATCAAACAGTTTCAATCAGAGGAGCAGTGCAGAGGAACTCAAGCAGCCTGGCAGAGTCACGGCAGTGCCGCTGCTGAGAAGAGCACTCAAAACTTATCTTCCATAGCTCCTTTGAAACACTGGTACATTGGCTATGAAGCCAGACAGCTCTCCAGAGAAGAGAATGCATAAATCCAGATGCAATATGAAAAAAAAAAGAAAAAAAAAAGAAAAAAAAAGAGAGTCATTTGGAAATTTCTCAATCACAAAACTGACATATGTCAGCTTTTAAATATCAGGAGTTAACACTTTCTTGATTCATAAATACATCTTCAAGTGAATTACACATATATCAAGTTAAGCTAGCGGTATTTGTTCAATATCCCTACATTTCTTCCATCCTGTCACAGAACTGAAACTGCTGCAAGATAGGTAGATGCAAGAATTTTAAGAGTGGGTACCTTAATCCCAGCAGTCTGTAGAAAATGACATTTTCTTACTTGGAAGTTACACTTCAAGCTAAAGTAAAAGGAGAGAACTGCACATACAAATCTTCTCAATGAAGCCTAAAGAATGTAGGGATTCCTGCTGGAGGCTTAATCAAGGGATAGCACCTGACTGACACAAACATTATGTCCGTATACTCTTATACTGCAAATCTGACAGCAATCTTTTAATTTATGTAAGTGCTAAATCTGTAAGGTCTTACAGAGTTATATTTTCTAGAAGCAAGGCAATTCAAATGTCCTATTCTACTCTCTCCCTACTAGACAAGGATACAAAATGACCCATAAAGCTTTTTCAAAAGCTTTATTAACTGCTAAATGAAAGTACACTTACAGATTCCAACAACATTAATTCTTTTTTCCCCCCCTCTTGGTTCAAGTTAAGTTTCCTCAATTACTGCCCTGAAAAGCTCTGCAGTTTATTAAAGAGCTTCAAATGAAAGAGAGCAGCCTTACCGCCCAGATGAGGCTAAAAGCATTTGTTTGTGCTGTTTCCCAACTTGCCTATCTCCCAAAACCACACAGCATCAGAACGCACCAGACAGTCATGCACTCTGCCTGCCAAGAGCACGAATGGGCAGACATACAAGAACATCCCAAAAATGTGACAGTCGATTTGACATTACTGGCAAAAATTTAAATCCACAATGATTTGGCAGAGCTGAACTTTAACCCACGCACATACAAAAAGCAGCCCGATTTTGTTACATAATGCTATTCTACAATACCCAATTACCACTTTTGACAGGATTCCAGAACCTTTATATGCATAGTAGCTTCAAATTTTAATAAACAATGTTAGCTACTTTTCCTCCCATTCACTTAACTGGGCAGTGAATTAAACAGGAGTTGCTTGTTCTTCTTGATTACTGTGTTAATTTAAGAGTTCAGATTAAAATTAGGTTTGTTCTGCTAAATTTTGATCCACAGAGTCTAGTCTGCCAGTTACCAGCAGCTTCAGTGTGTTCATTTTTATCACAGCTCTTCAGCAGCTCACCATGAATACACACACAACCCAAAAGCAGCAGCTAGCCCCATTCTTCTTCAACACAATTAAACAGCAGAAGGAAAACGAGACAGGAGAACTTCAAGCGTTTCACTAAGGAAAAAGAATTACCAGTGTATAACATGTTTTTCCCCCATAATATTACAAAATACTACAGAAATAGATTTGATTTTTTTTTTTTTTTAGGACACTGACCTTCTAAAAACAAAAACAACAACAAAAAAATCCTATTCACATTACGTAAGTTTTAGGGCTTTTATTTGCTCTTTAAGAAAGTGTTATATCGCCCAGAAGTTAGTATCCAAACAAATGATCAGAGTCTGGAATACCAGGTCTCATAATGCATGTGTAATAACTTTCCTGTTTATACCCATACTGCAATTCGCACTTTTCCTTAAAATTAAGGAGATATGGCAAAGTTCAGATTTTAGAAATTAATCTGAATTGATTCTATTGACTGAAATTCCCCTATGTTCCTAGATGCAACTGTAGCAACTCTCAAAAACACATTCTTGGTCAAGTTTTTTGTTGAGCAGCAATTACAAGTAATACCAGATGGTGCAGCTCTTTTAATGACATACACATGTGAGGACCAAGGTGCAACGTGCAGGATTAAGTAAAATATAAATTAAAACATAACTTGAATTTAACTTGGAAAGCATTTTCACTAAATCTTTGAAAATACACTGCAGTTTGAAAATACACTCAGATTATAACACTTAAACTGATAACATACCTGCCTTCTCTTAATATAGGCAAGTTTTATGTGCAGGTGTACAAGAAAAAAAAAAAAAGCAAATGCCACACAAAGGTTTTAACTAGTTATTTCAGCAAATGTTCATTGAGCATATCCAGGCTTCTTGTCAAACATTTTCTACTGTTCATTGGGATTTTTTTAAAGCCTCTTATAGAGATATTTGTAGCACCACATTTCACACCCACTTCATGGAAATGCTACTCCATTTCAGATAAGCAAGTAGAATAAAATGCTTCTTATTTGGCTTGGGCAAAAGTCAGAGAAAGTGAGTTACACCAAGACACAGAACTCATTCAGCACAAGAGGTCCTTCTGGAGACAGACAGCTCTAAACAGAGGTTCATACCAAGAAATATCTAAAGGAATGATAGTCACAACCCACTTTGCATTTATGCTGCTCTCAAATTACTCAGAGAGGTTTTCCTTTTTTTTAAAAAAAAAAAAAAGTTATATTAGGTGACACTACTTTTAAGAGGTTTTTTTTTTTTGTGTGTGTGTGTGTGTGCATGTGTGTGTGTGTGTTTTCCTCTCTCCTCTTCTTCAAACCACACACTACTGCTGGTAAACTTCAGAAACTTGTAAACTATTGAGCAAGATACCACCACACTCTGGCTTCCTGTTGTGTTGCCCTTTCTGGACGTCAAGATTACCTCATTAAGTTGTTCTACCAGAGGCAGAAAATAACACAAGATAAACTAGCAGTGCAATGAAAGTAGTATCTTAAGGGAAAAAGAACAATCAAGGGTACATTACTCAATCTTAGGAGTTTTAATATCACTAAAGTAGTTGCAGTATTTACTACTGTAGCTGGCTTCCAGTCACTTGCATCAGTAGCAAAATAAATATTTGCACGCCTTTAATTTGTAACTATTTGGTCTATATCACAGGCTCTCATAAAACACATTCACATTAACAGATGAGTGCGGCAGCATCTGAGCGACAAACTCTCCTCAGACAACTCTATGCACTTTTCCTATTCTGAGAAATTAAAGAGACTCCTGGCACCATCAACCCCAAGGAGTCCCATGCAGCTACCAGTCCTTGACTTTCAAGAAACCAAGGGGTAGTTTCCCGCTTTCCTTCCTTCCTCTCACTAACCCACACTCACACACTACCTTCCCTTTCAGGGCAGTGCTGGGGGTATACCACCCAGCAGGAAGGTTTTGGAGCATTCAATAACGTACTTTTGAGTAGTCCAACAGCACCAACAGTAACTTCAGAAGATAGTCAACTTTTAAAAACCGAAACAGCCCTGACACCGGGAAGATCTTAGGGGTGGCCAGTTACGGTCTTAAACACAGAGAAATTAGTTTTAATGCATTAACCGATTACGCTGGCAGCAACCTACTCCCCTTTAGCAGAGCTGTGCTGACCTGCTCCTCCCTCACTTCCTCCACACCAGATGCTTCACCCTGGGTGCAGGACGGTATTTCAGGAGCGTTACGAGCCCCTCCGGCCGGGGACGGAGCGCTCCTGATCGAAACCCCTCGCCCGCAGCAACGAAACCATGGCGCGTAATCCACCTTTGCCCTAGGTGCGGGATTAACGCGCGCTGCTGTCTCCGGGGTGCACAGCTGAGAAACGCTCACGGGGCAGGAAATCTTTTTTTTTTTTTTTTTTTTCTTTTTTTTTCCCCTCTGCCTCTTCCCCCCTGCTGAAACGGGTGCCCCTACTCACAGTCCAGGTGCTTCTTTTTGGGGCCCATCACCTCGTGGGTCGTGGCCTTGCAGACGGCCTTGGCCACGGCCGAGCCAGTGACGCTGTGCTGCGCCGCTGCGATGCGGTCCGTGAGGGACTGCCCCGACATCTTCTGCTGCCCCGCGAGGACGCCGCCGAGCAGGGAGCGCAGTGCCCCGCCGACCCCCGCTACCCTCGAGCGGCGGCCGCGGGGCCCTGGGCGGGCGCCGCCTCTGCCGCGCTCCGCTCACGGGGCTCCTCCCTGGCTCGTCCTCCGGCTCCGCCGAGGCAGCTCCGGCGCCCTCGCGGCTCGGTGGTGCTGGGCGCGGAGGAAGGCGGCAGCCGCCGCTCACCGGCCCCGCGCTGCCTCCGTCCCCCGGGCGCCGCTCCGGCTTTTCCTTTCACATTTCCACTCCCCGACAAAATGGCGGCGGCCGCGTCAGGTGACGGCGCGGCCGCCCCGCCCCGCGCTGCGCGGCGGCCGTTGGCCCCCCGCGGGCCGCTGGCCTTCGAGGTCGCGCTGTCCCCGGGGCCGTTCGGCCTCTGCGCTCCGCGTCGTCGTGTGAGGGCTCTGGGCCGCGTCCTCGGCGATAAAAGCAGCCCCGGGGGGCGTCTCGGCCTCGAGGGAAGGCGGCTGCTCGCCGTGTAGGAGCAGCCCCCGAGGGGCCTGTTCCCCCCGAGGCAGATGCCAACCTCCCCACAGCCCCTTGCCCACCATGCTCAGCTTCCAGAAGCAACATCTATTAAAAGAATAAGCACAGCCTCCCTGTTTGAATCCATCAAATGAGGAAAGTAAAGCTCTTCCTCATAATTCGGATGAATTCCTGCTCCTACACCAGACTATTGAAAAGCTGCACAGGAAACTTCCTCATCGGGGCACAGATTGTATCGGGGAGCCTGAAAATCTATTTAACAGCGACCATATTGACCTCATTTTGAGCATGCGGCTCTTCTTTACTTAAAACAACAACAAACAAATAGGCAGGACCAGAGCTGGATGACAGATCCAACCAAAGAAGGGAGAGGGAAATGGTAGTTTACTATACACATAAATTCACTCATTTACTGTTTTCCTGCTAACAAACAAGAAAGCAGTGGCAGCTTTTGCCAAGGGTGATAGTGGTTTCTCTGATATGGAGACCTGCCCGTTAGAACTGGACTGTTACCAAGAGTGTGTTTCAAACAACTACCAGTCAGTCATATGTTAATGATATCTTGTGAGGAGAATTAAACAAACAGTTTAGAAATGATAGGCTCTGCAGCTCGCTGGCATTTCCCTTGATCCTTCTAGGCTGGCTGTTTTTGTACCAGCTCATTAGGTGGTTAAAAATATGATGGAGGCTTACAGCAAGCTACAGAAATGAGCAGGGACTTCTTCCTAGCAGAGCTGCTCTGGAGCAGAAATTTGGGAGTCCAGTTTGTGAGACTTGGCTTACTAAGAGGGGTCAGCTGGGCTTGATTTTAAAAAAAGTTCTCCAGCAAGCTCTCTTTCCTTCTTATCCACATAAATGGCAGCTCTTACAAGAATAGAAAGAGACAGAAAAAGCGCATTAGAAGAAAACTTCTAACTTAGAACTTACTCTTCTGACTATAAAATTGACAACCAGTGACTCTATATGCTGTTTGACCTCAGTGAAAGCAAGTTTGAGTTTCTGGGACAAAATGAGAAATTTCCCTTTTTATCATCTAGCAGAGTGAGGAAAGCTGGGTTTTGCAATAAAACAGAGTCTAATTATATCAATAATATGATAGCACATTCCTGTAACTCGCACATCACAGAAGAACTGTCATAATTTCAATTTATGATTCCAATCTGAATTCCATCCCCATCCTGTATAGTAAATGTTTATTATATTCTCTGATTCCATGCCTCCGTCCAAATGGGTGTTTTGACACTGTTAATCTTTTGGCAGTAAGATTTCCAAAGATCATGTTCCCTAAATGACAGTGATGAAGTTTCACTGTTGCTGTAAGAATCATTAATTGTTTTTCAGTCAAGCCTTAAGGCTCCAGTGAGGACAAGTTCAGTTATACAAGACCCTGCTTAAAAACATAGGAAGAGATGTTCCCTCTCCCTTAAATTTTACATTCTCAGTGAGTATCTTCAAAACCAATTTTATCTTGAAGACAGGTATCAATTTATACTTGAGTAGGTGCATACAGTTAGATACACTATGGAAAATCATGACAGTGCAGTGGAAATGGCAGTCCTGTGATCTGGAGTGGAGAATATTCTGAGTGAAGGATTTCTATAACCCTAAGGACATAAATACATTAAAACATGGTCACTGCTATTAAAATATTGAACACTTCCTGTACCAGAAAATGTTACAGCATCTTTAGCTCTCCTGGCAGCAGGCAACTACTAGCGGCCCTATTTTTGCCTTAAGTCTTGTTGTTTCTGGAAAAAAATCTTGAATCTTCAAAGCCTGGGGAAACATCAAAACAGTAAGAAAAGAGGAGATGGAAAGATTAAATAAGCCTTTTAAATATGTCTAAATCTCTTAGGGCTTGTTGAAAGAGGGAAGCTCTTTCGAAATGAGTGTGTGAGCTGAAGCACAACAGCCATACTCCACCCGCAACAGGGACTTTCCTATTTTATTCTATTTCAGAAAGCTAAATTTCACAGAAGTGCCTGAGTTGAGTGTTTTCCATTGGCCTGAAATGCCTCTGGCTTTACTGAATTTGCTGGTCAGGCCCAAATAACTGTTTACATTTCTCTCTGTAGTCAAACCAGTAGCTTGATCCAAATTTGAGCCATATTATGCATAATGTGGACTTGAAGATCATACTATTCGTCATGAACTTATGCTCACATAACAAGATGTATGTAGTCTATAGCACCTAACTGCCAGGCAATAGGAAACGGACAGATATTTAATGTCATTTAGGTCATCTGAATGTAATGGAATTAGCCTTGTTTCAAGTTAACAGAATCAGCTTCTAAAGCATTGCACTTAGGGAGGAGAGATGCATATGGAGAGCTAAATAATAAGTCATCTTTAATGATTGCATATTATTTGTGTAATTCTTATTCCAGCCAACAAATTATTCTGTAATACCGAAAAGTATCCTGAAAACTTCCTGCAAGTTTTATGGAAATAGCGTGGTCCAGAAGTTCACGCTGCCCTGAGAGAAGGAAAACCAGAGAGATTAGCTCAAAGTACATTTATGTCAGAGTACCACTTGTGAAAGACTCTCTATAAATACCCCCATATCAGGAGAAACATCTGTCTGAAACTGCTGCCTTTTAGACACTAAAGCTACTGGCTGTGCAACCCAGTATATATACAGTAAAACAGGTATTTGCAGAACACCTTGCCTTCCAAGTGCATTGGTTTTTAGTTATGTGAGAAAAATATTACAAATAATTTGAAGGGAACTGGTGCCAGTTTAGCCCTGCACATCTTTAGAACGTTCTACCCTGCCACTAAACGCTTCTTTCATGCTGCAGTTCCCAGAATCTGTGGGTAAAAAAGGAATTCTGTTGATGCACAGGGTATAAAAAGAAGAAATCAAGCCAATCTAGCTTGTCATCTATTTAAATACTTAAGGTATAAGTCTACATTTTTGCAAAACTTTATGCTATTAGTAGCAGAGTATTTGGGTGAAAAACTACACAGTTAGAATCAGGTAAGGGCAAGTCCCGCACACCCACTAGGGTGGAGTGACAAGGTACTTCGATCGTCCTAAATTAGAGACGTGTCCGTAGAGGGCTGCGCTGTGATGCCACGAAATATGCACAATTTGCTACGCACATTGTTGCATAGAAATGTAGTCGAGAGGTATGTGCATAGACTAAAAGGAGGGCTGGAATGAAACCCTACCCACCTCTCTGTCAGCTCCTGGACGCGACACGCGTGATTTAGTCTTCAGGAGATAAGGGTCAATGTTTTTTAGGGCTGACATTTCTCTGTCACCTGGCTCCTGCAGTGCCTCAAGCTGGGCAGAGGTTTTATGTATTTCTCCAGGAGTCACTCGAGCACATACAGACTAAAATCCAGCCTGTTGCTCTCCCATTTTTTGGCTTCATTGGTTCTGCCAGGAGAACGACAGCAGATCTTAGCTAGCAGTTCTTGCATTTACACAAAACAAGTACTTTTTCATAGTGTTCCTTGCTTCTCTCTCTCTCTCTCTACCGCTGTCATGTGGGAGCATCTTCTAGCATGATCTTCAGCGTTTTTGCATCTCTTTGGCAAATCTTTCTTATCTATTCTTCCTGCACCTATGGATTTATGTTCATATTTTTAGGGATGAAAAAAATGGAAACGATATGTTCCATTTACTTCTTGGATCATTCATTATACTGCCTAGTGTTTATTACAGGGTAAGTGATTAGGGTTTTCAGAGAAAGGAGACAGGAAACAGACTCCAGACATTGTTAGCATATAAATAGCCTTGGGGAGGTGGTAGTGGCAGAGAGTATGGGACATTTCTGGGATTTTGCCATAGCTGAATGACACAGATGGTTTTCCAGTAAAATGAATTTTTTGGTAATGACTAGTGCTTCAGTCTGGCAACACCTACAGCCCCAAGAATGCAAACAATGTAGAAGTAGTTTTGTCAAGAAATACCATCTGTTCAACAGCATTGAACCCAAAATAGTGCAGAACCTGCCTTACTGATGACTGTTGTTTTGGTAAACGTAGGTGAGATAGAAATCACTACTAAACACTTTTCCAAATAGTGTGATTTGTTATTACTAAGTTATTTGAAATTTAGGTCCGAGAGAATTAAACTGATGGAGGTAGCTATTTTTTCTGATGGAATTAAGGCGTCTCCAGTGAAGTGCAACTATAATGGTGAAGAAGCTGCTTCTCACACAGTAGCTTCTGCAGCTGGGACAGTTAAATATCTGAAAAACTTCTTGCTATGACTCCTTTCCCCAAGGGAAGGAAACGTGTAACGTCAGCAGAAGCAGCAGTGAAGCCTGGTTTCCTAGTTTCTACGATTGCTGTTTTGAGGTTGATTTCCTCTCTGAACACACTGATACCTGATAAGAGGTGAGTTCCTGCCACAGCCTTTCTTTCTGTAAAGATACTAATAGTTATTTCCTCTGGCTCCCTGTATTCCATTAAACTTGCAAAACCAGAATATCTTTGTGATTTTTACTCCTGTTAGATTTTGCTGAAAAGGTCTAACAAGACTAACAGGTTCCTAGGACAGAAACAGACAGAAGATAAAGATACAACTATGTTCTAAAAAGTCTGGAAAAATATATAAATTAATTTTAAGAACCTTAGCCTTCTAGTTGACTTTTCTGTTCAGAAACATGAAAGAAAAAAGAATCATACTGATGTCCAGCTTTGATTTGTGGCTACAGTAATCAGGCAAGCTGTTTTAAAGGTGTTCCCTTGACTCCACCAGCTGCGAAGTAAGGAGTAATAGTGCAAAAGCTAATAGTCAGCGTGTTGGGTGCAAAACCCTGAGAAGTTGTTTCAGATTTAATAAATTCAATCCTTGATGGGAGTTCCTATAACCTTCTTCACCCTACCGGACTGGTTCTATGTTAAGATGGGATAAAGCTCTTTTTTTTTCAGGACAGCAAAGTGGCACCAGGTTGTGATCAGGTTTGTTTTGGTGCCAACCAGAGGAACAAAATCAGACCCAACCTGTGGCACCTTTAAGCCCCTTTTCAGAGGGCTCTCGTAACATGGAATTGGTGCTCCACAGCATATGATTATTATAAGCCACACATTAATTTTCTCAGCTGCTGTCACATGAGGACAAGTCACATTTCCTCTGCTTCCTCCTTCCCTCATGCTCTTATTGACAAACAGTGGCCTCAGCACTGGCCTGTCTCACAGCATACTCCAACTTCTGCCTTTGAAATCATTACTGAAGTCTAAACTTCTAAATTGCTGACTCCATATAAAGAAGGAACAAAAGAAAGAGGAAAAGAAAAAATGTGAGGAGAAGCAAAACAACAACAAAAAAATCTGGAGTTATGCCACAGTTCCATAAGCATTGGTAGGCAGAAAAGTCACCCTGCCCTGCACGATCAGCATTGAGTGACCATCTAATAGAGCCTTCCCTTAGATAATCTAGTTCCCTGAAGGTGTGATACTGCCAATAAGGACATATTGGAGACAACTTCTGTATTATTTCTAAAGTGCATCCTTTTCAGAAGCACTTTCTATTTGGTCAAGAAGCTATTCTGATTTTTGTTGATGAGCATTTAACAAAGATTCCTTAAAGCTTTGACTTCTCTTCTTGCCTTTAAAATTCAGTGTCTTTTAAAATATGAAATAAAATAAATACCACAATATAATGTAAACAGTGTAGTAGAATTACTTTAACCTGGTCCAGTTTGGTCTGTTACCCTATGAATTTAGTTCCGAAAAGCAGGCAGCTGACCAAGGAATCTCATGCAATCTCAGGTGCCCAAATTTAGGCTTGAAGATTGGTCTTGTTTTGATGACAGGGGCTCCACAGCACCCTGCTGGCTTTGGGACGCCGCGGGATGAGCCTTGCTTGTTTGGCAGGTCGGTGTCTGTGTGCACGTGTGAGTGGCTGTGATGCTGAGAGCCCCTGCCAGCATTAGCCAAGGTAAGAGGCAAAGACCCTTGGTGACAGCTCAGCTCTTCAGACTCTCTAACACTGCTCATTTTAACTACAGGCTTACTAACCTTGGAGAAACAAGAAAGCAAAAATCATCAGACTAATACAATTATACAAATGATCTTGGTGCAGTGGGCCAAAGAGGATCTGAAATGTGTTCTTGCCTCCTGAGGAAGAACAGCATACCTGCTTTACGGGAGATGAATTTAGCGTTTGGGCTCTAATTGGATTGTAGGGGCTGCCACCATGACAACAGAGAAATGAAAAAAACAGGCTAACTTTTGCAAACACTCATATAAAACTGCTAATAAAAAAATCTGTATTAAAATCAGCTTAAAGGAGTCTTGGAAATTGCAGTCTTGTCCTTATTTGTGTACCAAGAAAGCTGATGGGAACAAAAATACACAAGTAGCATAATGAGGTATATAGCAGAACAAGAATTAATAAGGAGAAAGCTGTGTAAATCCATAAAGGAAAATCTTTCATCTTAAAACATACACAATTCCTTCAGTGTGTCACTAGGAAATAAGGGCAAATCAGCACATATATTTTATCTAGACTTTCAAAAAAGATATGGAAGAACAAGCTAAGGCACTTTTGAAATGCCCGTGAGGCATCTCGCTATTTTGTTAGGTGCTTACAAACCTTTGAAAAGCTGATCCAAAAAAGGAAGAAGGGGAGTAGAAGTAAATGGTGAATTTTTGCTTGCAAAGAGCTAAGAGTGTTTAAAATTCATATTCATCATTACCTGTCACTGCTGATGCAGCAAGAACTGAGTCAATGCCAGTGAAAAATGGTCCAGGAGATGTATTTTTTTACAATGCGCAGTTAATGCAAGGGGCTGACCCCAGGCGCTCGTAAGGCTTCTGCCATCTCCTCTCAAGGTTTCTGTGGACCTCGAGAATAGTGGGAAGATGGTTCACTGGCTTTCCACACTCCCTATGCTCCATTCATCCAGCTTTTTGGAAAATCCCAAAGCTAGCAAGCAGCACCATGAGCAACGGAACTAATAAATAAACCCATACATAACTTCCTATGTGCTTATGTCTTGTGATTGATGGGATTTCTAGCTGAATTCTCTTAAGGTTGTAGCACAACACCACTGCTTCTGAGACATCAGAAAAGTCACACGTTATGCATGTCCCAACCACCGGAAGAGCTTCATGGGAGTTCATACCTTGTTAAAACATCAGAGAACCCACACAAGAGAGACACCTTGACTGAAAAGGGAATTTTCTGATATCTAATAAGGCCAAGGGTCCTGTTACTTTTATTTATTTATTTATTTATTCCAGACCTGAATTCATTCTGCTGCCTTTCTCTTGACAGGGACATTAGCAGCCTCTCTCTCTTCTCAGTTTCATCATCTGTTCCCAAAAAATTTGCAAGAACATGCCTCAATCATGTTTAGTTTAAGGTAGCCAGGAGGGTTAAGAGTTATTGAGGAAGGGGTCAATAAAGGCAAGGGCCCTATTCCCTTTCCCAGGATGAGAAAGGAACAAAACGGGCTCAGAGATGATGCGGAGGTGAAACGATGCTTTTTGTTGCCGAGGGAAGGCAGCTGCAGCTGCTGCTGCTGCTCAGTGATGCACAGAGGGGTGTGAAGGGCATGAGGAAGGTGCTGTGAAGCCTTCAGGACCCCACACCACAGCAGTGCGAGGCCAGGAGGAGGTTTGGAGCGTGCCACGCGCAGGAGAAGCGCCACAGTCCCTGGCCTGTGTGCAGCACGTGCCTGCGGGCACGTAAAGCGGTTGGGCCGATAACTGCGCCGGGTGGATCTGCAGTCAGGAAGCCAGGTCCTGTGCTTAATTGGGCTGGAGAAAATCCAACGGGAGCAACAGCTTTGTTAGCCAACAACGTCAGGGCTTCAGGGCCAGCGCCCTGGAGAAACAATTCGCTTGCTTTTCTGCAAGATGTTTTGTTATGAGGTTACAGATCTGCACCTCTTGCTGTCTTTGCTAACACATCCTTTAACGGTTTCTTTTCTACTTGACAGAAGCTTTTTTAAAGCAAAGATTCCCTGAGCTGTGCAGCGCCTTTGGGTGCTGAAAAGCCATTTTCTACTTGCTCCAGCTGCACCATTGTGCCTGTTGAATAGAATCACCTTGTACTGCGTGTCTCACCGTCCTTATGCCCAAAACATCACGCCACAATAACAATTCCTGTTTTTTCACAGCAGAGGATTTCCTCTTCTGTTTATGCAATTAAAGAGTGAAAAAATAAACCTGAATACTGCCAACCCCTAATGTTCCCCTATTTGGAAATTCTGACAGCAGTTTTACCCGCTGAAGGCAAGGTGGTGCTTTCAGTGTGCAAACACACATGCACTTGCGTACTGATGAATTAAGCTCCTGCTCCACATTCATCACACTGAAGCAGGTGCCAGTCTGTCAGGGTGAGGCGCATGGGAAGACTGTGCAGAGCTGATGCTTTCCTGGGCCAGACAGGGACGGACTCCTCCTTTGCAGACTTTTGTGCCCGAGCATGTTTTAGGTACCCAGAAGAGAGAGACAGGGTGGAAATTGGCCAGGAGACGGACCAAGAGCAACTCTAAGTCACACAGAGCAGGAGTAAGGGGATAGACTCTTATCCTGGGGCACCAGCAAGGAGTATGTTCTTCACTTAGAGATAGTCCAAATACTCTACACACCACAGGGTGAAGACAACTGTATTAGTACCTTTTTTTTTTTCTGCCCATTTTAGAAGTTAGAATGGAAAAGTGGCAGTGAAAATAGCAAGAATAGGGATTAAGAAACCTCTCGCCTTCAAAACTGGTTGTGTTCTGGGAAGCCCTTGCTCGGGGATGCTCCTGAACCTCCACCACTCCAGATGAAGAGGAAGGAGTGTAGACTGAAAAAACAAAGCACATATAAATATTATTTTATGGAGAATGTAGCTCAATCAGCAAAATAACAGTTGCCAACAGGCTCAGAAACTGCATGCGGTGGGTCACAGTGACACGAGTCACAGCCCATGGGCCTGAAAGCCTCTGGGTGTTGGCATGTTAACGTATATCAGATGGAAAACAGCTCCCCAAGCAGGGCTGCTGGGAGCACCCTGTGCTCACTGTGCAGCACCTGGGCACACTGAGATACAACTCGCCACGTTATCTCCTCGGGCAAAGGGGTCTGTTGCAAGTGAGGAGGTTGTACTAAGGCCAACCTCTTTGAAGTTCTTCAAACATGTCTGGCAGCCTCTTGCTCACCGTATCCATGATTAAATTGCAGCACTTTAATTGCTCATTGTGAACAGCACCCTGGGCTGCATCGCTCCTCTCCTAGCACACCAGACAATGGCAAAGAAAACAAGGTTTTCGTACCCACTGCTGCCAACCAGTGCTACAGGAATGATTCTCATAGGCAACATCAAAGCACATATGACTGAAGCCCATCACTATCATCTATTGACCAGAAACAAATCCATTACAGGTGGCTCAGCTGCCTATTTCTGTAACCAAAACGCACATTAGATTGTCAAACAGCTAAAGCAGTTACGTGGGAGGCAGGAGGTTGTACTCTGAGCTTCATTTTAATGGAGTATTAAACCCAAACATTTGGGTATCACGTGCAAGATTTTGACAGTGCCAGAAAATACATTTCTAGTAACAATATAATAAGTAATATCAAAGCTGTTTTTTGTTCCTCCCATAGGATGCTGTAACAGAAGTCACCTCCCACTGTGGGTTCTGGCAGCACAGTCATTGGAGCCCGATGGGATTACTGATGCTGCCCACATCTCAACTTCTCTCCACCATTGCTGCAAATCCACACTGCACTGGAAGAGCTGACAGGGAAAGCAATCATTTTCTCTTCCTTTTTCTAGCTTGTTTATTCTGTCAACACACAGAAGTGCTGTGCGTGCACAGCTGTGCCATTTTGGTAGCGCACTCTGTCCCGGATACAGCGGGAACAGGCATAGGACAGCAAAGCTGATGCTAAAATAGCAACTCTGGTTATATATAAGACTTTTTTTTTCCGCGGGTATACTATTTCATGGGTAGTCCTCCAGGGATGGGAATGTTTTCCAGGGTGGTTAAGTGAAAAATAAGCAAGTGCGTGATGGAGGTTGGCAGCAGGCCTGTTCTTGCTGGCCACCCGCAGGCACCTGTTGACTCCTTTCCTAGGTATCTAGCCACCACACAACAATTCTGGATTATTTTAGTAAATCCAAGACACTAGATCAGTCTGTCACAATTGACTTGGGGAATAAAAGCCAATATGCAGGAGAGGTTACTGCAAGGGGGTAAGAGTGGGCAGCAGGGGACAGCAACTTCCTAGGTCAACTTAGCATCAGCCAGAAAAGTCCTTGGACTGATTGCATTACCAAGGAGCTGAAGATTTTTTTTTCCTTCCCCAAAAAGAAACCCAGATTAATCACTTTTATGTGAGGTCTTAAGTTCTGTGGTACTCCCAGCTATATTTTGATCTTTAGCCTTTAAGATCTACTGCTGGTTACATTTCCTCAGGGTTTGACACTTGAGAAAAGAGGGGGACAAAAAGAAGAGGAATGTTGTTGAATTTTATCAACTTTAATATCATCCCTTGGCAAAGTATGATCTGTAGCAATAGCATTTTGGTTCCTTTTTTTTTTAAGGAAAAAAAAGCACGTATTTCTTCATCAATAAGGCACAGCCATCTATTTGAAGAGTTTCATGAAAATGACACCAAATGACAGCTAAAAATTTACCACTTCCTGCAGAAAAGTTTCACAGGTAGCAATGGAAGATTTGTAAGGGGGCAACTGCTGTGGTTCCTCTTCCTCACCTTGACAAACACCCTTTGCAGATCACCTATGAAGTAGAGGCGTGACTGATCCTGCTATTAGCTGCCCACATTGCTTTTATTTTGCGATATTTCCTGATTTTTTTTTTTAATAAGCATGGCACAATATGGATCCTATGACACCAGATCTGAATTGTGGTTTTGGTAAGCAATTTGCTAACACTTTCATTAGAAAGAGTTTTCATTTCCTCCCTCCTTCCTATTTTCTCTGCACTGACAGCTGAGCAGGGCTAAGCACCGGCTCCAAACCTCTGGAAAGAGAGCTGGGTATTAACACTTTTTTCACGTCTACAGTTCAAAATAATTCTGGGTGGTTGGAGCTCCTGCTCTTAAGGATGTGTGACCTCCCTTAAGGGAGAGACAAGGAGCTAGAGAAGGTCTCCCTGGGGCTCAGGCAGCAGCAGCAGCTTGCACAGGGCTTGCAGCTGAAGGGGGAACTTGCTGTCTGCTAAAGAGCACGAGCACCTTGGTATCTCCCGCACACCGCCAAGCGCCTCGGGAGGCGTGAGCAAAGTCACAGCATGAAAAATAACAGCGATAGGATGCACCAACCATGCACTGCTCCTGTTCCTGCTTGTAGACTAGAGACACTGCATTTCCAGGGCTGAGATGCTGCCTGTAAAGATAGTTTTCCTTATTTGTATTGTAGTGGTTTGGGAAACTGCAGATGTGGATTGGAACCTGCTGTCTTTGCTGCTACTGAAGCCTTAACGATGATCCCAAAATACAGTAATTCTCTTGTCCAGCACAGCACAAGCTGGAGAGCCTAATGGTGGTGCAAAGAGCTAATGAACTTTGCCATCTGTCTTACCCTCTGAGGCACTTTGGCTGCTGCTGTAGAATAAAGCAATACAAGTACATTATTGTGGATAATTTTTCCTAGAAAAACCCTGAGCACAGATCTAGACTTTGTACTAACCTATAAAAAAGAATTTCAGAGCTATTAATCTAGTTTTCCTAGACACCATTTCTATGCAGTGTCTCATCTATGGCTGTTCTCCTCTTTTCTCTAAAGCAGAGACATCTCTGTTCTCACTTGCTCCCAGTAGAGACCAGCAACCTCCTTACCCCTTTCATACAAGCATTTGTGGCCAACAGAAGCAGCAAGAGCTAGTTAGATGGATTAATATTACACTGTTGAGGGAAAGAGCAGTACTTTCATTGGGATTTCTCCCTTTTCTGAGCCTAGGCATACAGGCTACAATACCTGATAAGGTAACAGGAAAATTCCATTTTTCCCCAGCCTGATGCAGGGAGGCTGGCGACAACAAACTTGCATCTGCTTTTGGAGGCAGCCCAGCTTGAAGCTCCGCAGGGAGCAGCAGCGCCGTCACAAGCTAGAAGGGCCACAGGGCAAGTCTGCAACATAAATAAGGTCATTAAATGAGCATTAAATGCCCTTTGAGATGATCAGAACTGTTTAGAGAAAAATAAAATCCAATAGGATGAATGGATCATAGAACGTGCTTCTGGGGTATATATAAACCTGGAAAAAAACTTGCTGAGATCACTACAGCTATTCCAGATTTTCGTTTTGTGTAGCAATGAGATCCTGGAAGCTCAAGAGAGACCCCAGGCTGCACTGTCTCCTCCAGAGAGGTCGGTCAGGGACAAGGAGGCAGCAGCCAGGTCCCATTTATCCCTCCCTGCAAAGCTGATCACAAAAGTTTGTGTCCAGGATTGCAAAACACACAGCTCCAGAAATGATGGTTGCCTGAAGGAAGAAATAAGCTATTTCCCAAGCTACCTGGGAGCAAGCAGGTCGGTTCAGCGCACAGCGGCGGGGTGCCCCATGCGGTGGCAGCAGGTTCAACCAGCTGGTTGATCCAGCAGGACCCTGGCTCCCGTATCAGCAGTGCTGCATGTGGAAGCATCATTAATAGCGGCTGGGCTCCTCAGTGCAGGATGATCAAGGGATCCAACTAAACAACAACCCATCTTTATATCCAAGCTCCAAGGATGTGCTTACCAAACCTCCATTCACAGCCTTCTTCGGTCAGTCGAATGCAGCCCTGTCACCCCTGCGCTGCCGGCCGGGAAGGACGGGGACAGCAGGCTGCCATCCCAGCAGCAGCTCCCGGGTTCCTCCTCCTTTCAGTGCAGGCCCCCTGCAGATGAGCTTGCTGAGGCGCAGAAGTACAATTTGTTTGCAAGCAGAACATGCATCCAAATAATTTACATGAACAAGCCACACTCTTTATCTATTGATAAAAAACCTGAAAAAGCAATACAAGAAAATTGGGGAGTGGAAGAAAGGTTTCCTTATGGCCTTATTTTGACTTATTAAAGATCACAGTTATGTTTTATATTAATTTATTAGAAAAAAGATACACAGCTTAATGGGCAAATATATACAACAAACATAACAACAAAACATTGGGAAGGGAGAGCTACTCCCCTCTATCAATGACTTACTCCTTCTTAACAGAGATGATTGTTTAATTGTGTAATGCTTCCCCACAGATTTACAAATACCAAAAAAGTATAATGCGTCACTTGCACAAAACAAAAACTTATTTTTATTTGAACAAAAAATATTCTGGTTTTGAAATGGCAAAAGTCTGCTATTTTGGTGGCTTTTTTTTTTTTTAACCTGAGCAATTTTTTGCGCAACAGGGGCACAAAGGAAAGGCATTGCCCTGTGCTTCCTTCTCATCACAGCATCTGATGGTCTTTGAATTACTGAACCACTGAATCAATTAAAGTGAATGCAACTCCAAAATTTACATCCAGTCCGTAATTAGCAACACTGAGGAGAGCAAGCAGACCCCTGGCGGAAATGAGCCAGCTGAAAGCACTGGGCTCCAGTTAAATGGCTGTTGATGTTCTCAGTCGAAGTGTTCATTTTTGACAGTAAGGTATTTAATGCTCTCTTCTGAAATAAAGGTACTATAAGGAAATGAAAAATATATTTTAGTCCAAAATATAAGAGAGTCTTGGATCCTGCCGCCCTTGGTCAAATGAGTGATCCTTGAAGGCTGCAGAAAATGGCCATGATAACCCCTAACTGAGTACAGAAGTTAAGAATCCCTGTAACTCCAAACAAGTAGTTAAATCCTGCTGTTGAGGAAAGAAGTTCAGATCAGATTAATTTGCTTAAGGTTCTTTAGATTAACTCCAAGCAGGTGTTTGGTGCAGGTAGTTTTTGCGCTCGCTGATGGCAGGCAGTTTGAGTGAAAGCCATCTATATCACATTCACATTCCTCCCTTCAGCACCTGGGTGCTGGCGGGCGGCTCATTTCTCTACTGGGCCGAGCACCTTGGATCCCACCTGAATTTTTTCCTACTTTTTCCATCAGGACTGAAACCCTTTATCGTATTTGTGCAATTCAGCTGTGCCCAGGAGTTCTGCTGAGCAATGTGTCCAGTTGCACCAGACCTGCTTGCTTGGTGCTGCTGTCTCATGCATTCCAGGCTGCCCCATGTACAGAGCCTTCCTCCACATCGGCTCCGATATCCTGAAGTAACTACTTACAAATAGCAAAACGTTAGCCCCGGAGTAAAGGGACACAGCAAACGAGCCATTCTCCAAAGCTGCTGCAATTTTCAAGTGCTTTCAGTCTGTCTTTCCTCTTCGCCCATCAATATTTAGGAGCAAAATTAATTAAGTGCCTCTGTAACGTGCCTCCTGTCCCTCCAGGATGCTGCTATGATGCTGGGGCTGGGACACAGTGGCCGCCACTTTAGTACCCACAGGTGGGGCAGTTAGGTACCACAGCAGCTCCATTTGAGGCAAAATCTTTAATGATGGGGTGACCACAGCAGATCTGTTTTTTTTTTTCGTTTTCCCCACATCATCCTCCCCTTCTTTTTGCTGTTGGTAACATTGTAGAACTTGACTAACAGTGAAAAAGAAAGAAAAAAAGAAAAAGGTTTTGGGAATGGACTGCTTTACATTTTTTTGATCCTGTTTCAAGCATTACACATGCATAAGGACGCATGTCACAGGCTCTGAAGCAGTAGATAAAAGAATCAGAACCCAAAAAAACACAATCTTTTAACCAAAAAAAGGGTTGTTTTTGGTTAAAAAGTGAAAGATGCAACTAAGCTGTGTTTGAACAAGATAGCATACTTCCAGGGAAGGAGACACACATAAATTGAAAGGGAGTCTGTTCCAATCTAAGGAGAGTCAGCTCCAGCCATTTAGGAAAGAAAACTACTGGAAGAGATCTTCATTTTCTAAACTTCTGAACACAGGAGCCATGTTTGTGAAGGCTTAAATATTTTTACAATAAACAGGAATAGCAAGGGAGTCGACTGTCTTCAGTACTGTTGTATTTTTCCATTTTAGAGGATATTCTGACAGCTTGAAAAGAAACACTCCAGTAAAACATGACCTGCTTTGTACACTGTCACAATCTGAATCCATGGCTCCCATGCTACTGCTGTGCGATTGGGATCTGCAGGAGCAGACAGCAATTTGTGGAGGTTTTCTATGCTTTGCAGGACTCTTGAGCATGGTGGTCCCATATTGTGGTATTTCTGAACTGCTCTGCCTGCAGAGCTGTGTGTGCAGTTTGCCACAGGATCAGATGCCAGTGAAGCTCGTTGTTCTTGCAGGAGAAGATAAGAGACTGATCATCATGGGCTCCCAGCATTGCTTTTTCTCTAAAGAATATGCAAGGGTTGCAAGCACTTCAGCTATCTTGAGGTAGGAGAAAATCGGTGTTTCTATTAGCTAAGCTGCCATTTGAAGCAGGATGTTGGACTCGGCTGTGTCACTCAGCCTTCCAAAATGCCCCCAAAGTAGAATGCAGGCATGAAATACAAGTAGGAACCTTGAAACACCAGCCATTTCTGTGATGACACTTTCATGACCTTGGTTGGTAAATTGGCATTTTTTGGATGTTAAATTACAGTCGTATAATGTGGTAACAACAGGCACATGAAGGGAGACCAGTGAATTGGCCTTGTCAAAGAGGAAAAATCCTCATACAGATCTTGGTTCTCTATCCCTGCTGACAGGAATAGACCTCATATGGCTAGTGGGACTTACTTGCGAAATAAAAGGCTCCAAGATCAAATCTAGTGCGGGGTAACGCAATGATGCTGCATACTGCCTTTATTCGAGAGGCCATGGGCTACCTTAAAATAAAGGTTGCAGCCAGGATTTTAAAGTTAAATACGCTTTAAACTATACATGCATGTGATCCTGAGATAGTGTCCATAACAAGTCCCAAGGTAGATAAGCTTCCTGAGCCCAGAGGTCCTCACACTGCGTAAGCACATTGTTGTTGTTGTATTTTGGCAGGCCTGCTGGCTTCTCGGACTGCAGGGCGCTTCCTCATGCTCGCTCTCGTCGGGGTGTGTCTAACGAAACAATCGCTCTGACGACTGCTACCAGCAATTCCACTCTTACTTCTTCTGCAGTTCGGATGAAAGCATTCTTGATCCTTTGCCAGTTCTCCCAAGACTTGCAGAAACAGGCTTACAGCTTCCCCTTCTTTTTTTTCGGCCAAGAGAAAGCTGTGCATCTGCAGTCTTCTTCTAGAGGAGCAGCTATGCTGTGCTGAAGAAATCCTCTCAAATAGGGAGAAAATATCAGTAGTAATTGGATGTAAAGGCAAGACGTATAAGCCGCAATGGGGAGAAGAAGATTAATACGACGACTGTCATCTGGAGGGTCAGAGACCAGACTTCCCAGTTCTAGCAGTGCATAGTCCTGTTTTGAATTTCTAACAACATCAGCTCAGAGTCTGACCTTTTCAACCCAGAGGAAAATTATTTTCCAAAATTCCATTTAAGCACTATATATTCAAAGAGTTCTTTTTATTGTTTCAATATTTTAGCCCTTAGTTGATTAGTCACCAACAGCTGTCAGATGCCCATTGCTATAAGCTGTTTGAGCACCTGCAGTATTTGAAGGAATATCAAAAAATAGCTTTAGCAACTAGGAATTACACAACAGAGGGAGAAGGCAGGACTAACTAGATTAATGCAACATGTAGTGGATTTGTTAACATTAAGTCTATGACTTGTCCCAGAATCATGCCAGAAAATGGTACCATGTAGCTTACTGGTAAGGGCAGTAAAAAGAGTAATGCATTACTTCAATCATCAGCGAACCACTCACTCATTTAACATACTATCTCCAGCTGAAATCGAAGGTTTTCTATTGAAAATGTAATTCCTCTAGAGACCATAAGCATCTTACAACTGTCTTTGCATTTGAACTCTACTGTGATAGCTGCTTCATTAACATTGTGGTTCCAGTGCAAAAAAAAAAAAAAAAAAAGGAAATCCTTCAAATCTCAAACCTTTCTCCTCTAAACTTTAGATTGTCTCTCATCTGTCCATTCTTGCTTAGTGTTCTGTAAAGCCTGAGTCTTCTGCTCGTCTACCTGGACGTAGTCCACTCTCTGCTCCTCAGAGAGAAAAGGTTTCTGTAGGAGAGAGGGGAAAAAATATCATACTCATTTCAGGATGAAAAGGGATGCTAGTGACACTTCGCTTGATTTTCTGTTCTTCCTTTCCCTTATTCTTTGGTTGCTTCCTTTCACCTTGAAGCTCACAGTGACATCAGCTGACAAAAGCATTGCTTTACAGCCTGCTTTAGATATAACTACCCATCTGTCACCCTGTCACTCAGCCCAGCACAACAGTGTGAGAGAAACATGCCGTTCTGGCTATTTCCATATGGATAATCATTTTCTTGTTATCCAAATGATCCTGCTGTAGGGATAACCTACCAGTACTTTAGCCAAAATGAGGCTTTAAAGAAGGCCTAGAAGTTTCTTGCTTGAAAAAATATTAACTGATAGGGAAAATGGTACACAGGATACAAAACTTCCATGATAGCCCAACAGAGAGTAGTTCCCTGCTTTGCAGAGTATTGCATTAATTACCTGACCAATGCCCAGGTAGATTGCAAATGGTTTGAAACAAGGATTGTATTTTCTCAAATTTGCTAAAGAAATTGAAATGCTTTTGGTGATGCAAGGCAAAGATGCATAGTTTGCTATGGTATAAAGAGATAGTACCATTTTACCTTGTGAATTTATCATAGACTGTAAGTTTGCTACTGCAGACAGATTTGGAGGGAAAAAAAAAACATCAGGAAACGTTTTGTGGATACTTGATGAAAAATAAAAAACATGCGGAGATCCTGCAAGCACCAACAAGCTTATCCACAAGTCCTTACTGCTGCACTCCCCAGAGCTGTCCCATATCCTCTGCTGAGCTCATGCTGAGGGCATCACTGTGAGTCTAAGGCCACCTTGTCATCCCTTCTAATCATGCTTTTATGTTGTTAATCTTGAGCCTGTTATGAACACAATAAGCTGGAAACACGACTGGCTTCATTGTACTTAGGAGACCTAGCAGAGTGTCAATCTTCCTATCTTGGTTGCATTTTCCTCCCAACAGAGGAAGATAGGAGGCTATAGAGTTTTCAGAAATGACTCATACCTTCTGTACAGGGGATGGGGAAGCAGAATTAAAATCCAATGCTAAGTAATCAAGGTTAGATTTCCTTGTCCATGGAAAAGCACCATTGTATGGAGATGTTGCCTGTCTGTGTTCCTGTCAGGAAATAAGAAAAGCTTTTAATAGTCATAAACTATGATTCTAGGAGGAAAGACCACTCTCTGAGGTGCTACACTCATCTGGCAGAAGGCAAATGAAGAAAGTCAGCACCCACATAATTTTCTGTGCCAAGGGTATATTTATTGACTAACCACGGGATGACATTAATTGGTTGGGGAAGGGTACAAAAAATTCAGAAGCCTCATTCTCCTGGTAATTATAGCAGAACAAGCAAACAGGGTTCATTCTAATTTTATAAATCTGGAGGGATTTGGGCCAAGCTTCCCAAAACAAGGCTTTGGAAGATTCAGATTTCCAGCGTGTGCCTTTTAAGTCGCCACCTTCTATGACTTTGAAGAAATTGAGATAACTCGGTTCATATCTATCAGGTGAATATTAACGCCAGGAAAATCACATATGACCACAAATATGTGGAAGGTTTTAATTGACAGGAAAATCAAATGGGAGGGATTACATCTGGAGCTGCCCCAGTGAGCAGATTTGGAACCTAACAGAGATGGGGGATAAATTTTGAAACTATCATTTGTGGACAGTGTCAGTTCTGCAATACACTTTTACAGCCATTGCCATCGGGCTTTGGATACAGAGCCAGATTTGTAGACACTGACTCAGATCAAGGGTTTTGATGTCTATTTCCACCTAAAATTCAAAAGAAACTGAGATTCTGGTCTTTTGCAAGACATCACTATAGAGTGAATGAAGAAAAGGAAGCCACAAAGCCAGATGTTCCTCTTTCACGGGATGGGAAGTGGGGTTAGTGCCACCAGCCAAAGCAGAAGCAATAGGAGACTTTAATGGGGGTTCTGTTTCTGCACAATATTTAGTGTGTTTCTTTAGGAAGTGCACTAACGGCTTTCTGTCATTTCCTAGGAGATTTTGCAGGGCACACTTTTAAAAGGTGAAAAGATTTAATTTTCCTTTGCCTTAATGAGTTCTCATGTAAATATGGCTGATCCCTGTGATCTCTTGGAACTGCTCAGCAACATTCGTGGGCGAACAGCTGAGTTCTACAGAGCAGAAGAAGGGCTTCCCTTATCTCCCTGTAAATCGGACCCAGTGTCTTTGGTTTAAAACCATTTCATCATTACTTTTTAAGCAGAAGGCCAAGGACAAACCTCCTCAACATTTTTTTCTTAGAAAACAAACTTGTGCATTCTCCATCAGTGTGACAGAGCAGAATAAAGCAAAGGATGGCTGTGTGAAAATGAAGATTACCATATGAATGTAACTTTCTTCCTCTTCTCCGGAAACTGAATTGGCAAATATTCTTGCTGAATTAATACCGTCTCTTTCTGGTGAGATAAAGCTCATTCGATTGCTATGAAGAAAAACACAGGAGAGGTTAAGGAAGCATCTTACAGATGCTCTGAAATGAAGCCAAAGCCTGACACTGTCCATATGGTGAATAAACTCACACTAATGCTGCAGCCTTTATGGAGAGGATGTCCAAAAATGTTCGTTAGTTTTAAAGAAAATGTATTATAGTCCTATGAGTGTCTTTGTTGATTTTACTCTGGGTTATTTTTTTGCTGTTATAAAAGTTTGCCATGTCTGCATGACAGAAAGCATAAACCATTGGAGCAATTCTCCAGCAAGGGCACAAACAGAGGCAAACATCATTCTTCTGGGTAATATGTGCTGATGGAGTAGTTACTTTGTTGTCCGGGTATCCACATTTTGGAGATTCAAGTCAATTAATCAGCTACTGGAGGTGCACGCGAAGCAACTTGGCTGGCTTTGGACACAGTATAAACACATGCTATCTGTGCTGTGGAGAGGGCTGCAGCTCAGCCGTTTTACAAGGATTTTTTTTTTACCACTAACACAGCTGTCAGAAGTATATCATGAGTAAATTATTGCAGGCTGGCACAGGAGAGTTGGTTATTAAAAATTATATTGTTACTTCATGCAGAATGAATAGTAATCCCTTTGGCTTTATTAGTTCCGGGCATACTTTTATTTCCAGTTTTGTTAATATAAAACATGCAAACTCTCTCGGAGCTTGTTATTCTTCAAGACTCTGTATTGTGTCAGCATTAATTAACTGTGGCGCTCTAGCAGGGACGCTCGGGAGCAGCCTAGCGGGTTGCACTAACAAGTAGCACGCAGCTTGCAACAAGCAGCCCAGTGCCCAAGGGGTTAACCAGCTTCAGCCTCATGGGCTGGAAAAGGACTCTGCAATTGAAGAACTGCCTCTCACTGACACCTCAGGTCCCTTTTGCACATGGGCTACCTGGGAAGGGAGAGTAGGCTGCTTTGCTTGGCACAGGGCAGGAAATTTGTGAGATTTTCTGGCTTTGCTTACACATTCCCACAGAATGGGCTGTCACACTCTCCCCAGGAGCTGAGCCATTCCTGACTGCTCTCTGGTGCCGTTCCCTGCTCCCAAGTGCCTCAGGGCTTCTTCTCTCACTGCCTTTGGAGCCCAGCACTACAGTTTCTTTGTAATACCTTTGGCTTTGGGACCAGAAGCATTTGTTTTACAGCATACCTAGTTTCCAGCTGACAAAAGATCACAACAACAGGTTAAGCCTGAATTTGTATGTATCAGGGCAGAACACAGGCAATAAGTTAGGTAAATCTTCATCTTAACTAGCTCTCCTTTGCTATAGAAATCCGCAAGAACAAAAATGGCTTTATCACTTTGGAGAAAGGGGAAAAAAAAAAAAAAACTTTTACTGTTTTCAGCCACCACAGTAGCCATACCTTAATGCATATTAACTTCAGCTGTTTCAAAATGAACCTTCAAAAGAGACTATCTGAATGTTGAGAAAACCCTAATTTGCAAGAGATTCAAAACACAGCATTCCTGATAGCACCACATGATGCTGAACACACTGAACCTGTTTTGAAAAGGATCCTTACTTTCTTTAGAAAGGAAAAGCCTTAGGGATGCTGGAAGGAGTCCTGTGGGATTTTTGCATATGAACTTTGCCAGAAAACTATTTATTGTGGAATGTGATAAGTTAGTCTTAACTCCATGCCACAATGCTAATGCTTAAAAGATTGGAATGGCAGGTTACTTGTTCACTTACTAAGGCACAGTCCACATCCTGGTCACGGCAGCATGCTCACGGATTGTGGAGAGGTTTCTCAGGTCCAGTGGAGGAGGCCGTGCTGCAGGTAAAGGAACTAATTTTATAAAAGGACTTAAGAGCCCAAGAAAAGCACCCTTTTTTTTAGAAAAATACAGTTTTATACTAATAGCAACAACCTAAGCAGTGTATCTCATAGAGCACAAGCACAATTGATATAACCAAGAGAGAAAACAGTAAAAAGTCTCCAATTCTATCAGCTCTGGAAAGCAAAGTCCCTTGTTTGTCCTAAAAAAACAGAAAATGCAATGGTCAGCAGGAGAGCAGAATCTGCCATAAGAACTATGTACTTGCCTCAAATCTCGTCTGCAAATGCTGCATTCAACAGGCGAGGCCAGTCTGGTCTACACGTCAAGACAGAGCTATGGGCTGTCCTCTAAACCAAAGGTCCCGCATACAGAGATGAAGATCTTCCCTCTCACCAGTCAATGCAGATTTCTCAAAATCTTCTAAGAGATGATCTGAACTTGCTTTGCTTCCCACTCAGTGGTCTAAATTTCTGCTCCCACCTCACAGGAGCATTTCCTGAACTGGTTTCTCTGGAGCCCTGGAGCCCAGAGAGCTTTCATATAGGCTGTGCAACAACTGCTCTGCCTAGCTGAATTTCATCCCCAGTATATCCTCTGGAAAGGCAACTCTCCAAGAATTTGGAGGTGCCACGAAAAGTGGGAGCAGAAAATTATCACCAGTAAAAGCATCTGCAGGAAATTCCTAATTAAACCAAGACAGCTGCACCTACGAAATACAGATTTAATCAACAGGTCACACGGCAAGTCTGACACGTTTCTGTCCCTGGAACATCAAGGAGCCGGCGAGATAGTAGGGCACAGGCAGTGCAGGACTTTTTTTGTTCTGAGATTTTATCTGTTCGGCTGTCTGCAGTCAGTGTATAGGCAGGGCAAGTGTCAGGGTGAATTTGAACACCCCTGCACCACGCTAATGCAATCACAGTGTCTCAGACCACAAAAGGAGACAGCTGCTTTTTCTCTGCTTGCAGATGACCCTGCAGATGTAGCCTACCGTGTTACAGCACTAGAAGCCACTACACTGCAATTCAATCTCCTTTCTAGAGCAGGAAACATGTTACAACGTGCCAAGGACACTACCAAAGGAGGATACCAATGTCTCCCTTGGCTTCCAACTGCTCATTAGGTCAGGCCTTACATTTTCTACGAGGCTTGAGGTCTCGGTTCACCGGCGGGGGCTCCAGGTCTGAGGGAAGCTCAGGCAGGGGGCTGGTGAGTTTTTCAGTGCTGATAACCGGGAAGGTAAATGTGGCTGAGCCTGGGCTCATGGGAATGTAGCCATCGGACGAGGAGTTGGAGCCAGGGACGGATGGCGAGGTGCTGGGGCGCATGGGCACATAGCTGTCCTCCGCGCTGTCTGACACAGTCGAGTAAAGCGGGGAGAATCGACAGGGCTTCAAAAGTAGGAAAAAAAGGGAAACAGGTCAGTAAATCAATAGCTAACCCCCTATAACCCAGCTAGTGCTACAAGCTGTCAGCAGAGCTGAATGGTGCCTCAGGGCAGGAGAGTCCTGATGTGAACTTTTTAAGAGGCAGAGGATGGAACGCTGCGAGTCGAACAATTGGGTTCAGATACTCGTTCCAGTTTTGAGATGTTCACTTCTGAGCTTAGCAACTCACTGCTGGAAACTAGGACCAGACTTAAGTAGGTTAAATCCTGTGACTTCAGCAGAGTTGCCCTTGCCTCTCCAAGCAGCAATTTTGACCTTTAAAAGGAAGGAAGCCCTTTCATACCAAAAAAAAAAAAAAAAAAAAGTTTAAAAGGAGAACATCTGATGAACTAGATTTTTGCAAGTGTGAAAGCTAAAGGAGCAGAGACACAAGCTACTTCAAACTACATTTTTGCAAATGTGAAAGCTAAGGGAGCAGAGACACAGGCTACTTCTACAGCTGGGAATAAACATTAGAAATTCATTTCTTGCAGGTTAGTGCTTGTTAAGCGTTGATTACAAATCTTGCAAGCTTTCAAGAATAAGGAAAATACATCTTGCATATAAGCAGCAAAGGATCTCCCAAACAGGAGACAGGGTGTGCAGTTTCAGGCAGGAGGCTGACTACAGTGTGCAACGCTGCTGCATATAACTCATGTCTATGCAACGCTGAGTCATGAAGCTGCAGACTCACAGATACTTGAATCACAGGGATTTTGAAAGCAGAGAATTTCATGTGCCCTGAAGAGGAGGATGACAAAATACTAGACTTCTTTAGACCCTTTTTTCCAATGGATAAGCAGTTTTCTTGGGTGCTCTTGATCGAGTTTCTCGAGCTTGTCGGTTTCCTCCTCTGCAGCAGACCTGACTCCATCAGGGTGCTCTTGCCATGACCTCTCCTCCCTCTCCCTCTCCTACAGGTTTCCTGTGTTGTAAAGACTGTTTCTCATCATGCCCTGCCAGGTCTCCCTGCTCAGGAAGATGGTTCAAGAGGAACCCAACAAGAGCCCAAATGGGGCTGTGGCCTCAGGCAGTGGCTGGGCTACTTGTGCTGGAGCACTAAGATGGACAAGCAGCAGCACAAATGTAGTTTAAAGCTCGGTGCTTCTTCTATTTTTTTACTCTTTTGCTGAGCACAGCAGAGTATCTTAGGTATCAGGATGTGAAACGATTCACTTGCTGCAGTTCATCAAGCGCCTGTGTTTAAGTGTATGCAAACAGATACTTACCAAATTCAAGCTAAGCCTCTTATCCCGGCTCCTTAAAGAACTGCCTTCCATGTCTGCTGCAATACAAAACCAGTGATTAAAACTTTGATATGGAAGGGAAACCTTGAGGAAATAACTGAGTAAAGCATAGGCCTCAAATAATTAGAGCTTTATAAAGATCCCAAATTCCTTGTTATTTATCCTAAATGAGGCAATCCAATGAAACTTAAGACCAGAACTAACTTAGTAACATTTCAAGAGCAATTACATCCATTTTAAATATGATGAATCCAGAAAACATGCTCATGTACAAACCCATTGTAATACACTTCCTGTAATTACGAGCAGCTGGGGAGAAAGACTGGTGCAGTGGGGATAGCAAATAGATAAGCAGAAATAAAATTTGAACTCAGCTTCTGTTCCAGTTGCAGGATCTCTGAACACCCCTGTCTGAGCACATGTTATCATAGTACAGCTGTCACAGGAGGGAATATGAGGGCAAAGGAGAAATTCTCCTTCAGGCCATGGGAAATGCTGATGTCTTGCAAGTGGTTCAAAGTGCACAGAAATAAACACCCAGTGAGAAGGTCCCTGGTCACACTGCCCCCTTGTGTGGACTGACTTTCATCTTGGGCTAGGTCAAGTTTATTTTCAAAGCAAAAAAAAAAAAAAAAAAAAAAGAAATCCAAAAGACCAACCTTGGGAGATGCCACAAGTATTTTACTCTGAATAGTGGTTGATCATTGCAGCTTATTTGCAAGTAAGATAGTAAAAAAGGAACTGGGGAAATGGGAAGAAAGACCACTACCAACCTTCTCTCCTACCTGCCCACCTTCTCTCTAACACACTTATCTGGGTGTGTGTATATATATATATTATATACATGTGCACATATACATACATAAATATATATCTGCATCCATGCTTCAAATTACCATCCATCCTTTGTGGAAAATGCTTTTCTTTGGACAAAATGGCTTGTCTGTGCTTCTACAGAGTCTTTCTGGGGAATGACACAGAAAACTCTGTAACCTAGTCAGTCCAGTCTACTTGCCTACCAGGGTCTATTTTCTGTTAAAAAGCGTAAAAGACAACGGAAGCACTAAACCAGAACAGTGCAATATTTCCAGTGTCGGTATATAAATATGTGCGTGTGTATATACATGCATGCATATACATACATATTTCAACATTTCAGCTAAAAGACACTGAGGCACAGCTCTCTGGCAGACACAGTGGTGCCAGGATCCAGGCGCCTTGTGCAGATATGGCTCATTCCCTGTTTGTAAAGGGGATCAACACAGGCTGCCTTTGTGGCGCTGGGCCAGGGCCCCGTGGAGCTGCCGTACCCGTCTTGACTAGGTGGGCTATAGCAGGAAACTTTTCACAGGTTGCCAAGCTCAAAAAATGAGCTAACAACTTGGGCAGCCTCGCTCTAGGAGCCAGTGAGGAGCTGCTACTTGCTCTGTGCTTTTTTCCCCCCATATCTTGTGTGCTAAACATATTTCAACTCAAACTTTAAAGTTGCACATTTCAGCTGTGCTTGGGGGAAAAAAAAAACAGCGACACATTAATTCATTGCTGCCCCCTGTCAGGCAGAGAAGACCTTGCAACACATTAGCAGAACATGACATTTGGGCACTTAATCCGCTTAAAATTATTTTGGCATAAAAAGGAATGGAGAAGCATTAACCATTGCAAGTGTGGCAGGTGGTGTTCAAGTGGCACATACCTGGAAGCAAGAGCAGCATTTTTCAAGAAGCTAGCAACCAAAACCAGTAGTCAAGAATACCAGTTCTACTGACGGGTGTTTCTCCACAAACCTTCCAAGAACTGTTTGTACACTGATAAACAGGCTAGGCAAAGGTCTCCAAGTCTTAGCTTTATGTTGTAAGAGAAAGACCTACTAGCCCCAAAACACTCACGGCCATTCAAACTGAAGGAATCTAAATACAGTTTGTTTTTAAAACTGAATATAAATGCCTGCATTTTCCTCCTCATCAAAAATGGTACCTCATTGCAAAATATTTGATCATTTCCTGCTAGAAATTTCAGCTGCTTCTCTCTGTTCTGTGGTTCCACAAAATAAAGCTTTCTCATTCTGTGCATGGTGAATTTTGGCACCTGGGATGTTGTGGATTTTTGACTATTCCTTTTGTGTGAGGCAACAGAATTTCAAGAAAAGTGAGTAAGTCATCTCAGAGCAGAGTTTGGTTTGCAGCAGAGACTCTTGCTCTGTGGTTGGTTTTCAGGCTGCCGGGTATGAAATGCAAGGACACAACAGGGGATTTGCTCAAGGACACAGAGCCCCTGGCTTGTCTGGGATTACATCACATCACCAGCATCTTTCTGGCTTCCAGATCTTCACTCTAAAAATGTGAAAAATGGCAAAAAGACATCCTCCTTCTACAGAAGGCCTAAATGCAGCAGAGCAGTGTAGCTCAGAAAGCTTTTCTGTGTAAGCTCACGTTTTGACCTGCAGAAATAGAGCTGGCACTGTCTGCTTTGCTGGCTGGCTTTTCATTTGTTTCATTATTTGTTGGCTGCTTTTTGTGGGGGGAGAGAAGGGACAAGTCATGAGTCACGCTGCAGAGATCACAGCTAAATTGCTGTCTGTGTTTACATACTGATGGGAATTCGCAGGAGCAGATGCAGAACGTAACTGAGGGACAGATTTCAATTCTGCTCACAACCTAATTGGAAACAAGCATTTGGAGTTGCTTTAAGTTGTGTATTTTTTTTCAGACAGGAGGCTGTAGAGGCAGCTGGTGATACTCGGCTGACTTCCTAGCACCTCTTACCTGTTCCTCCACATACAGTTAATAGAGCTTTCAATATGTAGTTTTCAGCGGGAGCTAAAAAAAATGGCATCTGAAAAGAAGGCCCATTGATTATTAGGCCTCTAAGGACTTAAAAAGAATGGGAAAAATAAGTGGCAGCATGGGGCAGGGAAGCAGAGCTTTGCCTCCTTTTCATGCCCTTATTTTAGAAGGGGGCATACAACAGGGGATGAATGTCTGCTCCGCACGCAAGGGCAGCTCCATCCCTTGCCCCAGGAATAACTTGCTGTCTTGCAGAAATGCACTTACCTTTCCAATTCCTGACATTGTCTAAACTGGACAAGGAGATTCTCCGTGGCACCAAAGCAACCTGGGCCCGGCAGATCCCTGCATGGCCATTGTGGAGGGCTCCAGAGCCGGGCTCTTCCCCTCTCCTGTCAGAGAAGTGGGTGGGCTTTGGTGGCCGGGGTGGTGGTGTATTAGATAGCACATCCAGCTTGGTTACGCCATAGGGCAGCGTGTTTTGGCTCTTGTCAATCTGCAAAGTTGGTGTTAGCGGTGTCCCCAGCAATGGAGATGAGGAGGAAAAGTCACAGGACGGGCCAGTAATGTCTATGCTCCTGGAGATGGTTCCATGGTTTGCCGCGGAAGCCCCATCCTGGTGCACAACGCCAGCACTAGATGGCTGCACTAGGTACAAGGAGGGTTGGGACTGCAAGGAGTCTACGAAAACGTCGTCTGATGAGGTCTGTTCCAGTGATCTGTCAGAGTTTGACCAGCTGTCACATCTGCATGGGAGAAAGAGATCAAATACACCGCCCTTTCCTTTTCTTGTGATAGCAACCAAACAAACGTGCTCCAACAAACCCACCCAGCTGGAGATCTCCATGGGCACCCCACGGCCAGCCAGCACATGCACCACCGCAGGAGCTCCTTGGCCGAGCGCTGGCTCACCATGGCCCTGTGCAGACCATGGTAGTCACACAGCTAGATCCCGCTCAGCTGCCAGGGGACTGTGCAGCAGGTCTCAACGTTGGCACTTGCATGAGTTCTGTGTGTGACCGTGCATGGCAGTGAGCCCGCTCGCAGAGACACCGCTGGGCTCCGATTCAAGTTTCAGCCTCTGCACCTAAAAGAGCCACCTATTTCTCCAAATTTTGTTCCTGGAGAGGGGAAGATGTGGCTTCCAAAGCCAAGTTCTCATAAACGAAATGTCTGTCATGTTGCAGGAGCCCAAATTAAAAACCAGAGGGACTTTTAGAAAAGGAAGGGGAGGAACAAGAGCGCTGCATGGCTGCAACTTCACCCACACAGCAACTGAATGCAGCAAAAGGCCAAAACCTGTCCCCCCTCCCGCCCTAGGAAGCAACAGACAGAAGCCTGGTGCTGGGACAAACAAGCTGGGGCTTGGGATGCTGCTGCTCCCCAGATGTTTTCACTGCACAGTTGGTGCCTTTGCTCAGAGCATGCTGAGGCCAAAACATGATGCCTTTCTGGTAACTGCAGCTAAGAAAAGCCCCCAGTAAATTGGACTGGGTTCATGTCCACCGCTGAGCTCAGGAGCTTGGACTGAGTTGCAGAGCAGGATACCCAGGTGCCAGCTGGGACACGAGCCCTACCTGTTGTGACCCAGCTTGCCCGACTCGCAGTTGGAGAGGAAGAGGTAATCAGGGAGGAAGATTGACTCCGACTCGCTGGGGGTCTCCTCGGCGGCAGAGGGGTCGGCTGCGGCGCCGTCAACGGAGAAGGAGGGATCGGCGACACGGGAGGCGTGCGTGGAGGCGGCCGGCGAGGGCTGCGGGGACGAGGTGGTGTGTGACAGGGTCTCCACAGAATCTGCAACGAGAGGTGACGGCCATGGGTGAGGACTGGCCGCAGCACATGGCACCCTCCTGGGGCACCTAGGAAATACCTCCTGCCAACCATGGCTCCAGGCAACCTGGCCAAAACCCATATGCTTAAGAAGAGATACTGTGGTCCGAAGCAACTCACAGCCACATACCCCTTGCTCTGCAAAGGCGCTAGGTGGGCTTCAAACTTGCTCTGTCCACATGGGACACAGCTGGGACCCACTGGCTGCCCACAGCCACATGGCAGGAGCAGGAACTGCGTGGCCTCGCAGGGCTCAGAAAGTCCCAGGGGAAGGGCTGCCCACTTCCCCTTCGCTGCCACCGCTATTCCAATGAGCCAGTTCACCCCAAAATGGGGAGCGGGTCAAGGCAGAAACGTGGAGAGAAGGGCCTGGGACTGTCGGTGGCTGCCCCTCCGCAGGTCAGGCCAAGGCAGCGCCACAGGTGAGGGGACACCGTGATGGCGCAACTCATCGGTGCGGGGCCCCTGGGTGCCACCTCACTGGAGGCCGCACTGCTGCATCCCCCTCCTGCACACAGCAATGGGGATGGGCTCCTCCATGGTGGAGCATCTGCTTCACCAAGGGTTTCTTAGGCCCTAACACAAATAATTAATTATTAATCTCCAACACTTCAAATTAATGGAGACAAGGGAATGGATTGATTTCTTCCCACTTTCAAGATCTCAAAGGATAAAACCCCTCCCTGCCACTTGCAGGAGAGCCGGATTCATTGTGTTGCAGAGCCCACTTGCCGGCTCCCCTCGCCTCACCTTTGGGGCAAAGCCCCAAGCGCAGCAGCATAGGTGCCACCGGCCGGGCAGGGGCTTGGCGACCTTGCTGAGAAAAGGGCCAGCAAGGAGGCCACAAGGCACTGTGATTCAGAGAGTGACGATTTTCACCCATTCTTCTTCCTTCAGCCTCTCATGCCTAGTGCTGTCCAGACTGCTCCAGACCCAGCTCTTGAGAGGACTGGTGGCATTTCTAGGCTATAGGAGACACCGGCCACCCTCCAGCCTCCTTCCCATTCCTGGGGTACAGATGGCAGCCAACCCACGACGCACACCAAGAGCTGCAGCAACACGTTGGCTACCCGCAGGAGGAGCAATGTGGGCAAAGCACTGCCCCCAGGCCAGCTTCTGGATCTGAAACCCAACCCCAAGTGCAAGTCACACGTCTCCCAGCAGGCAGCTCTGGGGCATTTCTTGTGGGAAAGCTGCCCAACACCTGCCTGCTCCTCACAGCACAGCCCTCCCGCCAGGCGCACGTACCCCTACGGGGTTGCTGCATGCGGGCGCTTCCCGACAGGAGCTGGGTGCCCAGGCAGGGTGCAAGCAGCAGGCACTCGTCTCTAGCCAAAGCACAGACACCATCCCAGTCGAAGCTGCAACACCCTTCTCCAAAAGGAACAATTCCCAGAAAAGAGACAAATACAAGAATACAAAGACCTCTTATAAAACCAAGCATTAGCACATTCAAAAGCATAGCAAGAAAGGAGATTTCTGTAATTCCAATGTGCAGAATTTGCTTAAAACACCAGAATGACTCCTTGACTGCTTGTGTGCGCTACAGACCAGACTCCACATGGAACAGAGAGATCTGGAGCCCCTTAGGCAGCTTCTGCCTAGCACCCAGCTCAAAAGCATCAACTCTTTGTACTGCATATGGCTGCAGCCATCCCCTCGGTGCCAGGAGGCACCAGGTACATGTGCAAGTGCATTAAGGTGGATGGAGACGTCTTCCAAGACACAGCATCACTAAATAATATTGCTGACAGCAGTCCAAAACCTCCTGTGCCTGCAGACTTGCAGTTCAGACTTCACCTCATCATCTTTCTGGGCTAAATCAAAAGAAGAGTAGAAAAAAGCTGATTGTTTTTGTGAGTGGAGCACAGTCAAAAGCAAAAGTAAAATGCATAGGGAAAGCTGTGAGGAAACAAGCAAAGCTGAGCGCCGGTTAAACTTGCAGTTTCTAGAATTGCCCTGTGGCTCATCCCTTCAAATTGAGCAAGTGCTGGGGGAGGGAGCCAACTCTTTCCTTCCCCTCTACCCAAATTAACTCATTGCTCCTTCCTCCAGTTAACTTCGGCCCTAAAGGGTCATGATAGATCCCATGTAGGCACATGCTTCAATTTGAGCTTATTAAACAAAATCCTTGCTGAATTATAAGCAGGTGCTTACAGAACAGGACTTCAGCTGCACTATTCATCCTAGTTATCACCTTTTTATAGGCTTTCTTGTTTGGAAAGCATGGTTGGCAGCTGCAAACTTTCACATAGAAAGGATAATTTCTCCCTCTTTATTCTACTGACTAAGATGGCAACACATTTTTCATGTCTTGGACTTGGGAGAGCCACCTTGTAAACTAAGGAAGATCAAATATGTACTCAGCTAATTCTGTAGAGATCTCAGAAAAATGTGTGCACCTCACCCTCTGACTACATATTAAAACAAACAAACACACACACAAAAGCCCCCCACTCTGTATTTTCAACGCATGCAAGAAAGAAAGGAATGCCATTCTGGGTTATTAGCGCAACCAGAAGTAGCAGGCCTGAACTCCATCTGGTACTCACAGGTTTTAGTCTCAGATTATCCTATCAGGAAAGACTGAGCACATGGCACCCCAGGGCACTGCAGGGACAGGGACAGCACAGCCTTGCCCTTTCCTAACCTTCGGGGCCCTCGGAGACGGCAGCTGGCCCCGAGCAGCGCGGGCCAGCCCCTGCGAGCCCTGCCGGTAACCGAATCGGTGTGCATTAAAGTTACACTGCAGCAGCAGTTAGGGAGAATAAATTATGCATGTCCATTTGCTCGAGCGTGAGTGCTGAGAGCAGGTTTGGTGCCGCTCAGCCTCCTCCGTTTGCCAGCAAGGCAGCAGCGGCTGCTTCCTCGGGTGCAGGGTAGCACAGGCAGGAGGCAGCAGCCACGGGGACGAGAATGCAGGTTGCTCTGGGAGCTCTGCTGTGGCTCCATGGGTGCCAGCTGCATCCGGAGGGATTCCAAGATGGATCCTCATTGAGTTTAGATGCTGCCTGCCAAGGCATGGCCAAGGGAAGTGCTTAACACTCAGCTGCAAGCTTTAAAAGTGAGGCTTCCTAATGAGAAGAGCTAAGCAACCTTCACAACTGTTTCTCCAACAAAAATCAGGCATACTGCTCTGTGCCAATTCATCATGGTTTTGGGTTGCAAATGGCATGAAGCACGTGGTCAGTCCCACGGCCACTTCACCTTGTGCTCACCGGTGGTCTGAGCCTCGTGCCGAACAGCGTGGCTGCCTGTGGCACCAGAACACCCAGTCCGAGGGGGATGATGGCTCCGCGGGGCCCACAGCTCCTGGGTCAGGGATCCCCTCCTGGCACCATGTTCTTTCGACCCACACTACTGCCCTCCACGCTGCAAAAGCAGCAGCTCCCAGAGGATTCGCTGCTTTGCCAGAGGCAACTTTTTCCATAGGAAGGGTAGAAAAATTGGGGAATGGCCTCCTCCTCTTCCCCTGGAGGTTGCTCCCTGCCATTTTGAGCATGGCCAGCAAGCAGCACGGCTCCCTGCGGCCGGGCGAGCGGCTCTGCCAGCCGGCCCTTCCCGCGCCGCCCGCCCAGGTGCTTCCTGACATCTGTCTGCAGCCACGATTCTCCCCACCGAGCAGCCGGCCCCGCTCTTTGTTTGCTGAAAAAGAGGCACCTAGGGCTGGCCTTACCAGAGCGGCAGGGGTTTCACTGATGTGGCTCTGGCTGCTTAAATGGCGAATTAGAGTCCTCTGATAGCGGGGACCCAGCAATTAATCCAGTTTCTTTGCTACTGGACAGGCTCAGAGCAAGTGGCCTGTGTTTACAGCTGAGTCACTGCATGATCCTACAACTGCACTGCAAGTGCATTAAGCAAAGCAAACATGAGGCTTGGTTTCAGCCCCAAAGTTGCAGAAAATTTTCCAAAAATGCAAGGATTATGTATGATTGATTTCATCATGTAATATTGGCTTTGAGATTAATTTTAATATACAGAACAGCTTATTAAACCTTCTTGCAATTGATGTGTCTTTCTTTTGATGATTCATTTCAGGGTCTATTTTTTTAACACAGCATTCAATTTTAAAAAGCATATGGCATTTAATAGAGCTTTTCTCTTCTTATGTTAATTTTTAAGGGCAATTTGTTTAAATCTACAGGCACTTGGGGGATTTAGGTGCTTCCAAAAAGCTCAAGCAATTAGCAACTGTTTGAAATGTGATGTGCAACCCATGAAATGGTGCAGAATTAAATCAGAGCTCAGGATATAAATATGATTTGAAAGAGCTCTACAGTCTGACCAGAATATACCCCGGAGCAGCAGGGCCTGCAGGATAAATAAGAGCTTGTGAGCTATTTTTCACTAGGGAGATAAGTGCATGTCTGGGGGCTGAGCTTACACTGACCACGGCGACTTTACCACAGTGCCAGGCTATACTGAACCAAGCCAAAAGCCCTGTACTGTTGGACTTCTCTGGGGACAATACTTGCTTTCAGCATAGAAAGCTGCAAAGCCAACATTTCAAATGTTAGGTGACGGCAAGAGCTGCCACTTCTCATGTGTGAGTGTGTACCTGGTCACTCTTCGCTGGCAGAGGGACACTGCTTTGTGACCCTCTCCAACAACTGCCTGGGCATAAAACAGCTGTACAAGTAAAGCTAGGCTCCACCAGAGTAACCAGACAGAAATTTCCCGATATAAATGCATCTATGCTAGGGATAACAGCTGCCTCAGCTCCTCTGGTCCTCTGCAAATCATGTCTCCCTGTGCACATCCTCAACACACAGTGCTGGCAGAGTTCTTCCTATCTGTTTGTGGCACAAGGACGTATGTTGATTTTCTCTTTTCTTCTGCATGGAAAGACTTACCTTCATTTCAGACCATTTGGTGAAAGTATGTCTGAAATAACACCACAGCAAAAGCAGCAATGTAAGAGCAACACATCAGTTTTAACAAGGATAAGTGGGCTTCTGAGTGGTCCCTAATTACATTCAAGCTGCAAAGGTCTATTGACTCCAATTTCCACACTGCTACTAGCTCATAGCACTGTGTTTATACTCTAACATGCTAGTTGCCTGCATGGGCAGTTTATACTGGCACATAAAAATGTCAGCAAATTTTCCTCGTGGTCTCTAAACTGAATGTGAAAACAGCAGACCTCAGATTTATAACAGGAACACTGCAGAGCACTTCCCACTCCCTTCCATTTCCCCTCAGAATAAACTACTGAAGAGAAGATTAAAGAAGGCCAGGAACTGGAATAGATTAAAATAAAACATCTCATCTTGGCCTTTTGTTTTCTTCCAAGGTACAGGGCTATGGTTTGCCTTCATGGCAGCTGCAGGCACCAGGAGCACTCAGGCTGCTGCAGTGCACAGACCAGGGCAGGGTGATCCCCCTGCCACATTATGACACCCATGAAATATATTGCTGTCCTTCCTGAGTTATCTCTGATGAGGCTGAGCCCCCTTCTCACCACCCTATTCTGCTCTTGCGCTGGCTTTTATCATGGCCAAGGACTTAATTCTGAGTCACTTCCTATGAAGCTCTCAAATTGCTGCTGTATCTGCCCCTTGGAAATGTCAAGGGAATGACAGATTGCTGTTATCTGAGCCTGATTTTCTCATTTGAAAGGTAAGTTAATGATACAGGTCCTGGCATTAATTACTGTCTAGATCCATTTTGGAGTGGCTAATTCTTGGAAGTGTTCCAGCAAATTCACCCTACTGAGTATATACAGGTGTAACTCTTGGCAAACAGGCCTCCTATATGCTTCCCTGGCAAGACCATCTCTTAAGTCTAGACGCACACTCCTAACATTCTCCTGCCCTCTGCCTTCTCTTTATTTTTCTTCTTATTAATAGACTGATAGCTCAGTATTTTTGTCATTGATTTATATATGTACATATACACACAAATCTATCTCCATTCCACATCTAGCAAAACCTGAGAAAGAGAGTTTTGCAGGACACTGTCTCTTTTTTGGAACAGGTGTCTTACATTAAGCCTAGCTAAATAAATATGGGATATATAATGAAATAAAAGACCCCAGAAGATAACAGTCAGCTTTTCACATAAACAACACCTTTTCTTATTAAGGAACTGCTGTTTACCCTTGCAGGAATTGGTTCCTCAATGTGTGACCAGCTATTTTTTTTACCTAACAGAAATGAGAATCCTGGTAACTTTTAAATGAGGGTTCAGCAAAATCCTTGCTGTGTGAAGCTAGGAGAAATAGCTTCCCACCTTCCTTGCTGTCCCAAACCTGCTGGCAAGGTCTATACTTCCTGTGTGCTTCTATCAAAGAGCCTAAGAACATATCATACTCCCAATCACTAAAATGAGCAGGATCGTGATCCTACCTGTGCCATCTTCTAAATGTCCAAAATTACAGATCTGGCTGATGTTGTGCACCCAGATCTGCATTTCCTCCTCGGTTTTGGCTACCAGGTAGAATGTTCGGTAGGTGGTTCTCACAATGAAGACGAAGTTGTTTTGAAATTCCTTCTTGATGAAGTTGGGTCCCGAATGCTTCAATACCTCACACTCATTGAGGTCGATGATGCGAATGGGTTTTTTGGAGTGGTTGTTCCTGTAGTACTCCAGCACGTCCGGGTTCCCGCTCATGCGGCCTCTGCGGAGCACGAACCAGCGCTTGCGCCATGCCTGCACAGGGCACAAACAGGGTACTTTTAATCTCCTGACTGCCAGCCACAACATGTCAATCAGCCTGAACATGCATGTTATCATTTTGATTTTATTATTATTTTAACTATCGGGCTGAACTATGACTCTGATTTGTAATTATTGCCCTTAGCTTGTATTTGTGATGGAAAGAAAGGCAGAAATGCCACTTTTAACTGTTAGGAGGTCAAGATGAACTTGACTTCACTGTAATACAGCCCTTAACCTGCAAGCAATGTGTAGGTATATACTTCACCTGTATTAGTTACTGTGTGTGAAAAAAGAAGAGGTTAGAAAATTTCAGGAACATGAAAATGCTTAGGACTGTACCATCTGTTGTGGCATATTAATTCCTGGTAACAAACACCTTTGCCTAGTAAGGACAAGGTTTCCAGATGACTTGCTCAGCTGCTGTCAGAGTGGTTTCAGTGCTAATAAGTAGCTGTTGATGAGCTTCTGATTCTAAGAGCAAACATTAAGGGAGTTATTCTGCTAATAAGTTAAACAGAGAATTTCAAGATGTCCCAAAATCATATCTATTTACACAGATACCACCTGGAGGGACTCCATAAACTCAAATCAAAATCAGTAAACATACATGTCTTTTGGGTCTGTGTGTGAATGTATGGATGACATACAGAATTAGACAAATCCTGTGAGGACTAGGATGCTGCAACACTCTAGTAAACTAAATGCAAAATTCCAGGAACAAAATAGGACTTTTGTCCTTTTAATTCAGCAGCTGTTTTTATTCATCAACACTATAAGCACCTTTGTGTTGATCAGACCTGTCACCAACACACTTAATTCGAGCGCCAGAAGAAATCCATCCTGACCTTCATCACACAGAAAAAAAGCCGAAATAAGATGTTAGGTAGCTTTCCCCTCACCAAACTCCATAAAGAGGGTGATTGGGTAAAACCTTGTTCAAACCAGAAAGGCCTCAGAAGCTGGCAGTGGGAGCCAGCTGAAGCTGATAATGAAGTGGCCCTGCTCTATCTGCCAAGAAGGAAGGGAGATGGTGCCCATACACAGTCCAGGTGCCTGCCACAGACACCAGCTGCTTTAGTTATCTCACCAGAGTCAGAAGTTCAACAGGAAAAAAAAAAAAAAAAAAAAAGAACAGCATCTGAACAACCGCACAGGCTAAAACAACCTCCCTACCTGAGACTCTGCAGAATGATTTTCCACGACAGCACAAAAACTCAGTTTCAGCAAAATCTTGCACATTTTGGAAGCAAGCAGGTGCTTGATTTTGCTGAAATCGAGATCTAGTGGGTACAATGATCATTAGAATTATTAAAAAAAAAAAAAAAGAGAAGAAAAAAAACACCGAGGCCATTTATCATAAAAAAAGGTTTTTATGCAAAAGAGACTTCCTTGCTGTGCAGTGAAGCTTTTCATGCTGTCTGTTAATATTCTCACATTTTTTTGAGGTAGACAAATCAGTGTGAAAGACCATAAAACTCCTTCCGGACTGACAGACTCCATCAGATGTGCATGAACAAAATGCTTTCAGAAAATGCTCAGGCAACAGTTCATCTAAAAGTACATCCATTCAGCTAGGCAGTACTTTACCCTATGCAGAAAGGAAACAGTTCTCCAAAGCCAACACATAAGAGTCAGTGAACAAAGGAGCACAGACAGAGCTCTTGAAGGCTGAACAAGCAGATATCAGTCTATGTAAAGGAATAAATAAAAAAATGAGGAGCTATAAAGCACCCAAGATCCTCTCCCCTCCCCACCAGGAGGGCAGGCTGCCCCCAGCAGAGAAGAGGAAGTCCACAAGATCCTCTCCAAGCCTCATTCTGATAGCAAACCAGTCCATCTTTCCCTTCCCTGCTGGTTAAATCCATCTGACTCCTGATGGAAACAGGATGGAGATCAGCCGCACACGAGCCCTGCCAAAGCCCTGCTGAGAGGAGACCAGGAAGCTGAGCCCAGAGGGGTGACTCAGTTGATGACATAGCTACCTGCACAAAGAGGGTCTAAGGACCATCTTTTTGACTCTTCTCCCAGTTATGTAGCCTGTGCCAGGACTGTCACTTCCCTCCTAAGAGCTCATTTCTCTTCTGAAATTTTCACCAGTATGTATCTTCACTTGTATCCCAATATGCTTTTGTGTGCCCTGCAATGCTGAGCGTAGATGTGCTGAATTTCCAAGGTGCCCACGGCTCCGCTGCAAGGTAGATGTGAGTCCATTTGATGTCAACAGTACCCAATACTCCCTCTGCTCCGTGGGAAATGTGAAGCAATGTTTGACACACCAAAGGCAATCTTTCAGCATGAGGATTTATCTACAAGGGTCAAATATCCTCCTCATTTCCCTGGCATGTGCCTGCAATGAACTAAATATCCTCTTTCCCCACCAGAAGGGGAGCAGCATTGAACCCCATGGCGCACACTGCAAGTTCAATGCTGTCTTGAACCTGCTGGCCCTGGGACGCTCTCTCGTCATGCCGAGGGGGTGATGTGCAGGGCACCCACATGGGCAACATGTAGGGTAGCTCCCCATGGGGTTGCCACAGATCCAAATCCATGGCACCCTGAGAGACAGTCAAGTCCCACCACCGGCACTGGTTCTGCTCAAGCATATTCCTCCTCGCATCCTGCCACCACAAGGCCATGACCAGAGGAACAGTTTCTCTGTGGGGACAGTACCCAACTGGAATATGCCAGTGCAAAGCTTGGCCTTGACCGGGCCATGTCAGACACAGTAGAATCAGAGCACTACGACAGGGCAGAGAGATTTATCTGAGCTGATTGGAATCTACAATGTCTGGAAAGGAAAATATTTAGTTTGGAATTGAAGTTTACAGGAGAGTCTCCTCCAAGTTTACAGGAGAATTTGGATCAATTTAAGGGAAGAAGACTGGGCTCCAATGGTTTATATGAAGCAACCTATATATTTAAACAATAAACCGTTCCTGGGATTCATCTTGGATTTGTCACTTGTGCTACTGAAAAGACCTAAGTGGACTGAAGAAATACTACATTTATTTTGGGCCTCTTGAAATTAGTTCTTTCTTGATGAAGGAACGATATGATGATGATATGTTTATATGTCCTTCAAAGCTTTGTTGGCATTGGAGAGAAGTCTTTATCAGAAAAGTACGACTACAATCAGACAAGAGCCAACATAAATCTAGAACAATTTTCATCTGCCCTTCATAAGTGGAATAGTTCACTGCCAAAAAGAAGAAGGAATTTGCAGCAGTGTTGGTTGAATGCCAGCACATTGCTCTATGCAACACAAGACACCAGCATTTTCTTCTGGCTTGGGAATTTTTCACTTTAGGAATTCCATAGCCACTTCTGGAGAGAAGAGGAATGTCTCTATTTCCATTTCAGGAGGATTTTTAAGAAAGCAATCCCTACTTCCACAATCTGACTTCTCTGCTTCTGCTGAATAAAAGGTGAGAGGTTTAACCAGAGCTACTACTCTGTGTGAATGTTTGTTGCACCATGAGGGTATAGTAATCTGTGGTGTCAGATAAAACAGGCCACAAACAAACCTATATTGTGCCAAGAAAACAGCTAGCTAGTAAACAACATCAGGATGTGAGCCTAAGTGGGAAAGTTTTAGCCAAATAATTAATCCCTTAAATTGCCCATGAGCTTGCTTTTTTTTTTTTTGATAGTTCTAATAACAAAACACAAAATAGTCAACAATTTTTTTTAACCTGCTAAATTAGTGCTCACAACTCCCCCATGAAGATAATCTTTATTTTACAGACAGAAGCAAAGGGCATTACAAGAGGGAACAATGTGTGTGTGTTGCTGCCTCATCCCTCCTTGGAGCCTGGCTTTGTGGTGGGCCAGCAGTGTGTGGTCATCTCCAGGCCAGCAGCAGCCAGGTTTGATGCTGAAGGATGCAGCCAGAGATCTGTGGTGGGGAGGACTGGAAACCGCCTGAACATTTAGGGAGAGCTCTCATCAAACAAACTGCTGGAGAGACTGAGCTCCGGAGGCAATGTGAGAAGGGTCTGACAGGGTGTCTCTCCACGGCTGCTTGAGGTCGGGATGCACTGGTGCGCACAGAGCTCCTCCTGCTACGTGCTGTGGGGCCTGAGCCACGCAGGAGGCATCCTTGGGACAAGCGGCCAGCAGAACTGTGGTATAACCACCCCGCAGGAGTGCCAGCACTTGAGAAAGACATTTTCAAAGCTTTTTTTTTTTAAGAACCATTTTTAAGCATTTTATTTTAGGGAAAAAATAGGCGGAACTTTATAGCATTTCCTATAAATGATTTAAAAGAGGAAGTTAAAATTCATATGTAGACAGCTTTGTGAGCAGCTGATGTCTAAGCCTATTAAGGCCATATAAGCTAAGCTTACTTGGCCCCGCCGCAGGGGCAGGAGGTGCTAGTGCTGCAGAACAACACCCTGCAATGGGGAGCTTTGCACCACGAGAGGAGAGTTCCCTGTGAGCATCCTCATGTGCAAAGAGCTGTTGGTCCCATCAGCGCAGGGTAATAAATCTCTGCCTAACAAAGATGTCTGCTTGTCCTTCCTGATGTGTCCCCAGGCAGCGCTCTGGTGGCAGCCAAGCTTTCTGCCCGCTGTCCCATTATTCAACACTTCACTTGGGTGTTTTCTCCCTTGCTGTCTGGCTCTCCTCATTTTCTGCTCAGATCTCACAAGCTTAATCAGCAGGAAAAAGCCAAAAATTCACGGTTTATGGCTGGAAAAGAAAATCAATAAACACTCAATTCAAGACAGAAAAAGACTCCTCCCCTAGGGCCTTCTTCTGTCTCTACAGGCATGCAACACTAATTCAACCCAGAGAGAAGAAAGAGAAAGTTTCTGCAGTAGTTTTCTCACTTTACGTGGGTGCTGGGAGGCCGCTGTGTTTGCCTGGGTCCAGACCTGCACGTGCCCATGGCGGGTGCGCAGGAACCAACTGGCAGACATACAGTCTGACCCTTTTCTCCTTCCCTGCCTGCTCGCGACCGCCCCGCGGTTTGCTGCAGGATGATTGCTGGTGCTCAGGTCGTCAGCACCGCCTGAGGCCAGTGCTTGCCTGGAATGGGAGAGGGCTCTGAGCTAACCACAATGCCCAGACTTTGCTCTGGTACTGTAGAGAATGTCTGGCCCATTTGATGCAGAGACCTATAATGCCATGATTTCAGGACAGACTAGAGTCTAACACTGTATTTCCATCTGCTACATGGTGAGTCATTTACCAAGTCACTTGTCTATCGTTTTGCAGTAGTTTCAGTATGACTCTAAATGCCCTTGTTTCAGGAAAGTCAGCAAGAATCTTCCTCAGAGGAGACGCGATGGGTGCACAGTCAAAGGGGAAATACCTAGTCCGTTTCAAGGTGATACAGGCATACTAATTGTCTAAAAGAGCTAACCTAAAAATTTCCTGTGCTCTAATGTGCAATGCAAGCTTCGTAATAAAAAGGCTAAGATGACGTGCTCTAGAACTGGCGAGGTTCCCTTTCTTTCTCTTTCTCACAAAAAGAAACCTGCGGTTTGTGTAGAAAAAGTGGCACACACTATAAAGAAAAAAAAAAAGACCCAAGTCAAACATTGCCTGCTTCCTTGCACGCATTCCCAATCGCCCAGTCTACAGTCCATAATATTTATGGTGCTTTGCATATACAAACATCTGCAACAGAATGACTCACTGCTATTTAATAAACAAGCAGATTTCTTTGTAAAGCTAATGGGTTCATTTGGGCATGAAGGGTCAAAGTCACGGTGACTTTAAAACTTTGGTGTTTGAATTCCTTGAAAACCTTGAAGATTATGAGAAAACCAGTTCTGCAAGTAAAATAATATCAGTAGTACTGTATTTTGGCTGGGGGGAGGAAGGAGACAGATGCTTGGATGAATAAATGTCATTTTGCTCTGGTCCTCTTTGTAAAAACGGTAAAGAAACAAGAAGGGTGTTTTTCACACCCTTTTTGATTATAGATTTCTTGGGAGCATATTGGCAGGATGTCATCTCCTTGCTCCTTGTGCCTGGGTGGTGAGGGCAGGTTTCTCGACAAAACGCTGTGGCCGGCGGAGCAGCCATGCCCTCCTCTCCTCCACTTTTCCAGGCTATCTGGTACAAAAAGCGCATCTCTACCAGCCACCCTACCAATGGCTGCAGGCCCCTCAGATTTCATTTACAAAAAGCAGAAGGACCAGGCATTACCATATTACAATTAACAGGCACCACAGAAAAAAGAGAGGCATCCTTGGGGGCTGCACCTCCCATGAGAGGCTTGTGGCCAAGTGGGATTTGTTTCCCTGCACAGCCAGAACTGACCAGGGATCTTGAGAGCATCTACAGAGTGCCAAGTGAAAAGATACAGTCGGTATTAATAAATAAATAAACTAATCCCTTGCTATGCTTGGCAACTTTTCCCTGGGACTAACAAGATGGTAAAGACAGCCTCACATCCTCTCAGAAAGCAAATGAGATTTTTGTGACTTGGCATCATTATAAAGCAAAGCCTGAAGGGATCTGGAGAGCTGACAAGGAGTAAAGCTACACACTGAGGCGGCAGCCCCGGCGCGGAGTCCCCGGAAACTCCCGAGGCACCCGGTGGAGCCGTGCGGATCTACGTGGAGGGGGGACGGGGTGGCAGGACAGCGGTTTTGGCCAGCCCTGGGGGCTGACCTGCATGCCGCGGCCGAGGAGCTGTGTGACACCAGGTGGTGGCATCACGTGCCTGGGGTGGGCTGGGAGTGGACAACAAATCAAGCCTTGGACATCCTCCTCCTCTTTCTGTTTCATTCTGTCTGTGCTTTTCACTCCTCGTGGGGATGTGAGTAGATTGGAGCTCAGACTACAGTTCCCAGCAACAACAGAAAGCACTGACATTAGGTGAAGGGGTGACTTTAGGTCACTGGAGGATCTCTTCCCGCCCAAAGGCCTCCTCTTTCCTGGGCACATTGGTTGCTTCCCCAGGGCAGGCAGAGCGTAGCACTAACTCCTTGAAGCTGTCCCCGAAAGGACACCTTCTGTCCCTACATTTCTGCAGGCATTTAAGATCTCTGACAGTGAAGAGTTACAGGCCGGACTCTTTACATGAGGATGTTTACAGATTCACCCTCCAGCCAAGAGTTTTAGTTCCATATTCACCCACAGCATGTTTATGTGTAATATCTAAAATGACATTATTATTATCGGCCCAAACAGAGCTTAAATTTCTAGAGAGCTTTTTCCCCCTTAAATCCTAAAGCACTTGACAATTCGAACATGCTTGTTGCATGCTACATATGTTTAGAGTAGTTCACTTGTCACGGGGTTACACCTGCTCCTGAAGCTACATTTCCCCCCTAAAAGCTGCTTAGCCAGACACCTCCATTTCTGCTCTCCTATCGGTGCACTTGGGTTTGACCAATACCTGGTGCAGCTTTTTTCCCCCCATTGGAAATCCGCCTCACACAGCAGAGGTGGAGATTCCTACTGTCGGATGAAAACTACCTGTGTCCTTGAAACACTCAAGCTCTCTCTGTTCACAATAAATTATTTAATACGAATGTTGTAATAAGTCTCAGGAACTAGATATAAATTGAGATAAATTTCAAAGACTTGGAAAGACTTTAATCCAAAATTTTAATCCAAAAATCTTAGAGGATTTTTGAAAGGCTCTGTATGGATCTTTGAGCTCTTTATAAAAATGAGTCATTCACAGGTTGCTAGAGGAACAGCTCTGGAATACAAATGTGGGTTGTAATCATCTATTGGATGACTGAAGCCATTTAAGTCAACAGGGATTTCACTTACTTTTGGAGGCAAGTATAGGAAAATGTATATACTAAGGGGATTGAAGTTTGGACAAATTTTGAGCAAATTTGCTAAACTAATAGCTTTTATGGAAGGACTCCAAACCTACTTTGCTAAGGAAGAAAACAGAGTTGTGGCTAATCCCCTTTCTCGTAGCTTGTGAGCAGTGTATAAATACAGATGTGCAAAGCAGTTAAAGAGAAGAAAGAGCTGCAGGTCTGCAGAGCCTGTAGATTGTGCCCTTCCCCAGGCTACCGGGAGCCCTTCTCCCAGGAGCCCTTCTCCCTTTATTTTACTAGGAACTGGCAGTTTTCTCAGTATTCTTTACATAAACAGAGCAAATTTTGCTGTTTCACCTTGTTAACTGAACATGTGGTATGAGGTCAGCAACAGTCATGCAGCCTATCTGTAGCTGTCTGAGCTCACATGATGCTATAGCGCTCAAGAGAAGGAACATAAACAGGAAGTTGGGCAAAGTGACTCTTTTAGTAGGGGACCACAACACCTTTTTTTTTAAACTAAACTCTTCAATAACACAATTTTGGATCCAGTTAAAAAAAAAAAAAGACGAGCAGTCAACATGATCAGAAGAAAAGTTGCAAATGCTTATGCTGAAACACTAATGTTTAACTGTAACAATGTCCTTCAAGATAGCAAAATGAACATTTTTTTAGTATTGTGCTCAGAAGCTCGTCTCATCTCACAGCTTGGTGCACACAGGACTAAAAAGATGAAATCAAACATATCCTCCACATCCATTTTGGGCCAAATCTTGATTGCCCTTATTTCTACCCTTATTGAATTCATTGTGATATGCTGCAAAGATTTTAAGATTTCGACCTTTGCACTTCATTTCCCTTCTAAAATTGCGTGAAGAAAGGAAATATGCAGGAGGCAGCGGAAAAAAATGTGGAGGAGGAGCACATGTGTGGGAGGGCTTATATTAGAGAAGAGGTCAAATTTGTGAAAATAAGGACCAACCTTACTGGACATATGTATGGAGATAGAAAGAAAGACAGAGATAATAGAAGCAATGCAATTACAGATAGATATTATCTGGGATCCCCCAAACATCTACCTGGCTTTAAGCACAGACAGGAGGCCACCACTTTCAAAGGGAGCTGCATGCTCCTATATAAGCTTTACTGAAATAAATGGCAAAAGTTCCCTTAACTCTGAGAGGGCCAGGTCCTCCTCTTAACATGAAGCTCTGGGTCTGGCCTGTTTTTTTGTGGATTACAGGCTGCCTTCAGCAGTGGGTTTGCTCTGCCAGGACAGTGAACCTTTACAGGTGATTTCAGGCACGACGGCGTTTCTGTGGGAGCTCTCATGGGTCCTGGTCTGCAGCCTGGTCTCGCCAGCAGGGCTGTGATTTTGTCAGGAAGGGACAAGGGCACACAGCACGGGGAGCACTGGAGCGAGCCCCCGATGTCCCGCAGGCAGCTCTTCCAGCAATATTGGCCATTTCCAGGAGCAGATAGTGCCCAACACGTTGTAAGGACTGCCAGAATGTAAGCCGCAAACAAATAATTTTGAAATGACCTGGAATTTGGAAAGACCCCTATTTGTCACAGAAACCTGATTCAAAAAATTAAGGCTCTCATCAGGAACTAGAAACATTCCAGTGTGACTGAGACTCAGCCAAAGCCAGTCGACACAGGCTAAATTCCAGTCATTGACTATTTACAGAAAACAACCCAAAGTATAAACTCCATGCTATTTGCCAGAAATATTTACTAAATATCATAATTGCAACTAATAGTACACTAACAGTGTTGGTAAGTCACAGAACTAAACATAAAGTGAAATGTATTGAAAGACTTCTTGTCTTACATATACAAGCATAAATGTGTGTTATTGGAAGGTATGTTGGGTGGCCCACACTAACATAGAGGAGGCTGAGGCGAACCGGGATGTCTCACGACACCGAAGGAGGCTGAATCTGGCACAGATCTAAGTCCTGCAGCACTGAAGATAAGTGCTAATGAGTGGAGCTGCTCCATGGCTGGTGCTACCAAACGCTCATTTCAAAGTATTAGAAAACCAGCTATGCTAAGGAATTAATTACTACCTGAATTGTGTTATTTTACCCTTAAGTATTCTGCGAGGGAGTGTTAGAGCTTAAAAATCTTCTTATTATTTTTCTTTAAAAGCTCCTTCAGATTAATCCTCTTTGCTTTATATTTCACATGAGACTGAACTTGTTTTTGGACATTTTTAGAATTATTTTTTCATTCTTCTTAGTTTGTAGAAAAGTGGTCATCACTCACACGGCTTGGTAATGTACAGCATCCACTGGCTGTCATTTTTTATTTAAAAATACATAAATGTTAGGAAAAATATAAACAATGCTCCCCGTGCCAGGTTTTCTTTTGTTTGTTTAAGAATTTTTTTTGAGTCATTAGACTTTTTTGTTGCTGTTGCGTCCTGTGCCTCATCCAAGAAAACAGGGTTTCGCATGGCTGAAGATTTGAAAAAAAATCACACCCTAAAAGCTCCATTTTCCTGCACGTTTTAGGTGCATTCCATAAAAGTCAGATGGTTAAAGTCAATGTGAGGATCTAGGCATCCATCATGTAAACTTCCCAGGCTCGCGAGGCAACTGCACATTTCTTCACTCTTGTGTGGAAAGGGAATACTGCCTGTGAAATTCTACAGACCTGTGCTCTTTTCTCAGCACAATGTCTCCTGTTCTGCCAACTTCATACCAGCAGAGGCGGTGAAACGCTCCAGTAGCCCTGGAAGTTAGGAGCAGAGCTCAAATCCAGCAGGCTCGGGTTCAGGGCTATGGGCCCCAGTCCCAAGCCGTGCTCATCATCCTCACGCCTTCACCTCTTGAGACTTAACCTTCACACTGGGATTCACTCATAGTTCAGCTCTTTTGACCTGCTAATACTGCAACTTTTCACTTTGCATAAGGACATTTTATGTGCCCTTGCCTGCCACATGCAGTATAGCATTGCTACTTGCTTAAAACTTGTGAGTCACATGGTTATAAAAAAGCTCAACATAGTAAATAAAACACTAATGAATAACATATCTAGTGTTTCTCTTAATTTGCATGACTTCTCAGACTTCCCTTACTGAACCAAACGATGAAATCACAACATGTTCAGAAATATTAAATCATTTCCTCAGCATCTGAATATAACAGGCTGTAAAAGGAAAACAACTGTGTTTGGCACATTGCATACTTTATCCTTAACACTCTGAATTCTGTTATTCCTCTGTAGTTTTATCCATGCAGATTTGTGCTCTGATCGCAACATCATTCCAAATAACCGTGTGCTGTGAGTTACTTCCTAGGAAATCCCTTAGTACTGCCAGACGTCTTTGCCAGGGCAGCCCGGGTTTCGGGCGCTCGCAGCAGTGGGCAAGCCGGGCTGTTGCAAGCCAAGGATGTCTCAAAACAGCTCCAAGCCCCTGGCCAGCAGCAGATACAGGGCACTAAGTATGTGCCTGCATGAGTACCAAGTGGTGTCCTGGTGTCTCCAGGCTGTCACCAACATGCAGGTGAGGAGAGGAGAGGAGAGGAGAGGAGAGGAGAGGAGAGGAGAGGAGAGGAGAGGAGAGGAGAGGAGAGGAGAGGAGAGGAGAGGAGAGGAGAGGAGAGGAGAAGGAACAAACCTCTTTCCCAGCTCCTCCAGACCCCTGGTCTCCTCTGCAGGGCGTTTCGCAGTTTGGAGGTGACGGATGGTTTGCTGTCACCTCTGCAATATCCCTGGCACCAGGGCAGCGCGGGCAGGTCAGACCCCAAGCGTGCAGGTCCCTCTGCTGTACGGCAGCTGGCGGAGGGCCGGGCTGCCTTTCCTGAGCAGGTGCCTTCGCTTCGGGGTTACGTTCGGCCAGTTGTCAGTGTTTTGTAACGCAAGCTTTTGCGAGTACAGCAGGAGTAAAACACTCTGCCAAACTCCACAAATAATGGAATGGTTTGGGAGTAAAAACAGATTTCAGAAATGAAAGTTCAGCTTGATCTATTGGGAACAACGTGCAATTAATGTGCTCAGCAATATCTTAAATCTGAGCAATGTGGGAGAAGGGTGATAGCTCCCTTTCTATCATTTTTCAACCTGCCAGAACACTAATCTATTAAATGCTAAAAGCCAGATTCTTAGTAAATGTAAACTGGTAAACGCAGCTGAAGGCAGTGGCGTTGTGCAGTTTATCCGGGTCATAATCTTTTTTAAACAGTAAAACTAGAAAATCAGAAGGGTATGTGCTTGTGGGATGGTGAAATAGAATCAATGTTACTGTTACAAAAGTGATGATAATGAGCCAGCTGGGTTTTTCCACAATCACATTCAAAACTACAGAATTTATTTCTGCTTTTCTGCAACTTCTCCTCTATCTCTTCTCCTCCCTTGCCTATCCCGTATTTCTCAGTTTTTGCATGCTGAACTACACCCAACAGATGAGGTCACTGATGATCAGTCGGGACATGGACGCAGCCTGTGATTTTGCATCACTTTTTTGCCCGGCACGTCCCCAGTGCTGGGCCGCTGCATGGGGCTGGCCAGGACGCGCATTGGCTGCAATGGTGCCACCGGCTCCAGCAAACCTGGCCAGCCCCTGGGCCAGCCGTGATGGCTGCCACGGGGGCTCTCCTGACCTCCTGACCAGCCCGCCTTCGCCTTTCCCAACAGGCTTCATCCATTGCTCACGTTACTGATGGCAAAACCATTCCATGTTACTTAATGAGGCCAAAATTTCATAAATCTTCCAAACAGAAAACATACAGTCCACTGCATAGTCTGCAGCTCCTACATGTGCTTCAGAAGAGAGCAAAGTGGCTGATATGAATGCTAAAATGACACTGTCAGCTTGACCTTCAAAACAGGAATGGAAGTAAAATTCAGCAGACCTCTGCTAATTTTTGAAATCTTCTCACTTCATTTTCAGTTTTTAAGTGATTTTTATTCCTTCTAACCTGGTGGGAAAGGTCCATGAAGAAAAAAGAAACGAACAGCAAAAATGCCAAGACAGCCTTATGTGCTGAGATGTGCTCAAGCCACAGAGCAGGTACACAAAGCCTCCCTGTTTTCCACAGATATGCCCATCTCCTGATTAGCTGAACACAAAAGCAGAGGTCACTAGAAAGCCCAGCTTGGCAGTGTGGCAGGCACAGTGCTAGAGGCAATGCTGAACCCCTCTGCTCACCGACCCAGCGATGCCATCGCCACAGGCTGTGGCCCCAAATCGCCTTTCAGCTGCCCAGGCTGCAGCTCCATGACAGCCAGTGCCATTCACTGTCACAGAAACCGCTCTTGAGGGCACATGTCTGAGGGAGGATGTAGACACAGACAGATTCACAACAAAGAAACCATACGAAGTGTCCTTAGCTCCAGGCTGAACCCACTGTGTTCAGTCTATTAGAGAAAAACAAGTAAGACTTTCCCTGTTAGTGCCCTCACACCAAATGTAGATTCCTGAGGCTGCAAGAATTAATGCTTTTTTTTTTCTTTTTCTTTCCTAGCATAGAGTATCTTGAAGAAGTACATCTTCTACAACTTGCAGGGAGTAACAGGTGACGAAGATGCTGTTCAAGGTCAAGCGTGGCACATAGCCTCAGGTGCAGGATAACAGGCTGCACCGGAGGGGAGAACACAGCCATGCGTTATACTGCTACCAGCGCAGCCTTAGATATCTTTACTTTTAACTGCTGTTCTCCATAATTTCTTATTTCTCTCCTCTCCGCGCATGCTTACGTAGCAGCCAGATGTCCCAACAAGTCTTTGTTTGGAGGCTAATTCATGTCTGTTTTGGCAAGCCATATTCTGCCCTGTGATTGTGCGGCTCAGTCGCCCACCTTGCTGGTCGAGGAGCGGTGGCACCGCGGTATCACAGGCACTTACAGGGAGCCATGGGAGGGAGGATGAGGCTGTGTTTAAATAGGGGTGACCTCAGGGGTGTTTATGTCCTAGGAGAAAAACAAAAGTGGAGAGTTTTCAGAGAGAGAGTTAAAGTGTGAGCTCAGCCACGGAGGAAAGTAGGGGAGCCCCAGTCTGGCAAGAAAATTGGAAGGACAGGAATGGGAGGAGCAGGAAAGCCATAGGAAGAAGGACAAACAAAAACCTAACTGCAGGGATCATATAGAGAAGGGACTGGACTCTTCAGCACAGCTGGAAAAACCTCAGCTGGGGCGGTGAGAAGCATCTCAGTCCCTAACGGTTCATGTGATGGGGCCTGATGAGCACTGATAGCAAATCCCCACTCCGGAGCGAGGGAGGAGCGAGAAACAAGTGCTGTGGCTTGGGTCCTGCCGCAGCGCAGCCCGCCCAGCTCCTCGGGCGAGGCCGCCTCAAAATCACACCCAAGTTTTTGCTATGGGTGGAGCAGCCTCATCTCCGTCTGATTCATCGACTGGCCATTGTGTGCATTGTTTGGAGGTGTCTTCTCTGCCCAAGCCAGGCAGAAGAGAAAGCAAAGCAATATGAGGGAAGCAGCCGGCTGTTACTGAAATCCTATGAGAACACTGGGGAACCATGAAAGATTGTGGCTCCTGTCTCTGCTCTGATTGTAGGAATAGCAAAGGACCCAAAAGAGCCTGGAGGGAAGGCCAGGGTAGCTTGGAGGGACACGTCATCAGAAAGCCCAGCTGCTGCTAAAATGCTCCCTAAAAGCTCCTGTTTTGCTAGTGCGCTGCAGCTGGGAAGCACGGACTCCTCAGGGCTGGTGCTAATTAAGCTACCTATTGCTGGGAGAGGATGGGGATGTGGCTGGTCGCCAACATTAATACAGTGGGCGGGATCACAGGAGAAAGTCTGCTTTGGTCATTTGGCAGTTGGGCTTTCTTCCCCCCTCTCCCGGGGTTGCTTGTGCTCTGGGCACGGCCCGTGACGCCCAATCAGAGCCCCATGGTGCCCGCGAGCCGCGTGGGACAGGGCCGCAGCACTGGCCAGGGCACCCTCGCTCGCCCCCTGCTCCCCTCGCTCAGCCCCTCGGCGCCTGCCACAACAGCCAGGGCTGCTATTGCTGGCAGAGCTGCAGCCTGGTGTTTTTTGACCTTTTACTCTTCCAGAGATAGAAATGGGATTTGTCTGAGGCTTGGAATAACTTCCTGCCATTGTGCTGGAGAGGGCTAGTCAGACTTGCGAGATAGCTGTGTCTGTTGGGCTGGTGGAGGAAAGCAGAAAGCCTCTACTGTGGGACTAAACTGAAGACAGATAGAAAAGATCCCAAAGACACCCCATGGGCCTTGGAGAAAAATACACTGATAGCACTGTATGTTGCCTCCGGTGAGACCACTGGGCTTGGGCAGCTTCTGGGCTGATAGCAATGACATTAGCCATTACTGGAGAACCACTAACGACCCCTCAAGCAAATTGTGCCCATATATTGATAGTTATTCCTCAGATGCTAACTCATAAAACCTCTCCGGATCAGTGAAGCATGTGTGTTTGCTTGTGTGGGAAAGAAGATAATGGTCTGAAAATTGATCCTTTGGGATGATGAGAGCAACTAACAGTCGCATAAGCCTCTCAAGCCTCCCCCAGCCTTCCCTGGCCTCCCGCATCACCCCGGCAGCCTCAGGGCTCTGCAAGGAGCAGCAGCACGGGGCGGCAGGACCGCTCTTCCCTCATTACACCTTCAGGAGCCTTCTACATCATTCCCTCACTTCTAGCACTCTTTAACAGTGCCTTTGCTAGGGCACATCTTTTCAGCAAAACTGTCTGGCTAAAGCAGTCGAGGAGCCGTCATTGCCTCAGATGTGGCGACAGCTCTGACTCTGGCTGGGGATGGGGAACGGATGGAAGGTGGTGTCTGGGTTCCCCGTGTCCCTGGTCGTAAAGAAGAGCTAATACCTACAGCGTGATACACCCGGCGTCACTGGGAGCCCAAGAAAGACCAGGCACAGACCCTGCCTGTATTGCAGTACTTCTTGAAATCCTCAGGCACAGACAAAAACATTAAAACCAAAAAAAAAAAAAAAGGAATTTACAGTCACAACTAGTGCACTGGAATTTGTAACGGCACTTGCAAGAGCTCCCATTGCTCCCAGGCAGGCAAGAGCCAGCTGGGTAACCAGGCCTTGCTCCATCTTGAGGCCTGGGAAAGCTTCTCTGTAACCATTCAGCTCCCAAGCTGCTATTGCTCTCCACGCATCAGCCCTGATACATGGTGCCACTGCTGCGAGGCAGGAGCTCACCTGCATGTTTTCATGTGGCTGGACAGGGCTGCAGGAGCTCCTAAAGAAATCAGGAAACATCCTTCAGATACAGGGTTTCAAAGCAAGCTTTTAGTTGTTTCTTATATTTTGCTCATCTGTAGGCAATATTACCCAGTGCAAGTCATGTGTGCTAGTGTTTTCCTGTGACTCATACAGCAGACTGGCTGATTCTAACTCTCCTTGCTGAAACTTGGACTAGGAACAACCTGTGCATTGCTGCAATTCCTCCAAACAACTGCACATGATATCACTCCCTGCTAGCACCTCGGTGGGCAGGGTCCATGTCTGGATGAGGTGATTTTGTTCTGTCCCGCTCCAAAGCGTGCAAGGAAGTGGTGCTAGCTGGGGACCCCAGCCCCAGGGAATGCACAGCTCGTACTGCGTTATGGTGGGGGCACCCACCACAAACCCCGACCGAGCCTCCCGGCTCCCGGCAGATACTCGCTGCCGGCTTCAGCCTTCCCTGATAAGCACAGCTTGGCTGGGAACTGGGGCTGCTCCTCTCCTCACCTCCCTGTTTCTGCAGTTTCTGATCATGAACATGTTTCACAGAGGATAAATAATAGAGCTGCCCGGGAAAATCAAATCTATCCCAAAGTCAAGTCATGCTTCTGCTGAAAATAAGCATCAAAGCACAAATGATGGTTCCATGTGCATAAGACTTCTATGCACAGACTCCTTTCACTGACAGCCTTGCAGCTTGAAGGGAATTTGTGTGTGTCATATGACATAATGATATGTATCAGTATATGTGATTTATAACGTAATTACAGAATATAGTAAGAAGAGTAACATCATGCCTTTGAGCTTCAGTGCACAGCAGTTCTCTTAAATAGCGTGAGGAAGTGGTACTAGACCATGCAGTCTATCAGCCTGCACTGAAGTTTTGGCTCCTACTTGTATTTCCCTGATAGATTCCTAATAGGCAGTGTCAAAGAAACCAGATTTTTATACTTGAATGTGTTTAAAAATAAAATAAAATAAATGCAATCAAAGAGGCAAAAACTATAAGGAAAAAATCTATTAAGCAAGATGTAAGGTAGCATCACATAAATAATACATTTAATTTAAAATTAAAAAAATGGCAAAGCATTAGACAGTAACTTATGAAAGCTAGTGTTGCTCTAGGAAAATAACCAAAAAGTACTTACGAAAAAAAAATGGATTAAGAAATTCTAATTTAATTCAAAGATTTCTCCTTTTTGGTTTAAATCATAACCAAAATCAGTGGTATCACCAATCTATCTATTTCCATGTACAAAAACTACCTCAAGGTAAATTTGACTTGTTTAGTGAAGTATCATGAGAATTGAAAAAAAAATAAAACTACTAATACCAACAAAGCTTTGCAAACTTATAGCCTGTGATGAATGGCTTGTACCCAGTGCCCATTTTCTGCTCTCAAGCACGTCAGTAATGCAGAGAGGGACTGTCACAGCACGGAGTATCTCTTCGTCCCTCGGTTTAGGAGGTGTCCGAGGACAGCGTAATTAGACTTTCTCATTACATCTTAATTCCAGCAATGCCACCAATATTTTGCTGCCTGTAGATTAAGAAACCATCATGCAACTTCACAAGAGCCACAAGAATAATTCCTGTAACAGCCTCTTTTTAGTTTCTCAACTGTGTGGGTTTTCCCCTCATGCTCTCACTGCTGGCAGCCTCTCAGCTAGTGCCTGCAGACATGGTTCAGACACACTTCAGCATTGTATCTAGGCACAAATATGTTTAATACCATTTTATCATTAAGAAGGCCAGTTCAGAGCATATGTGTAAGAGTTGACACATCAGTAAGCAAGTGAGAAGTAGGATATCTATCTAGGTATAACACACTTGAGTGCGTAGGTGTGAGAACAGTCTCACTGGATCAAAATCAACAACAGAAAACAATCAACAACCAGAAAAAAAGAAGGCCCAAGACAGGGAGCTTGTCACTCAGAAAACTGCTGTCTCTCTGCATTGTTTCACTTCACATTGCACGAGCACTTCAGGATTTGTTTATTTGCCACCTCCTGACAAACGCATGTCACGGTGCAACTTTGTGTGATCCTTAGCATTATGATTAACAGACAAGTTGCATGTCAGCAGAAATGCCAGAGTCCCTAGAATTTCTACAGGTATTCTTGTGATTTTCCTCTTAACTCTTTGGATAAAATGGTCCAGTACAGGTTGGCTACTGGGCTGAGACCCTCCAACCCTATTCCTGGAGCTCTATAGCTTCTAACAACTGTGCCATGACTTGCTTTGGCTGCCTGACCTAGTTCCAGGCTTGGCCGCAGAGCAGGAAGTCGTGTGGCTGCAATGCCTCAGCCCTGGTACTGCATCTTGGCGCCAACAACGCAATGCAGAAACATCTTCTCCATCTGCACCGAGCAGTGATCGTCTCTGAAGCTACAAGCAGAAGCGTGAAGTTTGCTGCTGCTAGTTTTGCTAACTGAAGCCCGCAAAAAGTGATGTGAGATAAGGACTGTTTTGAGTGGAGAGCAAACAAACACCCGCAGCATTTTGATCCTGAAGCTTCAGGAGGGGTAGTGCTGCTGAAAAAAAAACGCATGTCTGAGTGTGAAGGTGCAAGGGCACTATTTAAGCTCTCAAATTCAGTCTGGCAAAAACTCCTGTTGGCAGAAGATTTCTGAGTGTATCAAAAAACCCATATATCCAGATCATTTGCCATTCAACTTCAGATCCAGCAAGTATTTAAGCATGTGCTTTGCAGCACGCTCAGGAATAGGCTTTTGACCTCAATTAAACTACAGGACTTTGAGGAATTGAGCCCACATTTGTTTGGGCTGTAGTCCAAGTTCTCCCCTCTGTTTTCACTACTTGAAGTCTAAGTAAAGTCTGGGCAAGATGAAGTGAGAAGCTTGCAACCTGCCTCCAACTGATGTGCTCATCGTTAAACATCTCCTCCCTTTAAAGACAGATCGTGCAGATTTTCCCTCTGTAAAATGCTGTTTCACAGTGTGTATGTGAAATATGCATAGAGTGTATAGTATCATGAAACCAAGAGGGCACTTCCTCTTCTAGTGCAAAAGTAATGCACCACGGGGAAGCAAGGAAGCACCATGCGTAAATGTGTGTATGACAGTTATGTGGAAATCTTCCTGTGTTTTGAACCTTGGGTGGCCAATAATTTTGATATGAGGGTGGACCTTATAAAATGAGTCAGAGTGCTTGACCCTTTCCCTGCCTGGGAGCTGCCGGGGAAGAAGTGTCTCTTCCTGAAAGGTTCTTCAGGGAGCACGAGGCAGTGTTTGCTTCTGCAAGACTTTCAGCCCTCCCTTAATTGTATCTTTGGATTACAGACATCTTGAGGCATGGGAGTTCAGAGCATAAATAGCAGAGCTGTTTGTGCTCTGAGTAAGGGAAGTTTAAACCTGACCTGCAGGGAGCACGTAGGGTCCCACAGAGGAAGAAAATCCTTCTCTGCTGCTGTACTCAGAGCAATCTCTCTTTTGTCTCAAAGGCCACCATGGCTATGACTCATATGCAGCCATCAGACTATTAACACTTTTATTCCAACTCGTTATTTCTGGCATTGGGCAGTCAAAAAAACCTAGGGCCCACAGACTTCCAGTGTAACTATAGAAATGACAACAACAAACACCAGCAGCTCGACCCATGGGTCAGTTGAAGCCAAACTCTGAATCACACTTATTTTGTACCTATTATTATGAAAATGAACTTAAGCCTGCACAACAAAGCATTTCCCAGCTAGCTAGAAGATGCTTAGCCAGTCTAGTTTAGCATGAATGTTCCAAGATGCAGAAGTAACCCCCAGAGATATTCCTAGAGATGCGGGCCCAGCACACCTGCCTTGAAACAACCAGCAAGCTCAGCCAGAATTGTCAGACACTCTTCATAAATACACTTAAAACTAATGGACTGTATAAAGGTTGTGAACTGATCTCTTTCTTCAACTGTATATTCATAATCTCTGCTTTTCAGAGAGCTCTTAAAGGTGTTCTTGCTTTTATTTTCTGAAGTTATGGGAAAGATTTTGTTCAAGTTCTAGCCCTCCTTTAAACTTTCAACCTGTCCTTTTGCAATAGGAATCAGTTCACCATCAGCTATGTCAATAACATGAAACTTCAGATTGGAAGGCTCTTCTAAGAGAAGTCAGATTGCAGTCCATTACTTTGTGTCTCTAAAACTTTTATCTTTAATGGAAATCCATTTGATTATGCAAGACTTTGCCTTGCATTGCTACTTTAGCGCAATGGATTTCTTCACATTTTCTCTCTAAAAGTCAAAATTTAACCTGTATCTTGATATTTTAAGGTATTATAAAGAAGACAACTCAGTAATCAAATACTTCCCAACTACTTAAGCCAAAGTAGAAACTAGATAAATCACACAAGAAGAACAAAGTAGTTTGAATTTCCAAATGTGTAACGCCTAACTGCATAAATGACTGACTCAGTTTCTGGAGACCTGTCAAAGTGCAAAGAGAATTATGAGAGCCTAGCAACTCTGGAATAAAGAACAGTATATATTTTAAACTTCAGCAAAGAGAACACCTATTGATCCCTTAGCTGTGTGTCTGTTTTATTTGCGCTTTAGAAGAACAATTTTTCTGAAATGGACTCCCACAAAGTATGTGGGATTAGTAAATAGTGGAGCAAGAACTTTATGATCCACTAATAAACCCTGTGAGAAAAACACCTGGCAAGAAGTACCTCAGCTTCCCGCAGAGCAAGGGCCAAGAGACTCTGTGAAACCAGGAGCAAAGCTGAGGCAGTGACAGCTCACCATTCAACAAAACCATGTGCCTCATCTTAACTAAAAATCATCAGAGCTAAACTGAATTCGAAAGCAAAGAATTAACTAAATAAATTATTGCAGCAAAGAGGAAAAGGAAAAATATAATGAAGTTACTTTTTTTCTTCTATCTGTCATTAAAATGTACTGATACACATTGCTGTCTGCAGACTTAGAGCCAAGCTGAGAGCAGAGGAGAGAAATTCTGTTTTATGTATGAGATATTTCTTGCACGTAACACCCCAAAAGGGTGTATCTGAATTGGAATAGATTTTTTCTTAAGATATTTGATATATGTGGAAAATGTGTTTCCCTCTCTCCATGTATGTAGTTACTCTGGCTAGTCCGTTGCTGCTGTTGTCTGGGTGTTTCACCCAGCAACAGGGCAGAGAACAGCGTGTAGGGAACAATAGGAAGCTGCCTGCAAAACCACCGAGGTTGCCCAGGGAATCGGGGATGGGCACCACTTTGAAACCTTTGCAGCTTTCTGATGTCAGTTAATTAATGTTTTGAATAACAAATCTTTTACGTTCTGCAGGGAAAGCCAAGGTTCGTTTTTGTGCCATTCCCAAAGCCCTTGCTGATTTCCACAGGGTCAGTACTGCAAGACCTCTTTAAAGAGAAAAACGAATTAAATCTCTTCCCTGGTCCCTCCTTCCCCAGTCACAGACTATGGCATATTTCTGAGTAAAAAATGAAGCTATAGTCACAGGCTTTAACAGATAAAAAAGGCACATCTGAAAGCAGCGGTTGTACACAGAAAGCGGGCACCGCTTTCCTTTTTTAGACTGAATGGTTTATTTGCTTAAACCACAAAGAGATATTTGCATGCTACTCCTTTCTTGTCAGGTCTGAAAAAAATAAAACAAAAATATATACAAAGCTAATAACCCTCCAGCTAACTTTCAAGGTTAATTTTAACTCATGAAACTCTGTAGTGAAGGTCCATCATCTGAACTTACATTTTTAAAGAGGTGTGGAGTGTTAGCAAAATACATTTTTCAAAGAGGTAGAAAGAAACAACAAAACCTCAACTATTATCTTTTCTTATTTTAAACTGCATCCCACACTTGATACAAATTTAGATGTGAATGCGGAATTACTCCTACTCTTCTCCTTCACTTATGACTCTTTCTTACCATGTTTTTCTGAGAAGTAGTTTGTAAATGTGACTAGTTAAGATACTGGGTAAGAAACAAAATGTATTCTGCAGCCTTGAAACAGAGCAGGCAATACGTTGCCAATGTTGTTACTGAAATCTTAACTACTGACTACTAGATTGGAAGGACAACAAATGAGAGGTAAAATAACAATTGGTTATAACAAAGATTTACATTACAAAAGCACACATTGATTTCACAGGCAAAAATGAGTGGCTTCTAAAACAGAAAGTAAGTTTATGAAAGTTTTTCAGCCAAACAGTTGAAGGGGATTTAACATGGTTGCAAATGGCTGAGAAGACTATGACATGATGCTGGCAGATCTAGGAGACTTATAGAACAGCAGACTAGACTCTTTGATAAAGAACAAGAAGACATGCAAACTGGCAAGAAGGTTTAATGCTTGATTGAGTCCTTCCACAGACAAAAAAAAAAAAAAAAAAAAGTTTCCCAAGTAGGAAATGCATATATAATAGAGCACTCAATATAATATATATATAAAAATGATTTACAGAGCCAAGGAAGAATCGTATGGTGATGCTGTTTTGTTTTTTTATTAGAAATCATTGGAAGTTAGCGAGAAGCTGTTTCTTGGGATGCTGAGGGAAGTGACTGTTCTTTTCCTGGAATATTCTGATTTAGAGGGAAGAAGACAGTACTATATTTGAAGATTAAGAGCCACTAGAAAACCTCCTTTTCTGAATTTGACAGGTGACAGGAGGAAGCAGAAACATGCAAACCCCATGCACATGATAAAGATAAGCAAGAGAATGTCATGGCTCGAACGATGGACGTGTTCAGGAAACTAGTCTTTCCACAGAGCTGATAGATTCACTATGAAGCAGGGAGGAAAACTGAAGAAGCTTCTGAAGAAGAGAAGGTAGATTTTTCCAACATAATTTCTAACCAGGCAAACTCTTTTTTTGCTGGGAAAATTTCAAGAACTGCAATAGAGAAGAAAGCCTTGGCCACTTTCTCACTTTGACTAAGGACTGCCTGAGATTTGTGGTCTCTTACTGTCTTGATCTATCTAGGGTACAGGTGGAAAAATTTTGCTGTGGCATTGACTTAGGAATGAAGAGAAGGATTTTTGTGTATAAGTAGAGCAGTGGCTGAATGAATGAAAATCTAGGGAAATAAAGTCTTACTGATGTTTCTGGCATTCTGGCATTCCTGTGTGCCTCTCTGCTTTAGATGAATCAGTCTAGTGCTATTATTTAAGCCCATATTTGCTGGAGGCTGCCAATTTTCATTTGTCCTATTAGTGGATTCTTCGCCTTTGATATAAAGATTGACTTTTTATTGTAGGATCAAGTTACCACTCAAAAAGTTGTCACAGGAAACAAAATGGACTGAGATGCTTAAGTAACTCTTAAAATTTAGCCTGAAAGAAATGAGATATTTTTATTTGTATTACTCCAAAGGACAGCCTATAAATCAATAATGCAGCGAACTCACCTTGCCATGCTTTCCTTACAATTTCTGCACTGATTTGAGAAAATAAAAATTTGGACTATTTTCTCACTTGTAGGAAAAAAAAAAAAAAAGCTTAAAATGTACCTTCCCGTTATTTGTTCATGTGCAATCAAGCACAGAATCTGACCTAGCTTAGCAGAGGCATTACTTGCAGCTCTGTGGTTTTCACCTTTGAGAGTATTTGCTATCTGTTTGCCAGTAGTCACTACAACTACCTCCTGCTTTGAATTCTACTAAAGCATAAACTTTCCAATTTGTTTCTTTCAACATAAAGAGGACTGGAGAGCTTTCACAATATTTTTTCCTCATTTCTAGGAAATTATGACCCATAGATAAAAAGAATACCTCTGCAACAGTAATTTGGTACTTACAGAGCTTCTGATCTTACTGATCGTTGGGATTCATTTCTTAAGCCCTTTATATTTGCTCATACTTTATTATACGACTTTCTTACACTTAAAAAGTGGAGATTCAGGAAATCCATGTGAAGTTGGATTAGGACTTACTCCAATACTGTTTTTTTCCACACAGAATCTGTGCTCATTCCTATCTGATAGCTAAAATAAGGTGAACTCATATTTTCAGTGAAAAGCTACAGGTTTAGAATCAGACTCATGGCATGCCACTGAGGCTGCAGAGGAATGAGGTGCTTAATGAATACCATGGCAGTTTCCCATGTCGTTTGTTGTATTCAGGGAACCATTCCTACACTTGTGCCAAGCCAGAGCTAGAGCCCCCTTGGCTGTATATTTCTTGAGGACATTTATACTTTCATACTTTTGCATTAAAGGATCAATGTCTTTAGCAACATTTAGATGGTAGGTATACATATTTTCTAATCCATGTTTAGATCAAAAGCCATGAAATACACCAATGATTAATTTCACTGTATGTTTCTGTTAAGCTCTATGTTAGAAACATCAATCTGAACTGAAAAAATGCACAGAACCAGTTTCCGCTAAACTTTACAAACATGCACAACTGGTCCTGATTCAAAATTAAATGAAGGCAGTGCAGACTTCTGTATAATTTCAGTATGCTTGGTGCTAGGATCACACACTGCAGTGTCCAGATATTTAAAACTAGAGGGAGAAGAAAGAGTATTTCTTTATGCTTTTTTATTACCACACAGTAATAAATGCTGCAGGTATGAGAAAATCGGCAAGGAAGAGGCAGTTAAGAGAGAATTGAGCAGGGTACTGTAACCATTTTAAAACTTGTTTATGAAGCCTCATAGCAGCCCCATACAACACAAAGCTGATTTCCTCCAGCTCTTAGTTTTAAGTTATAGAAGTAGCATCTCAAAAGCTCTGTTCTCCAAGTGTTGGGGGCCTACTCTGCTAAGCCAGAATAGCACTGTTTGCTTCAGCAAAATGATCTTGCTCAATAATCTCTTTTCCAACATGTGACTGAAAAAGCTATATTTCAAGTGTCAGAAACTCTACAAATCTTTCTATTTGTTTCAGTTTCTTATGTCTGTGGCTCCTTTGCTTTTCTGTGGGCTTGCAGGCATTCTCATATCTGAGGAACCAAGGAAGCACTTGTATGAATTCCTGCGTTTGGTCATGAAAACTGATGGAAGGAAGACTGAGGGATAGCTTGGGCTAATGGAGTATAGTCAAAAGCAGCAAAACCAAAGGCATCTAAGGAGATCTTTGAGTCTTGTGCACAAGCTTAAGACTAATGTTTTCTTGTCTTGATTTTTCACACTCAAAACCTTTTCCTTTGTGCTATTCCAGAAACAAACAGCTCACTGCAGACCCGTGATTCATTCAGCAGCTCTGCCCAGCGTCCTGGGTCAGGGAAAAGTAGCAGTGCTGCATCTGCAGCTAGAACAACATACAAGTAGGAGGCCAGTTCCCCAGAAGTAGTCCAGCACCATTTCCTTGCACATTTTCTACCAGTGACTTTCAATACTTAAGAATCTTTCTTCAAACTATCAGGCTTCTAGCTCAGTCCTTGATTTAGTGATGGCCTGACACTTTAAGAATTTCCCCAAGGATATCGTTGTTCAATAAGGATGAATTTCAAGCTAAAGATTTTAACCACTAAATTGATTATATCCCTGCCCTTAAAAACAGCATTAGAAGAATGTCCTTCTGACTTCAGCTAGAAGTTCGCCAAATCAACATTTATTTTTAATACATATATTTATTATTACACAATATCAACAGGCATTGGACATCTCCCTGGTTCCCTGTTGGGCCTCCCTACCCTGCTCTCTGGTATCTGTTGACCACTTACGAGCGTCTGTAGCCTCTTCCCAGAACAGGCACGGGCCGCGGCTCAGCATTTTTACCGGGAAAAAAAAGAGGCAACACCCTACGCTAAAGGAGTGATAACTGGTGTTTTCAGCCAAGGTTTTTCAAATAAGTTGTTATGTTACAATAAAAATGCTACAAGCAGAGTTTCTGAAACGGCCAAAAGCCTGTCAGAAGTCACCAGCCACTGTTCTTGCCTTCAGCAGCCCCTTGCAAAACAGAAGGAGCAACCTGCAGGGCTCACGCTCGCCATGCTGAGGGAAAGAGTGAAAAACACCCAACGGATTTTCCGGCAGCCACCAGAGCTTCTCATTCACACAACAACTGAAAATGTGAAGGTAATTTTTGGAAGGATTCACAGCTTCATGCCAACAGGATTTCTTTAGACCACTCACATGAGCTACCTGTCACAGGTTACTGTTTTTTCAGAATTTGAGCATTTCTGTTTCCTGCTCTCTAGTGTCTTTACCTGAAGCACATGAAGCTCCCTCCACTCTCATGCAGGGAGAGCCCCTAGAGGAGCGGGCCAGGCGCTCGGGCTTTGCAGAGCAGTATTGACTGTTTGTGCAGGCTGACGCGGTCACCAGGTAAGAGTGAGGCCGAACAAGACATTTTGACTCATTATGTTTCTTCCTAGCAAAAGTCAACTTATCCAAGCAAATAAAACAAATTTTCATTGTCTTAGAGGTGATTATTTTTGCTAAGTCTATTTACTGGACTAACCTAACCACATACTTTTCCAGATGTCCACTAATGATTCAAGCTGTGGAAAAAAACATGGTCAGATTATTGCATTCTGACTATTCCATTTCACAAATATGTTATGAAAGAAAGAGTTATGTAAAAATTATGATGGATTTCACTATTTCCTATTTAACTGTTTTACAGTGTGCATGTATGATGCCCCAAAATTTCACTTTATTGGAATAAGTCTGAGCCAAATAACATAATTTTAAAAATCTTTCTGCTTTCTTACAGTAAAATAGATGATGATATTTACTTTTTCCTTTACTAGCATAAAATCTTCCACTTTGACTCACAGCCCTTAAGCCGAAAGACACTTTGGAGAGTATTATTTTACAAACAGCATATATACAACTGGATTTTTTTGGTAGTTAGACTACCATGCATGCAGATTTTAGTTATGAATTATCATTATTTTGTCACACATTTCTCTGGAAAAGCATTTCCCAAGAAGCTCTAGAACATAACGTCCTCCTGGCTAAGCTCATTTTTGCAGTTCAGCAATCAAATCACCCCAACCATGTGTCCACGTACCACTTGGCCCGAGCTGCCTTCACCGGGGACACACAAAATTCGTGTCAACCCAGAGAGTGGGCAAGGCTGAATGGAAATGTCAGTCGGCCCTGGGATGAGCTCCAGGGGTTTGGTAGCCCTCACGCATGCTCAGTGACAAAAATAGGAGGGGTTTTAAGAAGCTCTTTGTTGGAAATCCAAGCAAATACACACAGGGCTGAGAAGCCACAAAAAAAATGAACTACACTCTCAAGATTACAAGTTAATAAAAGATATTTTGACAGGCTGGTGTGTGGGAAAGCAGGGACTATCACTGCCCGTGTCATTCCTGATCGAATCGAAGGGCTTGTCTGCACTTTTACTAGCATACTTGAGCTGCCATGTATCTTGTAACATTACTGTGCCATGGGAACCCTTGGATGCGGGAAAAAGGAACATTTTTCCCTGGTGACTTACATTGTTTTAAAAGTGGTTTAAATTAAATGAAAAAGATGCCAATCCCAATACAACAATTTCCGAGCAAGGTGCTTATTACCATGATTACAGTGATTAACACTCATGCTTTAGCCTATATCTATACAGTTTTCCTGTAGATGGCTTTGGAAACGTAACTTTTTGAAACCTAGTAACAGTCGTTTAATCAATGTTACTTGTGAACAAGTTAGTAAACCAGACTTTTGCTGCGTCACAAGATTTGACTTATCAGAGTTTCCCACATGAATATTTTGATCTGAATTAACAGAATTTTGTTTGCAAATCATCAAAATATAGCTTTATGTAAGTTCCTAACACCACTGATATTGAGACACTGATATTGTGACATGGCAATGGCAACTCTAAGCCACTGGTGGTAAAGATGCTTTTTTCCAGAATCTATCTATCATTGCACAAATTATCTGAAAATGGAACCCAAAAACATAATACCATAAGCAATGAAAGATCAGAGTGAGATGCAAACACATCAGTTCTTCAGCAAAGATCTGACTTTGAGAGATTTGAGAGCTTAGTGTGCAGGTAAACAAAGCACCAGCTGGGGTTGGGCATCCGATTTTACCCCGTGCCACTCAGTGGGCATTTGTGTTTCTCATGAAGTTTCCCTGTCAGCGCTCCTATTCACGTGCAGTATTCTGGCACTTAGCAGCTCATCTGCCAGGCCATCTGCTGAGCTGCCCGCGTCCTGCATTTAGGAATATGTCTCCTTATTCCTACACGCAATCTTTCAAATTTTACACTCTCCCTTTTGAAAATTTTTCCTGCCTGACTGATCCAATACATTACATTCTCCCCCGCTGGGACGGACTGCTGCAATGGTAGATGTTTAGCAGCCTTCACGCTGCCTCTCACCCTTTAGATTAATAACCCTGTGAAAGGGACAAACATCACGTGCATGAGCCTCTCACACCTTGTGCTGCTCCAGAGAACAAGATCGTCATTTCAAAGATGCTTTGGGAACTCCCCAGCCAGCAGCCAGCATGTGCTTTTCTGTGTTAGGTTTTTCTAGGTCTTCAGCACACTGCTGGCTGTGAGCCATGCAAATCTTAGACTAAGCAAAGCAAAAATGGCTGCACCATGCATAGATTTTTATCTCTCAAATAGAAAGTGAGATTTTTCAGTGACAGTTCATTCTTTTAAGAGGTTATCAATTTCTCTGTAAATATGCTTTTATTTTTCACCATAATTGTAACTGACTCTCAAGCCTTTGGGCAGATAAGTTTCACATGAAAGACACTGTATAAATACGTGATAACATGTAAGACATAAATTACATAAAGTGAAACTGTGCTTTTTAACATGTTATTGTACATTATTGTCCTCAGTTTCCAATTACAAGAGGTAAATGCTGCAACTCCCATATCACGCACCACATCTCCTGGTTACACTGGAGCTAACTGGAGCTCTGAGAGCGGCAGGACTTGCGATTCCCTCCCTCTCTGCCCTTCTCTCCCGATCCCCACACAGCGGAACACAACTCCGTGCCTAGTTCATATTCATCCCGAACGGAGGAAAGCCTGAGGCTCAATTCTCATATTCAAGTTCAGTGTTTAATGCATACAAGGTATCACCCATGATTAATTAGTTGTAAATAATACATATGGAAAACAACTCAGAATATTTAAATGATGCCTGTATAGAGGGTCAAAATAGGCTAGAATTTGAGCCTGTTACAACTTATGGCTTCTGTTTTCTTTTAAAAAATCCTGTATTACTAGAGAATATGAGATGCCATTTCACGGTACTTTTTTTTCTGATGAGTCCAAGCACTTTATATCTGAAATATATCTGAAAGGAGGACAAAAAGGTGTTTCAGACAGATTTTTCGAAACAGGTAAATATGAATTAAAGCTGAAGATCTGAACTCTAACCCTCTAGTTTGACTGCGCACCTGCCCCATTCCACCAGTTTATTAAAGGCAATTAATTAAAGGCCAAGTTTACTGGGCCTTACTCTCAGTTATAATTACATTTTGCTTTGCAAAGGAAGTTTTCTGCTTGTTAGCAATGACCTGCCCGTGATACATCACCATACCTAACTGCTGCTGCTGCTGTGTGATACCACATATCCCATGCCCTAAGGTGGCCTCACGAGCTGGATATGGAATGATTCTGCATGATCACGATCCCAGCCAGAGTGGGCATCTTGATGGCAGCAACCTTGAATACAAGCAACCCTAAATACAAGTGATCAGTTGTCCCACAACAAAATTATCCTGTGTGTCATGACAAGATTTTATATCTAAGTTTGCTTTTCTTCATTCCTTATTTTTTACTGTTAAACATAGATGGCATATAAAAGCCTTGCTTTCTTCAAAAACCTCCAACATCTCAAGTAAAACCATACGCTCATGCAGAGACCCCGGTTCCATTTCCAAAACCAGTAAACCTGATGAACTAGTCAAACTGAAACTTGCCTGTGGGTGCACAGTAAGTTCTGAATATGTAAGACATAAGTCCTTCACAGTTTAAATCTTCACATAGCTCAGGTGGCTAAAATACATTCAAATCATTTGGCTGGAACTGTTCCTGAGACGAACTGCTCGGGCACCTCTCTCTGACTGCTCTTCTCCACCGAGGTGTTCTGGAAAGGACCCAGTGCACAGCTAGAGCTTCAAGGAAGCTCTGGCTGATTCCTCACTCTCCGAACTGGCGGCACCCACTCTGGAATGACAAGTTTCGCTAAAGCCTCTCTGAACCCCTGGCAAGGCAAGTGCCACCATAAGCAGAGTCTTTTGGGATTCAAAGCAGCAGTGTAGACAGACTTCATCTTCAGCTAGTGAACCACCTCATATCTGAAACCTGGCCGCGTGAGGCATCTTCTACCCTGACATCGTTTACTCCGGTTTGACAACGAAGCTGTCAGCCCCAACAAAAAGGCAAGGCAACTTCATTACAGACCACTTGGAATACTGTAATGGAGAAATAGTTTAAATTTATCAGCAAGCAAACAGAGTTTATTTATAAAATTTGGAAGATCATTTCAAGCACAAAGGATCTGGAAATACAATGCAAGAGGCCCTTTAGGAGGATAACATAACAGAACAGAGGTTATAATTCAATCTCCTTTCCATTTACAGTGCTGCTGGTGGTGGTTGAAACTGGGCAATTTGCTGAGGATGAACAACAGAGCCCTGGAAAGGAGAGACTGTGGATTTCAATCGTCCTGGTTGGAAATTTCTGTGTAGAAAATGTCTGGTAAAATCTTGTTCACTCCAAAGAAAGATAAATCATAATAATTTCTCTTCAGAGGCTGAGATGAATGCAATCTGGCAAGGGTAAAAAGATTTGAACTTAAACCAGAGGTTGAACTCCACGAGGGACAAGAAATTCTTCAACACCCTCTCCTTCAGTCTGAGGATGAATACTGGTTGTACTAGGAAAGAAAGTCTCCAATCATGGCAGCAGCAAAAACTCCTGATGCAAAATAAACAAACCTGCTGTATCCTAAACTACTTGATCATTTTCTGTTCCAGAACCTCTCACATTCTGTGCAGATGCCTTGAGGTCTAAGGCATTAAGGGCTGGCTTGTGGTTGAAGGTTAGTGAATTTTCTTATTAAACCAGTCTTTCAAATCCATCAGTTTAGGAGATACCCCTTGCCTCTCAAACTGCAGCCCTCCAGCAGAGAAGCCTTAGCAAATAAAAAGCGAATTTTAACCCCCCTGCAATTTAGGAGTCAGAGAAACCATTCTTAGGGTCATTGCCTTGTGTTGTATCCCCTTACTTAGTTTTTCTGTACAGATTTTTGGGTGAATGTGGGATTTTCTAGAATGCCTCAGATGCCATCCTTAGATCCAGTGATCTCCTGGGGAGAGGGTACTAGTACATTTTCAGTTTGTTGGGAAAGTAAGAGATCTGTGGAAGTATAAAAATACTACAGAAGAATCTCTAATGGGGTAGCATGTATTAGGCTGTTCTTGGTACGGTTGTGGGCTTCTTCTCTGATTCATAAACAAATTAATTGCCCCATAATATATCAAATCAGTTTGATTCTCTTATATAATAAGAAAGTTGACTGTCTCATTATCTGTAAAGGTAAACTCTTCCAAATTAATTTAGAATCTGCTTAATTAACTCATATGTGAGCCATATTGGTTTAAAAGGGGCATATCAGCTTACACTCTGCTTGTCAACTAACTGAAGCAAACTTCTGAATTAAAACACTCTGGAACAATATAAGCATTCCAAAAGATATAACCCAAGGTAATTAAGATTAAAATCAAGCATGCACAACTTTGGCTAGACTAGGACAACACTGTAAATGTCAGGCGTCAGAGGATGGCAACGAGCTGCATCCATATTCCCGCCTCCCGCGCATGGGAAGGGAGGACAGATCGCAGCTGCTCTCGCAGAGCCGAGCTCACGGCTTGGGGACATGGTTTAGCAAGCCTGGTGCTGAAGGGCTTACAGTTGCACTCGATGATGCTGAAGGTCTTTTCCAGTCGTAATGATTCTACAATTCTAAGCAGCTGCACGCGGTCGTAGTGATGGGTTGGGCACACGCCGAACACGCACAGCCAGAAGAAGAGGGACGGAAAGGACCCGCCGTGCAAGTGAGGGAGGCGTTCACGGGCCAGGTTTACAAGGATGCTTAGACACCTAAAGGGGCAAGCAGGTACCTAGGGAGACTTGCACAGGAGCCTATGCACATTTGTGTATATCTGGTGCTTGGTAACCTGCCAAACTATCCCAAAAAGGAAAATCAGAAAATGGATTTAAATTTCCTGTTTTCTGTCTTCCGAGAGGTATATGTGCTCCTCTACCAGGCTTTCCCTTCTGAGCACTCCTCTTTGCTGCACCGTTTCAGCAGTTCCCTACATTGCTGGCACCCGGACGCCGCTATTCAGTTCAGAAGCGTTCGAGGCACTGCACTTTCACCAGCTGCCCTTGCAAATTTGATCTTGCAAAAAAACAAAACCAAAAGATTAAGCAAAACTCCAGAGGTGTCATTTCTGGGTACTCTCAATGTCCCAAAATTTGTTCGTAATTTCCTTCTAAGTAGTCTGGGGTTAATGAGACTGAACAGAATGATAGGAAGGAAAGAAATAATTATATATTCTTTTTTTTTTTTTCCCAACAAGTCCCAAACATCACCTCTGACCTGGCTTTCTATTTCTGGCATGGACTAAACTCCCTGTATTTATTTAGCAGCCTACACACTATTACAGTAACATAGCAACAGTACTTTCAGTTGTGAATTTGAAAAAAAAAAAAAAAAGGAAAAGAGAAAACATGCTTTTCATAAGAAAACTGTTTAAGGATTCCAGTCTATTAATGCATTAATAAATCCCCTGTTTTTTCCATTTACAATGTTCTATTAGGCTTCTAGTCTATGCGAACCCAACCCAGAGAGATGCTCAGGGGCTAGCAAGTAGTGACACTGTCATGAAGACCATTCGCGCCATGTGGCTCAGACCATCCCCTAACCCTTTTGTTCCTTTGTGTTAATGATGCTTCAGCCTGACCATTTCTTGGGTTCAGCTCAGAGGAAAGTGGGAGTTTGGGGAGGACACTGAAATAATGAAATTTATTTGGGATTTTTCCGTCACTTTTCAAAAACAGTTTACTGCTATATTATGCACCATAGCTCAAGGGTGACATGAAGTCAGAATTACATGTCCAGAAGTAAGTTTTTAATAAGCAGTAAAGTATGAGAAACTTCCAATTTCCAGTGCTTGACAGTCCAAATCCCATTGCTTTACAGGGAAAGTTAGCCAAGTGAAGCCCTGTGAAGACATCCCTAGAGTCAGGGGGATACCTAGTGAAAATGTTTTGCAAGCCTTATTTTCCTGGGAAGAACAGGCCTAAGTATCTCAAAAAAAACCAATTCCCTAAGCTACTTCAGTGCTTCTTATTTTTAAACCCAGGGCCCCAGTGAGAACTCAAACAATCATTTTATTAGGACAGGTTCAAAATGTTGGACTTACTAAAATTAAAACTTCTTAAGATTGCAAAGCTTCTACTGTAAATATTAGTAAAAAACACAGACGTAGTAGCTGGAGTTATCACAAGGGCTTCATGAAGTCTGTATGACTTTGTGTGAAACTATTTCTTCACTGCCACTGTAAACTCAGCCGGCCTCTCTTCAGAGGCCTCGTCTCATCCCACAGAGGTTAGAGCAGCTGCAGCCACCCCCGAGCGCCTATTCTGGGGAATCTGCACCAGATCTTGGAACTCCTTTTTACACTACGTGTATGTGTTCAGGTTTTCCAGAGTTTATAAACTGTGATTTCACAATTAATTAGCTTAATGCTTCTGTAAACTTAGTGGCTTTGCTGCACAGTTTGTAAAGTCTGCAAGGATAAAAACAGTTCACTATTTTTCTGAATATTGGTTTCTCCTTGGCATGACCAGTTAATGTCAACTTCAAAAAAAAAGGCGTCACAACTGTAAAATCCTTGAACTTCTAGAAATAGTTTGCAAGTCTGGTATGTGAAAACAGATTGTGCATAAACTATGCACTCTGCAGAGATTACAACAGTTGCAAAACCTAAAAAGGGTCCAGTTATGATCATTATTCAGATCTACAGAAATACGAACAGATAATTCACGACCACTGAGACCGGGATTCACACGCTGAATAGTTTTTGTCACTAACAGAGCTCACAGAAACTACTGACTTTTGAAAATCATTGTCAAAAATGAGTCAGAAACTTTCAGATGCCAATCTAGGTACCATTTAAATTAATACTTTAGTTTAAGCAATCATAAAATTCACACTAATAATGATGTTTTCCTGACTTTCCATAAAATGCCCTATGGCAAAGTCCATTGGCTAAGGAGAAGGCACCGCTCAAGGGTTTGGCAGAGAGCTACAGCACCGTTGGGGACTGCTGGGGTCGGGTGGGGGTTCTGGCATCAGTTAGTTCTGGGGAAAGAGAATGTGGAATCTTTCGGAACAGTTGTCTCATTCTAACAACGCCAAAAGCTATTATTAATGAGATAGCCCCAGAGGGAAAGAAGAGTCCTTTTCTGCCATGATGGCTAGACACCAGTTCTATGTTAATTTTAACAAATATCAGCAGCATAATTATACAACAATTTATAAAAGTGAACTTTGCATGGCTATATATCTAGCTTTTTTTTTTCTTGATGCAATACAGACCAAAACTGGTCAAATTGTAAAGTAAAAAAAAAAAAAAACTCAGAAGGCTGAAACCTTGCATTTGAAAACTTGCATTCAAAAAATAAATGACATAGAGAAAATTCTGTTTTATCTGGCTGAAGGCACTGTTTTGACATGCAAATTTCATTTCAAACACAGCATTTTGTTCTTGTCTTATTGCATTGCTAATTCATTTCCAACTCAAAAGGAAGAGAAAAACATGCAAATAAAATGATTGTATCTCTGTCGAATAACATGATGGGAACAAATTTATCATGTTCCCTAAAAAGATATCAAATTGGCAAAATACACTTTCTAAGTGACAGAGAGGCTCAGAGATGACCAAAACAAACACTGCTGTAATAATGTTTTAATGCATTCCTAGTAGAAGTGTTTATCCATATTGCAGTTTTCATGTGCAACAACAAAGAGTTCAGCAAAGTACTGTTTTTAATGCTTTTTCCTCTTCTATATGTTTGATTGCATCACTAGTTTAATTACTATTCAAGTTAACATTTCCTTCTCCACTTCAAACTGGAATGTTTTTTTAAGGCTCTATTATTGAATGCAGAGACCTGATAACTCCTGGGTTACTGTTTTGAAAAGAAACCAATAGCTGGACATTCCTGTGCACTGAAAACATGCAGTCAAAGATTAAATTGGGGCTTCAGTGCTATTATGGCTCCACCCAAATAAACAGTCCAGGGGAAATTATTTTGCTTAACATTCTGATACTCAGGTTGCCAAGAAGAGCACTGTTTAAAAAAAAAAATTCTTAGAAGTCAGCCTATCTCATTAGGGTAAACACTGTATTTAAACTACCAAAACATGCTCAAAATGGAGGGAAATGGTCTGCTTTACACTCAGCTAATCACAAAAGTTTAACCCTAATGATGGAAACTCCTCCTAAAATAAATTCTCTGTTCCTATTTTACCAGTGAGACTAATTTGTTTGGGATTTACAACAAAAGGGAACATGTATCCTGCTCCACAGGAGCTGCTACTACAGAAGCTTTCAGATGGTATATTATTTTCTGAATGATAATTGAAGTTTTTCCTCAAAATATAAGCTACATGGAACATGTGTTGGATTTTAAAACAAGATGAGAACAAGAAGAACTTAGGTATGAAGCATCCAACTACAGCCAGGTAAAAGGCTCTTCTCTGGCACACAGGATTCTTATTCTCATGTAGTCTATAAATCAGAGTTACAAAACTCTCATAAATTGGTTAAACAAATTCAGTTACTTCAATGTCAGTTGAAGATGTTAACTCCACCAGAGTTTAAAAGTGGACTTTCTATGCAGAGGGAACAGAGCACGAGAAGTCAGGTTATATAAGGAACTTTTGGAAGTAAACAGACTTACGGACAAAAGTTAAATTCTGGGTCCTCTGAGGTAAGTTTTTTTTCTGTAAGATTGCCTCAAATCCCACACTAGCAGAAGTGCTTGACTTCACACAGCACCTGGGGATTTCTTTTAGGCTGGGGTAGTGGTGTCCTGTCCTGATACTCCCCCCAACACCAGGAGATCAGAGCTGCTCTTCTGCATCCCACCCACCCTTAGAGCTGCTGTGACACTCTTGTTCCTATTACTTAAGCAAACTCTTCCATAATTCTACTTTACTTTTTCTTCTTAGTGGCCAGTAACTTCCTGTTTGTTCTCCTGATAAATACCAGAACTTCAGCTAAAAATGGAGAAGTCGTTTAGATTCTCTTATCTTGTAAAAGCCTGGTATTCAGGGTGCCCATGGCCGAATTTGTCAAACCCGTCAGAGCAGTTAGACTGCTGCAGCCGACTCTGGTGTCCTTCTTATGGAGCTTCTTGCTCCAAAAGCAGAGACAGCAAACGTGGACACTGCTTCTTGGCTTTCTGCATATTGATTTACAGCACTGCTGATTTCAGTTAATGTTAACAAACGGGGCAACCATTAAGCACTGTGGCTGCAGATATGCCCCTGTTTTGCCACAATTGCTCTGGAAGCGACGACTCCAGGCACAGGGGTCTGGCAGACTCCAGCCTTTTAAACTCAGCTTGAATTGTTGAGCCTTGCTGAGAGATACACTACATGTCCCTGCATAGATCATATATTCAACTTTAAAACCTGAAAGCTTGCAAATCATTACATTCAATCTGGTCGATGAGCTAATCCAGTGCTGACAGGATCCACTGTTTGTGTCTTTCAGGCCCAGAAACCACAACAAAAAGTGTAAGAAATGCAGGGCTAAATTTGCTAACACGATCCATTTTGGACTCTTGCTTGAAAGATGCTGACAAGAAATTTTGATTTTCAGTAATGTCTGCAGAATCTAGTCTATCAAGTAAAGCAGGAAAGTTGCCTTTTTTGAGCAAATGGTCTTCCCTCATCAATTTGTATAGTACTGAAGATTAAAAATAGATCTTCAGCTGGGGTACAGCTGTGCAGCACTGACTCAAATTGAGCTGCACCGGCTTACAACAGACAGGCATGAATACGTAACCCTTTGCCATGGCAAAGCACATAGGTTAGCACCAACCATGAGTAAATGCTGCAGAGCCTTCAGACGGGCTGATTAACTACCATTACTGCTCTCCTCAGGTGTGACAAACTACAGAACAGCAATTATAGGACAGGTTCAAATTAGCTATTGGTTAAAAATTCCATCCTCATCTCCTTATCAGAATATGAACAGTCTGTTCTCAGTGGCACTAGTCTTCTAGTTCATTAGACAACCTCTGCACCCATTTCCATGTTATTTTTCCCTAGTAGTGACTTTTTGCACTGAACACTGTTCTCTATGCCATGAAAATATTCTCCTCCCTCACCAATAAATAGAGAACAAATATTATCGGTAATTGATTAGATGTACTTCTAATGTGAAAAGTACCAAAAAATCTGTTCAGGGTGGGCATTTCAGAATTGGTATAGGAGAACATCCTGGTCCTGCCAATTTTCTGTTTTTATTACAAACACAAATATCCTGCCCCCCCAGCTCTGAATGCCTAATATAAATCCTTGGTTGTATGTACTCAGCGTTACTACAAGGCATGGCAAGGCAAACTCAGAAACAAAAATCTCATGGACTCCAGCAGGGCCAGGTTTTCCTCTGGATGGGAGCTGAGTGTCAAGATGTGCCCAAGACAGAGTATTTTCAGTCCAAATACACTGGACTTCACCTACGGCACCACTACTTCCTAGTTTTCACCAGCAGCTTCTTCCTCTCTCCCCTCCACCCCCATATCCAGCTCCTCTGGCCAGACCTTTGAAAATTCCCCTCCACCTCTCAGCCCCACACAGGGGAACCAAGGTGAAAAGCTGCAAGGGGACAGAGTGTGTGGAAATGAGAGCAACGCAGCCACTGGGCAGCCTCGTGGGACAAAGAGCTGCAGCAAACACCAAATACTCTCCTGGGAGACTCCTTGCACAACTGCCTCTTCAGACAGCCTGACATACTGGATTAATATTTTAAGTATCAGGCTGGAGTAAAAGAATTGTGTGTGATATTAAAACATCATTAGATTTCCCTGCTAAAGTGAAGCTCCCTGTGCTTTCTAATGAATTCTCTGCATTTAGCGCTAAGCGCTCTGTTTTTGCAGAAAGTTACACTTGGGTAATTAATCTCATGTTCGTTTCCTGCACATGTAAGAGAGCACCCTTTGTTAGGGATGATAAGACACTTCTAAGAATAGTAATACTAAGAGCATCAGCTTTGTAAGGCATTACAGTGAAAATTTAGACTCTTAACACCTGTTTTTTGTTTTTCAAAGTCTGGAAAAGAACATTGTGCTTACTAAGAGCCAAATTATGACTTTCCTTTGGAGCATAAGATCTAATAGATTTCATCAGAGGACAAGTATAGATTATACTTTAGTCTTTGGGCTCCAATCTTGTAAACACATATTTGCTGAAATTTATACCGTGTAAATAACCTCAGTGGCTTTGGTGGGATTATTCACAGTTCACATTTTGTCTAGTCTCTTAACTACAGTCTCCACTGAAATAAATCGGACTTTCTTAGTGTTTGCAATAGATTCAGGATTAAGTCACTATCTGCGTCTGACCAGAGAGCCCAGGCCTGACCTTATAGGAGAAGGTGCCTGGGAAGCAGCCTAGTGAGGGAGGGCAACTGAGGTGCTCTGGGGTAAGAGGGGTCCAAACCCCACCTTTGGGAGGCAGATCAAATCCACATTTTAAGCTCCCTAAAAGCTTTAGTTCAGATTGCAGGTTTTGCCAAATGAACACAAAAGGCAGTTTAAATCTTCGGGATTTAGGTATGTTGTCCGTTCAAAACTGGAGCCAACCCCATTCTGTTGTAAGTGGTTGACGCTTGACACCTACTGAAGCCAGTTTAAACAGTCATTGTTTCAAAGCCCATGTTGTTTTTGAGCAGTCCCTGTGGTTCAGCTTGTGCTATCTACCACCCCAGTGACAAGATGCACAAGCTGGTAGTGAAACTATGCGCAAAGGAGGAAAGTCACTTCCAGGAGGTAAGGAACAATTTCCATTTAGCTTGTAGCATCTCCTGTGTAGTCATACAAGAAAGGACATTAGCCTTTGCTGTACTTGGAGCAGATTTTTTTCTGCATTATTATGGACAAAGGAGTAGTTTATCCCACTAACCAGAAAACAAGCATTAATCTGCAGAGATCTGGCTAATCTAGTGGCTGATGTTTGAAGAATAGTGTAGTCCCAATTTCACTAGTTTTTTTACTGCAAAACCTGAGCACAGAAGACTGTGAGATTATTTACAACAGGACTATTGTGACTATTATCTTGGCTGTATAATGGGGGCTTTCAAATCCCAGCTTTATCACATTCTGTTTTCTCTACTTTGCCCTTTTATGAATATTGAGTCATCAAAAATAGCTTCACTGACAGAGTTACTAATGATACCAGCTGGGTGAATCAGTGGTGCTTGCATTGTCTAGTGCCTGCTGCACAATCTTATTAGGACGCCACTTATGAAATATAACAAAAATTAGATACCCATGTTTATACGCAGCTCCCTTGACACACATCATAGTGGTTATTTTAGAATTAGAAAACACGAACTGGAGAAGCAAATACTCAGCCATTTCAAGGCTATACTACAATCTAAAAGAAGAAACTCTGGCTCAGAGTTAAGTTAAAAGTAAATTTGAGCACCAGTAAATTATCATTTTTTCCCTAATCTCAATACAAATAAAAATAGACTACTAAACAATATCTACTATATTCTCCACAAGACAGAATTCCTCACATTACCAGAAAAAGCTAACATCAGCAGTCCAAAAAATGCTGATAAACAGAAGCAAATAGGACAAATGATGCAAACTATGTTATGGTGTGTGACAGACACATATGGTGGCATCCCTCTACACAGCGCAGTGCTCCCGGTGAATCAGGTTGGATGAACGTTACCAGGTCCAAAAGTGTGCTCCATAGCAGCCTGTCCGAGCAGGAATCCACACAAATGAGCATGCAAAATGGCCCACAGCGTGCTCGCGCTGCTAATGCTGTCCCAAGCAATATTTTTAAGGGTCGTGTATTTCTACCCGGAATGCCTTCCTTGCAACCCTGCAGTGATACAGTTTCCTATGTTTGTAACACACGCCCTTTTTATTTTTGTAGAAAAACAGGCAGATACAGAATGAAACAAGGGGCCCCCTTCACAGACACTGCAGTTGCTGCTCTCCGTGCATGCAGTGCTTGCTTGTTCTCATCGGTCCCCGCTACCTTTGCGTTATCAGGAACTTTATAGCAAGACACCTTCTAGCATTTCTTTACCAGAGGCAAAAAGTAACCCTATTTGCTAACAGATGCATAATTTTATATGCATCTAGCATATTGAATTGGCAAATACAAGTGTAGCAGATGTTGGCATTAGCAAGTGTCATAGAAATTACACAGCATCTTAACAAAGCTTAGCCTACAATTTCAAAGAACTAGTTTTTCTCCGCAGGTCCTTGCCCTTCCCAGGAAAAGATACATCTGAAATTCTGTTACAGAACCGTTAGTTATGGCAACATTAACTGACACTGAAATGTGGTTTTTAACCTAAACTGCGTTGCATAACAATTTAAGAATGATAATCTTACGAGCCGTCAAAGGTTAATTCCGAAGGGCACAAGAACACTGGTGAAAACTGGGGCGCTCCGTAAGCGCCCGGACCGATAAATCTTTTTTGTTTTGGTGCAAGGCGAAGCCGAAGCCCACGAGACGCAGAGAGAGACGCGGACACCCCTCGGAGAGAAAACCGCGCTCCGCACTTACGTATCTCTTGAGTTTCTTCTCGGGGGGCGATTTAATGAGCCAGCCGGTGCAAACGACGTCCCCCGAGCTCATGTTCCCCCGCGGCGGCGCGCGGCGCGGAAGCCAGGGCGCGGGCTGCGCGGGCTGTGCGCGGGCTGCGCGCGGGCGCGTATTGTTCCCAGGCGCTGGGGAGGCAGCGGCAATCGGCTTCCTTCAGCTGTGCTCCGCTGCGGCTCCAGCCCGAGGAGGAAGTCATGACATTGATCAGTGACACGGCCAGCCCTCCCTCCGCCGCAAACACAATGCAACACGCCGAGCACGTGACGGGCCACCGGGGCACGCCGCCACCGAGCCGCCCCGCGCCGCCGCCGCCGAGCCGCCCCCGGCCCGGCCCGGCCCGGCCCGGCGCTGCAGCGCGCCCAGCCCGCGCTGCCCCGCGAGGCGCGCGGGGGCTCCTCCTGCCCGAGCCCCGCGCCCCGCGCCCGGCCCCGCCGGCCGGCACTCGCCTAACCCAGCGCTTCCCGACTTCTCTTCCCTTGCACATCTACATGCTCTGAAGGGGCAGCGTGCTTCCCTGTATGCGGCTATTAGCAATAAACCTGATTTTCCTGGTCGCGTCATTGCTGTCTTTTTAGAAACAATTCAGAAATGACTTCAGAGAGCCAGGTTGAAATGCGCTGTGACACCTGAAGAATGGCACTGCAGAGTGAGGTTAGTGCTTAGAGCACTGCTGACAGCCCTGGAGGTAGCACTGGAGATGATGGAAACTGGTGACAGGTAGCAGGAGAGATCATGTCGGGTGATACCCGACTTTGCAAAGATGCGACAGCTTGAAGTTCTTTGTTCATTTTAAAGAAACTGCTTACGACTTTGTCTTAGATGTAAAGGGGATGTGTTGATTCTTCAGCTGCTTTTTCCAGGCAGTAGTTTGCAAGGAGCCCCATAAGGTGCCCGCCTAGTGCAGCCCACATCGCAAGGTGCAGTCAGGGCCTGCGAGGCGCAGGGGAACGTTCACACTCGCACAGGAGCCCCGGCCCCTGCGCCAGAGCACCCTGCAGCGTGGCCTGGGGACAGTCTGCAATGCCACTGCCCAAGTCGCTGAGCTAGAAATCATGTTTGCTGTTTTAGGAACTAAAGAAAAAAGTGCTGCGGCAATAAGCATTTGTGGCAGTTAATATACACTATAAATGGTATGGAATTTATAAATATATGCCTGATACATACTATGTTTACGTAAGCGTATAAGCCAATCTATATACAATTCATAGCACTCCTGTGACCAGTCCTCTGTTATCAGTAGTTTTAAATCTTCCTATGAATGAAAGTTGTGTCATGGCAGATGACAGACAACAAAAGTGCTACGACATTTATTTTGCATGTGCTTCCACCTCTCTACATTTCTGTTTGAAAAAAAATGACTTTTACACAGCCTTGCAATGGTATTTAATACTCAGCCAGCCAGCCTACTACCACTTTTATTGAGGTCTACAAATTCTCTATCCCTCGTGAAGTTTTAATAACTTAACATTTTCAATAGCAGTTATTTGAACGAAGCTTTGTACTGCTGCTCTTTAGAGAGCTGTATCCAGACATGGGACTTTTTAGAAAAGGAGAGGTCACACTTTCCCTTGAAAGCCTTTAAGATGCTGGTCTATCAAAATAAAATGAATTGTGAAATGCTTCAGATGTTATCTTTACAGTGTCACAAGCACTAGTCACTTTTACTGGATCATTTTTCAGACCGATTGAGATTCCCCAGTCAGGTTCCTGGCGCAGCTGCAGAATCATTTGCTTAAAGAGGTAGTAGAGGACATGGAGGGTCTGAGTGGCCATGGTCTTGGGCTGCTCAACTGATTGAAGCAGTATCACCAACCATAGAGGAGCAAACTGCAGCCTTCAAGGGAGCTGTAGGCTCAGGTTCTGGCTGCACTTAGTGATAATGTGCTTAAACCATCCCTGGTCCTCATCTCTTCAGCTACTTGTTCCTGTTCTTGTACCACCTCCTCCATTACACAGGCATAATAACTTTGTGTGGTGACATGATTGCCTGAATCAGAAAACTGTTTGCAAAATAATGAGGCAAAAATATACATATACATATTTCATCTGGATCAGCACCACTTTCCTGATCTGATAAATCATGTGGCCTGCCACAAACTTGTACCTGACCAGTGAAGGAGGTGATGCAAGAACAGCAATAAGTAATCAGCAGTTGCCTAAATTGGCACTTCTGCCCAAAAAATGCACACAAAGTTGTAGCCATGGTGACTGGGAGGGGTACAGTGGTTCTATTCCCAGTTAGATGTGCTGCTCTGCTTTCAAACAGCTCTTGTCCCCACTCCTGGAGCAGCTCAGCTGCTCGAGGGGCACCTGCTGAACTACTTGCATATTACAGCTCAGCATATTCAGAATAAATAAAACCCGTGTCAGTTTACTTACTGTGCCAGTAACCTGAGGAGGAATAGAGGAAGGCAGAAATCATAACTAAACAGAACATAGGCAGGGAGGTTAATGTTTGTTAGGAGAGGTGCTTGTCTTCTTGGTATTTACTGCAATGTTTGGGTGCTCCAAATATCACACTAGCAAGTAAAGCTTTTTTTTTACACTAACAGTTTCTTTGTCCTGATAATGTGTCAATTGCATTTGTGTTGGACAACAGCAGACTTAAAAACTAATGCTATGTAGCCTTCAGGGAATAAGGAGGCTACCGTTTTTGCCCTGCTTCATACACTGATTTGTCAACCATTTTAATGTTACAATATCCTTTAGTTAAACATATGCTTCATCAAGATGGTGAATGTCAGGGTCCTTGTTTTAAAAAACTTGAAAACATACATAAAGAGTGAGCTGAGGTTGGGAACAGAATGAAAAGTGAAAGGAAAGAAGGGCAGAGAAAATCAGATTTAGCTCGAGCCTTTACATTTAGCCATTAGCATTTAGTTTGGGAATTTAAGGATGCCTTGCGTACACAAGATGAAATCACAGGCAATATCAACTTGAAAACATTTAAAGAGAAAAAATATTTTCTTAATATTATTGAAATGCTGAAAGGTTGGAAAATCTGAAATTATGTATGTTTCCTTAGGTTTATTTGCCTCATTTTAATCTGTTTGCATATAAGTTACCACATCGCTTCCTTCAAGGAGCTCAGGTTTTGCTTGGTAATAACTTCAGTCAGTGGTTACCTGGCTTTCTGAATATGCTGTAGGCACAGCTACCGGAAATGTTCTCAGAAATGCTTGACCACTGAAAACAAAAATAAATCAAAATGACTTGTACTTAGGATAATTTTTTATCTATTTCTATATGAGATCAGAACCATTTACCAAATTCTGAAAGTCTGTTTTTTTTGTGTTGTGACACTTCTAGAATGTCATAAATTAAGAAGTCTTCATGAACTGCACCTCACAGTTACAGAGAAAAAACAAAACAGAACAAAACATGAAGTTCAAACCCAGTAGGTAAATTCTCTTTCTCTCTCTCTCTCTATGTATCTAACACTGTATTGGAGCCACTTTTGACATATGGCTAACTATAATCATAGCTCTGGTTAACTATCATCACATTTTTTATGCCACTGTGAATTAAAATGTGCTTTCATTGCTCAGGGACCTTATTTGGTACCTTCCACTCTGAGCAGTTCCAATAAAACGAATACTGAGAAGTAAGGTACCATACTCCATGTCAGTAATAATAGCAGAGTATGACCTATTGTAGGAGGGGGATGCAGACAGCACTTTTTTCAGTGAACAATTCTGTCTTCTACAGCCTGTCTATAGGAATTCTGAAACACACGAAACCAGGCAAGTTGTACATCATACGGCTTAATCCAATCTAAATCATCTGTCTTTATTTGGATCACTCTTTACTTGGATCAGTCGGGATAGAGTAGACGGGAAGAATCAAGAGGATTTATTGGGCTCACAAATTTACAGATGCCATGTAAGGAAGATTATACCACAGTAAAACAGACTGACATTCCCACAGAGTCTGGATAAAGGCATCTTCTAAAAAGTTACCTACTCTGACTTTAAGGATACCAAATAACGATAAGAATAATATTTTCCATTATTCTCTTTTAAATTTTCTCCAGCTATGTCTATCTTCCTCTTGAAATATGGCACCAGAATTTGTAGCCTCTATTTTGTTAACTGATGTTTCACTGATTCTTAATTACAGAATCAGGATCACTTCCCTATCCTACCTTTTTACATAACAATGATACTGTTTTTTCTCCTTCTCCATGCTGCTCTAAGAATTCATTTTCAGGTAACTGAAATGAAGACACCAAGTCCTTTCTGCAACACTGATTTAGAAGACAGTCTCTCATCATATAACCTCCTTTTTTGGTATAGTATCTTGTACTTGGCTATGCTAAATTATTAAAAGTTGGACTTCAGACATTCAACTGCTGTTTCTTGATGAAGCTAACTCCATGGACATACTACAACAGCACCTAAGAAACGCACTGAAGCGAGTGTTCTTGCCTCTGCACATTTTCCAATCTATTTTTCCTTCTTCATCTTCTTGAGTTCTGCTCTTGCTTAACCTCAGCAACAGAGCATATCTTTGTTATTTCAGCCACTGAAGCTATGGAAGTGCACAGCTGGCTAAGACAAAGAATAGCTGGCTGCTGAAGGCAACTGCATTTCCATTAAATTCCTATTCCACTGCCTGAAGTAAGTACATAATAAAATAGCCTCTTAAAAAATATCACAGAAACATCTAGGAATTACAAGAAGAAATGTTTTCTGGTTTACAATAGCTGTACTCTCTCTTTCATGCATCAAATATATGTATTCAACTGGATCATATTTGCAAAGTGTCCAATTAAAATTCTACCCTCATATATAATTTATAGAAGCCCGTGGAGTTTGGGGTGCATATAAGAGACAGCCATAGTCCTTGGGAGAACAGCCCTTTTCTCTCATCTAGTGACTGATCCCTGTTTACGCATGGAACTCACACCACACTTACTCAGCAAAATGCTAGCATGCCTCTGCAGCATTCTCACAGCAAGCAGAAAATCCCAGCACCACAAAAAAGAAATGACACAGTATATATGTTCCAGCTGTTCCTGACAGTTACGACTCTGCTCCTCCCTGTAGACAAAATATTTCACTCATTTTCCATTTACAAGGAAATACTCAGCAAACTCTCAGGGGATAATTCAGCCCCTTCTCTTCCTTTCAGTAGCCTGTCCTCACCATACAAATCAGGTCTAATAGAGGAAGGCACACAGATCATCTGAGCAACATGATTTGTTGTTGTTTAGACAAGTAACTACAAAAAAAAAAAAAAAAGAGCCTGACCATTGTCACAGCACGATGCAGCCTCTGTCTGCACTGCACTACTTCATTAATGAATATGTTCTGCCCGAGGAGTGCCACATACTCAGTCACCCACCCTGTCAATGCCAGAGGGGCCAACTGGTCAGATACCTGCTTTGAAGCAGGAACTACTGTGAAAACAAAAAAGCAAACAGGTAATTGAACCTTACTGTGCTTTTACTCCAACAACTATATGAACTGTGTAAGCAGCACATTCATGTGGCCTTAATCGTGAAGGTCAAGGGAGGATCTTACTCTACCAAAGCTCTCATGACAGAGAGCTCTGCCAAGGTGTCTGAAAAAAGAGGGTCCCTCTGGGACCAATCTCCCCCTGGAGAATAGCAGCAGACATCCAGCATCATATAGACAAGTCTCCCATTCATAAAACTAGCTAGTGAAAGAGTCGGGATTCTTCTCAACAGCTTATTTATTAGCAAATATACAGCTTCTCTTTTCTTTTGGTGGGGATGGTAAGAGAGTACTGCTTTGGTACAAAACGCTAGCCTGGCACTTTTGCTTAGTTACAGGAGACAGGTCGCTGGCTTCCCTGTCATCCATGGAAGCATACATCAAAATTGTGCTTTTGCTGCTTTTCAGCTTCTGTTTACAGGCTAGCAAACTGTCTTACAATGTCTGCTCTGTTTTCTATGTTGCCCAAAAACCAGTTACTGATAGTTGCAGGAAATCTATCCAACTGTAGTATTCTGGTCTGTTTGAAACTTTAGTGAAGATCACAAAACAGTGGCTGAAATGGATCTCTTTCCTGCCTAGGCAACTGAAGGAAAAATTAAACAATCCTTTAGTTAGGGATGGTTGAACAGAGGGTGCCACAGCAAACAGACCAAATTTCTGACAGGTCAGAACTCTGAATGATGTGGACAGGATCAGGATAAAAAGAGTTATTTTAGCAGCTGTGTGTTTAAGACCTTGCTGCAAAAGAAAAAGAAAGAATCTTTACAGGATGAGGAAGAAAGAAGGCCCAGCCAGTCAGGGAAGCATAACAGCAAAAAACAGGGAGTAAGGGGAAAGGCAGAAACAGATTCTGTGTGGACTACAATAAACTAAATAGTTACTCTAATTTAACATAACCTTCCTTTATGTCTGGAAAATATAAGAGGTTCAGTCTGCGGAGTGGTATGAGCAAGTAGAAGAGGTTATAAAGAACAGGAGTAAAAGTACTTTCATAGCAAGACAAAGCAACTAAGTGATGTCTTTTGGCTTATGGGATGCAACGCGTTTGCAACGCTAGTGGGGACCATACCGAATCACTCTGTACATTTCCTGTACCTAAAGCATAACCTTTGTGCATGTAAAAGCCTTTGAGCAAGACCTGTTACATTTACAAATAGTATGCGATAAGCTTAGGGATGACAGTGAGAAATCAAAGCCAAAGAAAAAAGCACTTATTAAATAAAAAAGGTAATTTATTTCAGACAATCTGTGAGAAAAGAATTTCAACCAACATTAGAAAAAGCTGAATCTATACTCAGCTGTCCTGCTTGCTGGACTTATGCAAGTATTCTGAATTTTCTAAGAATATGCTTCTATTATAGATAGGTTATTTATAGGTTTTCAGCACTGCAAAACCACTACATGGGTTAGGTGAGAAAAAGAGCCCACTGCAGTGATCAGCAAAGTATACTTCAGATTTTTCTGAGTTGGAAAAAATCTCTTTTGACAGCCTCTCATTTGATCCAAAATCACTTTTAAAATGACTTTCATTTTCATTTTTTTTTCTGGTTAGGAGCTCTCTTGACATAGGATTTTGTTAACTTTATAGATGATTACATCAGTAATTATTGTAAAACCTTTAAAGGAATCCTTGATCCTTGCTAAATCTACATGACATCCCTGTTTGTAGGTGGGCGAAATCTACTGTTCAGGACAGAATATTCAGCCACACTGTTTAAAAGAATAGGGTTTATGGTATCTTAAACTGACAAAAACTGACATAGCTGCAGTCACATCCTATCTGCCACACATATCTGTTTCTCTGCTGTTGGCACTGGCACTCAAGTGAGCAGGGTCTTGAATTGATTTGCTAACTTGATCTCAGAGGACAGTAATAGCTTACTTTGTTGGGTTCAAATTTAGCTCATTGGGAGCCTGAACTAACTCACACCCCAGCTGCAGGAACATCAAAGTGCAACGGTAGAGTCAGCTACACAGTCATGGTATGGGGGAAGGAGCCAGTGTATCTGATTTCACACTGCAAGGGCTAGTAGCATGCAGATAGTCCTAAGACATCTTGGAAATAACTTTCTGCTCAGACTCAGTAACTTTTTTACGCATTCTCATGTAGTAACATACACCTGATTGGTCACAGGCAGGAAGAGCAACAGCCTTCTCTTTGTCATAGTTTACCAAACTGTATGAGTTCCTAGGCTCACCGCTGAAAAAAAATGAACATGCAGTTGTAAAAACGGATGCCAACTGAATAAAACTGTATCAAAACAATGTGTGTGGTTGGAAACTACAGCCATATCAGAAGCCTTTGCAACATCACACTAAAATTCTGGTCACTAAAACCTGGAATAAAAAACGCAAGATTGCATACAAGATGGGAAAAAAATAATAGGCATTTGCATAGATTTCTCTTTGTACAAGATACAAAGAATGTGTTAGCCATTTTATCATGTTTTTCAGAGCTGAAAGACATCTTCTATTTTCAAATCCTATTCGCATCTCAACAGACTGTCTGTTGGGTAAAATGAAGGCATGAGATAGAAAACTGGTGCATGAATATGATGTTTGTACTGCTAAAAATCCCCCTTCTGTAAGAATATTTAATGACAAGACTATTTGAGTATATTGCTTGGATATGGTTGTGCTTGTAACTGAGGCTGAATCTCCAGCAAAACTTGAGTTACAAATGAGGGACACATGTAAGATCAGTAAAGTTAAGTTTATAATGTATGACTCAGAATTCTTCAACTCTAAGCATGAACTAAGAACACAAAACCTAAAACAGCATCTCTACTGGGGAACAAAGAAGGAATTTGCCCTATTAGTATTATATATAAATGTTACGGCCCAGAAAAGTAAAACTTCATAACTTGCTAAAGATAATTTCAGAGTGGGTTCTTTTTAAAAGCAGTTTCTATATTGCAGAATGCTTTAGAAGACGTATTTCTCTAATTGCAAATGAAGAAAAGAGATTTGGAACCCTAAACCAGTTAAACTTTCAAAGTAAACCTGTGAAATAAGGATCTGAATAAAATAGCACTGCACAAGGAAGCACAATAATGTATAGTTGTGCTGCTGGACATATCTGAAGCTGGTTGCGAGGGCCTTTGAAGCAGGGAAGGGACTCTCTGAATTCTCAGCAACAGAAAAATAACAGAAAGAAAAGCAACAATGTTAATTGGCAGAGATGACTTCCCTGTTGTACAAGCCACTCCAGCCAGCCTGCAGATTGCATAGAAACAACAAGCATTTCTCCATTAAAAGAAGTCCCTCCTGTAAGATGTGGAATAAAAAAGCTTCTCAGTGCAATGTTCTCCCACACATTAGGCAAAAGGAGGAAACACATAAATGGTTAAGATAACTAAAACAATAGGAGTCACATATCAAAGCATTGGCCAGAAATAAAGCCGGGAAAGAGATGAGTGGTGGGAGATTTTCAACTTGTAAGTTGGCTTTAGAATCAAGAGAGAAAGATAACATGATGGGATGCAATCTAATTATGCGTGCCAGGGCAGGAACTTAGTCTAAGTTTTCTTATATTCTAATCATTAACTGCTTCTAAAAGGGCAGGTCTTGCTCTCTATCCTGTCTCTAGCTCTGATCTCCTCCCACTGCCTTCCTTGTACCATTCTGGCATTTTTATGACCATGCAGCAAGTCTGCTTAGAGGACTAAACCAGTAGGAAAATTGTCTTATAAAAGACAGGAAATAGTTTTCTGCTGGTTCAGCGTGGGTGAGGTTGTTCATTTTATGGCAAGATGAATGCCACTGCTTGTACGAGAGAGTAGGGAAGAATGTGCCCTCATCCAGAATTAGAGAAGGGTACTGAGACCACATTTTCAAACTGTCTTTACATCAACTGTGTTACAAACCACATTTTGAAAGAGACACAAGAAGCAGAAACGTAATAAAAAAAGACAAGATACAAAGAATCCCCTGATGCTTGGTGAACCTCAGGAAATGCCTATCACTAGCTGCTTGAGAACAGCACTGCCTAGAAGGGCCTTGAAATACAAACAAACAAAGCACCTCCTTTTTATAGTTCCTACTATATCAAGAAAAGTATCATTCTGTCAGGACCCTTGCTGCACTAATAGGCTTTAATGGCCCTGACAAGCCTCACCTGGGGCCTCCACCCACCCTTCAGCCCCATTTAAGCTCAGGCCTCAGTTTTGCTCCTTGATGGAGTTAAAATGAAGGGGTTAGAGAGCTCTGAGTCTGTCCTAGTCTTGCCTATGTACTTTGCTAATCTGGACCCTTGTTCATGGACTGACTTACCAACTTCATTTTGAACCTCTCTAGTCATGATGAACCTGCCTGATGATCTTGACCAGATCTGATCATAACCTGAGGATTTTCATCCAAGCTTGTGCCTGGACCTGCCTCACAGCCATGTCCTTGCCTGATGATTGGGACACCTGGTTGAATTTGACTGCTGTCCCTGGGCCTGCCTGTCTTCCTGGGGTACTGCAAGGCTGGGCCAGTGTAGGTGAGGTCCTGCTTTCTTAGCTATGTTAGCATACTAATTTCCATGCTCACCTGATGATGAGCTTGGGCAGAGACTGAAGTCCTGGGCTGAGCTGAAACTGGGCTCCTGAGGTGATGGGTGTGGGGCCCCTAAGGCCCATGGCACCCCTCAGGACCTGATGTATTAGTATTATAATCTTTAGCCTTATATCAGAGGAGCACTTGGCTCTGTCACTTCTCTTTCCAGCTAAAGACTTTTTCCAGCTGTGAGATGCTGAATCTATTAACAACTGAGATGGGGTATGGGGGGGAAATCTACTATAAGCAAAGCTTAACTTAATATAAGCATTCTAAGCAACATCATAACAGTGAAATCAGGGTAATGAACAGTTAGAGCGCTGTGGCTATTTGGGCTAGGCTAACCAAGCTATATAGATAAAGGTGGTAACCATGTGAGTCAGTGTAGTCAGGAAACTATTTTTTCAGAGCAGTGGTTTGTTTACTGAGCAGTTCCCTCATAGATTAGTTTTTACAAATACTTGAGAGACTGTACTTACTTTTTACTCACAGAGTGTATTTGTTTCTATCCTATAAAGCTTCTTACTGCTGACAGCTCATGTGTTTACATGCATTTTGTGGTTTTAAGTTCATAGTTAGCATTTTTAAACTAAGAAGGACTAGCTGTGTACATGTAGGTTTTTGGACCACAGCGATTAATGGAGATGTCTTGACTGTGAAATACATTCACCTGCTTTCTCCCTGTCCCAAGCTTCTTTGAGATACTGCAGGGAACATACTGCATGTACAGAATGAAGTTATACAAATAATGAAACAAATGGAGCTACAAGATTTTTTACAATTATAATGCATACACATTTCTTCCCTGTTCTTGATTAAACCTGAGTGAACCACTTCCATAGTAAATAATATAGACTGCCCAATTACCATGAAATCAGGAGTTCAGAACTGAGTGTGACATAGCCTGATAGTGCCATCTACTGGCACTCGACAAAAACACATTACTCTAAAATCCAGACACAGATAACACTGAAAGGTAGGGCATCTTTTATTTAAACTGTTCTTAACAGAATCAAGCTCTTACTACTAACAGGTAGTTATTCACACAGTGGGTTTGCCTATTTCCTCACATAGTTCAATTGCGTATACGCACAATCACTAAACATTTACCTGAGTTTCAGCAATTTAGGTGGCAGCCCAAAAAGTTTGGAAGCAGCAGAGCTCAGTGATATGCCAGTAGCTTCTTGGCAAGTGCTTGGATAGCGGTTTAAGGCATCCTTTCTTCCATATGGTGTGTTTATGATGCTGTAACCTTGTGCACTTGCAGCAGTCAGAACCACTACTCTTTTGGATGTGGTTTGAGTTATACAACCTATTAATGCTTGTGTGTGACGGTGGCTTTCTTCAGATTGGGCAAATTGTTGGTGTACTGTGTGTATCACTTATGGATTCAGCAGGTTTACTGTCTCCAGGGTTTATCATTTCTTGAGAGACTTTTGACATACTGCCTGTCAGCATGTACTTTACCTCTTTGGTCTGTTTTGTGGTAACTGTTCTTCATCCATCCCATAGCTACCTATAGAACTCACTCACATAAATGCATGCAGAAGCAGCTGTAATGATATTTTGGCCTATAAATGCAATTTCACAGAATATGAAAATTAAGAAGTTACTTGAAGTTCTCTGTTAGAGAACTAAACCATGACAATTAGTCATTTGTGTGGGTGAGGTTGAGCACCTACAGTCAAAGATGTCAAAAGAAAGGGCTTTACAGTATTATCTAGATATATATTAGAATGTTTCTGGTCTCACACCTCACCAACTTTTTCAATATTCCAGTGTTGGAAATGTAAAAGTGGTAACAGTTTAGGACCCTATGAATCTAAGTATCTGCATTTTTTCTTCCTTTGTCTAACAAGAAAATATAGTCCCCCTCATACTATATTTCAAGTATCAGCTTTCCGAGTTGGACAGAGGGACTACATAGCGAACTCTGGTAATTGTTTGTCAGGTAAATGAAGGTAAGAAGAAAATTCAGAAACCAAAGAGCTAATAGCTAAATCCTCAACATTAACATGACAACTAATTCCCCTCTTGCCAAATCTTCAGAGAACTTCTGTGAAATTTCGCACATATATATATACATAAATATAAGCTATTAAAGTATGTACAGAAAGCATTACATTTTTATATTTAGATTTGTGGAATATCACTTCATAATACTAACTCATAACTATTTGATTTTTTTTTCCCTCAGTTCTTGGTCTGTGAGCCTGCAGTAGCAACAACACATGTACACAAGTAAAAATATTCAAAGGACACCTTTTGTGAAAACTGCAGCTTGACTGTTCTGTACAGCATGTAATGTTCCCATGAATTTCAAGTAAAAAGCAAGCTGTGACAAACACTTTTAAGTGCTTTGTGCAGACAGAAACAACAAGCAGTTGGAACTGCTGTATGAAAGTCAAGTATTAAAAGTGGCTAGTGAGCTTTTTTTCTGTGAAGAAGTAACAACAAATGCCTTGATGAACAGATTTTTCCCAGCTAAGGGGTTTTTGCATAGGTGATGTTAAACTTGATGATGTAGACTGCTTTTCCAAGCAGGCTCTTTAGAGTACTCTTAGTAAACTGGAGTTTCGAGCTTAAAACCTTCTATGTCAGACCATGACTTAGACATTGAGTTTTGGAATAATCAGGCAGACATGGAAACATTTCAGAAATAGAGGGTTAATGCTCTACAAAATGACACTTCATTAGACCATGTATATATGGCAAAGAGGTCTTAGTCTTTATAAATGTGGTTAAAGCGAACTGCATAACCCACTTGCTCAGGCTAGCAATGGATTCGTGCTGAAAGATCTTGGTGAGAAACATCCAACTTGTCATTGGAATGAAAAAGCTTTTACTGCTCATTCTGCCTGCAAAATTGGGGTTTGATCTATTTTTTTGACCAAGTATTGCCTTTGCGAGTAATCAGCAGGTAAAATGGATGGCTTGGAACACTTGTTTTACTCTGCTACCTCAAGGACTGCTTCCAAATCCTTCAGGTGTGAGCAAGGTTGTAGCTTAGCACCTGAACTTTGAATATGGGCACTCAGCATGACATGCACTGATGAAAAATTGAGTGGCTTCATTAGTGCAACTTTTAATATAAAATATGTAAACAGTGCTGAATTTAGAAGGACTTAAAATACCTTTCTAATGAATCTCTCTTAAATGTGAGGCTTATGAATGCCTTTGGTACTTTCTAGCCTTGCAGATGCTAAAGAATTATTTTCCAGGAATCCACCACAGGCCATCTAGGAAATCGCACTGCAATTCGCAGCAGTGTTTGGGACCAAGAGAGATGGAAAGTGAGTGCAACTGCCAGATGTCTCTTACCGCCTTTCTTCGCAGTGACGCTCCCGCAGCGCCGCCTCAGTCCTCAGCACCGGCCACTTCCCCCTCAGCGCCGGCGCCCCCGCTCCCGCAGCAGCCGCGCGGCGCCTAGCCCGGCGGGTGTCTCGGGGCTCCCTGGGGACGGCGGGAGCCTCGCCGCGAGGCGGCGCTGCCACGAGATGGCGGCGGGAGCGTCGCCGCACGGGGCACGTGCCCGCCCCGCCCCGCCCCGCTCGGCACCAACGGCCGCTCGGCCCCGCCCCAGCCAGCGCCCGCGCCGGCCCCTCGTGGCGGAGTCTCGCGAGAGCGGCGGGCGCGGGAACGCGGCGGGGCGGGGCCGCGGGGTTCGGGGGCGCTGGGGTCGCCCCCCTCACCCGCCCACCCCGGCCTGGTCCCGGTCCTGGTCCCGGTCTCGGTGTGCTGGTGCCGCCGCGCGCAGCATGGACGCCGGTGCCGGCAGTGCCGCCCGCTCGGATGGCGAGCTGCCCTCGACCTCCGCTGCGGCGGCGGCCTCTGCGCAGGAGCCCGCGGCCGAGGAGGTACCGCTGCGCGGGCGGGCGGGCCGAGCGGCGGCGTCCCGGGCCGGGGAGGCCGCTGCCCTTCGAGCGGGCCTGGCTTGGCGCGAGAAGCTTCCCCGGGCCGGGGCGCGGTGCCGCGGCGCAGCCCTGCGGCCAAGGCGAGGCTTCCCGCCCGCGAGGAGGGTCCCGCCGCGGCTCCTGGCAGCAGCGAAGTCGCTGCTGCCGCTGCGGCCGGGACTTCAGTTGCCCCTGAGGAAAGTGATTTTTTTTTTCTTCTGAAAATCCAGTTCTCCCCCAAATGACTGCTTGCTGCGGTAGCTTGCTGCCGTTGTGCAAGAAGGGCCGTGCGAGGCAGCACGGGGAGTTGCGAGCATCACCTGGGGCTCAAGGACAGGGCAGCCTCTCCCTTGGGCCTCTCCGCTGCAAACTGTGCCCGGTGAAGACCTGGAGAAATAAGGAGCGGATAAGTTACAATATATCAACTTGGTGCTATGGTGCTATACTCATCTCTACATTGTACATTTTTTTTAAGGAGGGAGGAAAAATGAGGTTGCTTCTGTTTGAGATGTTTGCTCAGACTGTGAAATTTTACTTCAGGCCGAGCCATAGGGCTGTCCTGTGATAGAGCCTGTGTAAAAACTAGATAGAATCTCACCTGTTGCACTCCTTTCCCTGCCATGCTTTTGTTTCAGTATAAGTAATGTTTCCTGATGCGGCAATATAAAAATCCAAAGTTAATGACTGTTTGCAGCATGTTTCCACTTTGCACATGTGAGTTCAACCCAGAAAGGGGTCTTTCTAATTAATGCGTCTATTTAAAATAACATGGACACAGCTCAGTAGCACAGGATGCAAGAGTCAAGTCAAATAAAACAGCAGTTCTTATCGCCAGTCGTTTATTTAGGTATTCATGTGAGTAATTCAATTTAGGGCCAACTATTGCACTGATGGAAATCTCTTGCAGCTCAACCTCAATAGCTTTTAGTAGGCTAGTTAATAGAGATTCTAAGGGAAAGTATTTTGGGTCCCTGAAATGCCCCAGGCTCTGTTGTTTTTGGAAGCTTTGCGCAGTTAATCATAAGATGTTTAAATGAGGCAGTTTTTCAGTTGGCTGTTATCGCAAGTTTAATCTTGAGTGGATTTTTTTCTAGGATAGAGGCAGCTTATAACCAAATAGTTCCCTGCACAAAGTGAGTTAAAAGTGAAAGTTTTCTTTTTCTGTTGTATTTGTTTGTGCTGAGGCTTCTGCTGATCAGGTTTCCTGTTAAATCAGTTCTCTGACTACTGAAGATGAACATTGTATATTGTTTCTAGGGGACAACTCCCATAAGCCTAGGAATTGGTTTTGTGCTTCTGTGTTGTATTAGGCTTATGCTGCAGTTGGTAGTAAAGGAGAAAATTATTCATATCAAAATGTAATAGCTCTAGGTTTCAAGCAAGCCCTAGGTTTCTACAGTGCAGAATATCTCCCACAGCAAGTTCAGGTGCTCATGCTACTGTCCATTTAGCTCCACCAGCACAGGCAATGTTTTAGTGTAAACACAGTATATTATTTCCCAATTTAAATGATGAGGAAGAGAAGAGGTATGGGGATGCATATGTCTTAAATTGTTTGTCTTTTACAACAATTTTTGAGTCTCCTGTTTGTTACTTCTGATGTTTTGGGGTCCTGCAGTGAGGAGTGAGGGTGAGCAAGGAAAGAAATGTTTTGCCTTGAAAGTTAAGGTGCAGCATTGTGAAGTTCACTTTAACAAAGGAAGAATGTTATTCGCACATAATCAATTCTGAATAAGCTTGGCGGGTATGGCCAGAATGAAATTTCCTTTTGCCAGGGAAATCTGAGTAACAGGAGAGACAATCTGGCCTTAGAGCCATCTGCCTTTGGACTTAGGAAGGCATCCTATAGTGTTTTACGGGGAAAGCTTTTTGCAGTCAAATAGGATTCTCATAAGATTGAATATTTTTGTCTGTTCAGGAAATACTTCATACTCATCTGAGGTAGACAGATAATTTTTGAGGCACATTCATCTCCATAGTTAATTTATTTTCAGAGGAACTGAAGGAGATATCTGAAAATGGGCTACAGGCATTTTTGTTCGTCTTTAAGGAGAAGCACTTTGTCATTTCAGTAACAAGAAGATTTTTTCCAGAGTTAGCACTGGCAGCTTTTCAAACAGAGGTTTATGTTATGTTGCATACTATAATGGTGGTGTGAGTATACATGTAAATGTATGACCTGCTCTTTTGTAGGTTGGCATAACAGCCCTCTTGTAATATCTTCTCTGAATGGAGCAGTCAGAAGTTGCAGGTCATTTGTCATAGAAAATTTCTAATGGTATTTAATTGCAACATCATCATTTGGCCTTGGAAGCTGAAGTCAGGCATTTCTAAAATCATTAAATTTTCAAACAACTTTATTATATGTGTTGTGCTGTTTATCACTGCAGAGAGTTATGTCCTTGGTCCAAGACTTAGATATTTTCGAACTGCAGCTTGTGTGCCTCTCGTTTACATCATTCCATATAAGGACTAAGTTGCATATATATTCAAAAGTAATAATTATGAAAATAAATGAAATACTGCTTGAAAACTGCTGGATATTTAGGCCTATTTTGAACTGGATTTTCTACCTTATTCAAATCGTTTAGGTTATTATTTCATTTTTAATGTATTTGTGTTAGGATAATGATTACATTGCTTGCCAGATTAAGATCCTGTTTTGTTACTTTTTATATAGACATGCACTTTGGCATTATTTGGTGTTTTCAAAATTATTTTTATAATTTAATATTATAATGAATGAACTATTTTTTATTCAAAGGAAATATGTAGAAAAAAACATGCTTTTCAAGATGTCAAATTGAATTATTCATTTAAAGCAAGGTCTCTTCTGTGGAAGAATAAACTTCGTTCTCTTTTAGTACTTTGCTTCAGTCTTTTCAACTCCTATTTGAAGAGATAAACATAAAGATGACATTAATCTGCAATTTAAATTTTATCTGTTCATATCTCTGAAATAATTATTTTTAAAAAGAATCCAGGTATTATAGCGTTTAAAATTTAAATTCCAGAAAAATGATCCTCCTTTTCAACTCAAGCTTCCACCCAAGGCAGCTAGACCCGAAAAAGAAATTGACCCAGAATATGAAGAGAAGATGGTAAGTGTACTCACAGCAAAACAGATAGCATGACTTTTATGGACGTTTGTTTGCTTGAACTAAATGGACCCAGTTACAAGTAACAAGGAACTATTGCAGGCAGAATGTGTCAGCAAAGGAGAATGAATTGGGGATGGTGCTGTTAATAAAAATATACGTAGTCCAGTTCTCCAGGTATTTGTGGCTGCATGATTTCCAGAACTGGAGGCTGTCATTTGGTACACTATAATTGTCAGTGGATTTTTCTTCTGTGGATTTTTCTGATTGCCTTTTTTTTTTTTTTCTTCCTCTCGTGTACATTTAATATCCAGATTTTCTGAATTATTGGCTGGGGTGTATGGGTGTGTATTATGGTATTCAGTGGGGAATCTCCCTTAGCTTTGTTTACCAAGACTGTTGGCTATGTTCAGTTTCACCTCTGCAGGTTATTTCATATAAAAATTTTACTTGATATTGCCATATTGTCAAAATCCCGAAACGTATGAAAAGTCCAGTAATGATTTCTAGGAGACTTTTCTAAGGGCACTTACATGCTGTTTATAAAAATAAATAAATAAAAGACTTTGTAAATGCACGCCCTCATGTGGCAAGCACATGCATTGCAGTGGTCCATTTCTTTTTTGATTACTTTTCCTTTAATACTGTTTCTTGTAAAACTTACCTGATTTTTTTACAGAAATGTCTTCTGTTGTTTACATATCGCTTAAGAAGATTGAGATCATAGCACACAATTACAATTTCACGTTTGTAGTTTATATATTAAGATATAAATTTATATTATTAAGATATAAAAGAGATCACAGAAAAATTCCTTAGGCGATGTAGTATTACTTGATGCTTAAATGTCATAGAAAAACTGAATAGCAATTAATTATTTCTATTTCTTAATTATTTCTGTTTCTTAAAAGGATATTTTTTAAATACAGTGAAGGACATATGGTTCACTTTATTTATTGAAATGCATAGGCCTTATTATTGCAGCAAAACTTAAAAAATTGAAATTTGTGCTCTGAAAGCAAAATTCAGTAGCTTCAATGAAAGGAGTATTAAGCTTGTGGACCTATTAGGTTACACATACTTCCAAAAGCAGAGCTAGCCCTATATCTTCTTGGGGGAAATCCAGATAACCTTCAAGCTGATAGAAGTTTTGTCACTGACTTGAGCAAACCTAGAATTACATCCCTTACTGTAAGTCAGAGCCTCATCTTTTTGTGGATCTTTTGTACAGCATCCTTGAAAGTGTCCTGTTACAATGACTGGCTTGCCAGCTTTTTCATGATGTTTGTAGCCTCTAGCTGGCGAACAGGAGGCAATGATCTTGTCGGTCTTCACTCATATAAGTTGTCCTCAGAATCTGTTTCTTAAGAAAAATAAAATTGTTCATGAAGGAACTTATTGATCTTTCTTTTTTTTTTTTTCTAATTTTCTCCTCACTTTGGAAACCAGAAAGCAGATCGAGCAAAAAGGTTTGAGTTCCTCCTGAAACAGACGGAACTTTTTGCACATTTTATTCAGCCAGCAGCACAAAAATCACCAACATCTCCACTGAAAGTCAAACTGGGACGACCACGGATAAAGAAGGATGAAAAACAGAGTTTAATTTCAGCTGGGGAGTATGTTATGTTTAGATTTCTAACTTACGCTTTCAAATAAATTTTGCCTTTTACTGTATTTATTTAGTAAGTAATCTAAATATTCTAATTTAAATACATCCAGAAATTTTGAAAGAAATTATGGTACACTATTAATAGAAAAATGTATTGGCGTGTGAACTGGAGTCTGTGTTAGTCTGAGTTTAGATTAGGACTGAACTTCTAAGATGAATTTCCTGATCGTTGCTGCTTACCATGTTTTGGTTAATACATTGGAGTACGTGGATTGAATTTCTTTTTGGTAGCATTCAAATAAAAGATGAACTCTAGAGTTGCATGTGATTTGCCCAGACAATTAGTGAACATCTGGTGGGATCAGGCTAGAGCTAGCCAAGGTAAAACAATGCAGTATGGCTATAGTAGGATGTTTGATCTTCAGCATCGTTTGTCTTGTTGCACAATTTTGCCTTGTTCACTAATGCAGACACAGCCTGTAGGCATTTGAAGAGTCTGTAATATGTAACAACTGACTTTTGGCAAGTTTACAGAACAGCATTTTCTACTTTATCAATTTGAAAAAATATATTTTTGGCATAGAAAACTTCATTCTTCCAATGGTATAATTATCAAGTAATTGACTCTAAGTTGGTGTGTGTGTGTGTGTGTTTTAATACCCTGTTACTCATTACAGAGTCTGTTAGAGAACTCGCGATTCTTGTCAGAGTTTGGTCATGGAGCTGGAGGAAGGGGCTGCGTTTTGGGTACCATAATTAAAGCCAGAGTAAACTGTGAGAGAGTAACTTACACCAGGATACGATTTCTACCCCAAATTGGGTGCTAGAACATTCATGGTCATGTAGATAAACAGCTGTTTTTATCCTAGTTTGGCTTGTTTTGATTATGCAGTGTCTTGAAGTTATTTCATATGCACCTCCGTCTTGGATTCTTTCTTTAGTTACCGTCACAGGCGCACAGAACAAGAAGAAGATGAAGAATTGTTGTCTGAGAGTCGAAAAACTTCTAATGTGTGTATTCGATTTGAGGAATCTCCTTCATGTAAGTTTTTGATTGGCAGTTTTCTTTGATTTAGTTAAAATCTGATGAGCAGACTGTGATTAATTTTCTGCTTAGAATTAGTATTTTTTCCACTTAGAGGAATCTCACATTTACAGATGTGAAAGCAGGAACACTAAGAGACTATCAAGTTAGAGGGCTGAACTGGATGATCTCTTTGTATGAAAATGGTGTTAATGGCATTCTGGCAGATGAAATGGTAAGCAGAAATCTCTTGGAATTTTTGTGGAAACTAACTATTCTTCTCTAACTTTTTTTCTTCATTGGTGTATTCTTCAGTTGCCCAGTAACTTTTTGCATGAAGATAAATTGCGTAACTTGTACATAAATTAATATTATGACAGTAAACAATACATGAAATCTTTTTCTAGCAGTTACTGCTTTGTTTAGATAAATAGTAGCTAATTAAGAATCTCTATTTGTAATATATAAAAATGTAAAATCGTTGAGTGGGTTCTTTTTCACAAAGAACCCACAAAGAACCCACCCAGAATGTTCAAAAGTAAAAAGAAATTTGCAGATTTTCTTCAACACTGCCCAAAAGGAATAGTGTTTGCAATACTGGTGAAGTCCAAGATTTTGGTGCTTTGATAAATATTAAAATATGTCCTGTAGAGTTAAAGTTGAATTATATAACTAAATAAGATATGTAGTATATGTGATGGGTAATGAGGTCTAGTGGTAGCAAAGCTCCAAAACTGAACTGAGAGCCAAGTTCAAACATTAAATTACCTATAGTATTTCTCAAATATGCAGGTGTGTATATTGTTCTGTTACAGTTACATTTTCACAACTGAAACTGTAATGTAGTGAAGGAAGCTATATTGAAAATCTCTACTATGTATATTTTGCTGTAGTTTAGTTAAATGGCAGAATCTTCTATGCTTGTATTTTTTTTGAAACTATTTTTGTGTGATATTTCAGAAGGTTTTTATGTATTTGTTTTCCTCCTCTTTGCCAATGTAGGGTCTTGGAAAGACTCTGCAAACGATAGCATTATTAGGCTATCTGAAGCATTACAGAAACATTCCTGGGCCACACATGGTCCTGGTTCCAAAATCAACTTTACACAACTGGATGAATGAATTTAAACGCTGGGTTCCATCATTACGTGCTGTTTGTCTTATCGGAGATAAAGATGCCAGAGTAAGTGCTTTACTTTCCAAAGATACTATACGTTATTTGTCAGAAATGAGTGTTTTGGAAAAGAGAATTCTCTTAAAGTCATCTCCTTAATTAGTCCTTTTTTTTCCCCCCAACAATCTTTAACATTAAAAAATGTTACATTTGCATCTGTGGGGAAAAATGTAAACAATATCTGTAATAGTAGATTTGGATCAAAGCATGGCTGTCTATAGCTTTCCTTCTCCCGTGTTGTCTTCCTTTTTGACTTTTGCAAGTATATTTTAAATTCTGATTTTTCTTCATCTTTGCACTGGGAACGGGGTTATCCATTTTCTTTTATTGCATTCACCTTCTTGCTGCTTTGCCCTTTTATTCTTTACTTTCTTGTTTAGATGACTGCTCACGTTCTTTACTTGTATCTCTCATCCATCCACGGCCTTGTAACCAGCATGGTGTTGTAGTTTTTGAGGCTTTTCATCTTTCATACTGAAGGCCTTAAATTAGATGTAGGATATTGTGCGGCAAGCTGGCTGTTCCTGTGAATCTTACGGTACCTGACATATTTTGCAAGGTTTTGCAAGGTTTGACAGAGATCCTCTGTCACTATGAGGATCCATTCTGCCAGTGATTCAAGTACTTCCTTCCAGTGCTGTATTCTTATGTTTTATCTAAACACTCTTTCCAAATCATTAATGATTTTAAGCTTGATAATATCTGTACCACAGTTGCTGAATCACATCTACTGCTTATTGATAGTTCCTTGAGAGCATGGAATAGGGAGCATGTATTTTCTTTGCTTTCAGAATTTTATATATGCATTATCATAACTTTTCATTTCCTGTTTTTCTTCTTCATCTCTCCATGTTCTGTACTGTCTAAAACATTTTTGAGCTTATGTTTGTGTTGTTAAACCAGTGCACTGTACAGTGTTGTGGAGAGCAACGCTTTATTAGGCAGTTCTTTGAGGGGAATAACCAGAATAATTGTGTCTGGCCTTTTAGTTAGGGTGGGTCAGGAAACCCACCCTAAGTTCTTGGATACCTGCATTTTATGACCTTTCCAGGAGTGATGTTCTTTACTTGTGAATACCTGAAATTATTCATATGAAATAGAGATCAGAGGCGGGAATGGGCCAGGTGAATTGTTTTGAAACCTTCTTTTGTAGATTTTGGATCCCTGGGAGATAGAACTTCAAAGAGGTTTATTTATTTTACCAAAACTGATGATCTGTTTTTGCCCAGAGTACAAAGAATTGAATCTTTTTGTTAAATTAACTTAGTTATATAAAAGATATTTCAGATGTTTCTTTTATTCTGTCTGATCGCTCAGTAATGTTGACAGACATATGTTTCACTGAATTCCAAATAAATTGTTCCTTTTTGTAAGTAGTCTTTAACTGATTCAACTGTTTTCTTTAGGCAGCGTTTATCCGTGATGTTATGATGCCTGGGGAATGGGATGTTTGTGTTACATCATATGAAATGGTCATTAAGGAGAAATCTGTCTTCAAAAAATTTAACTGGAGATACCTGGTAATTGATGAAGCTCACAGAATAAAGAATGAGAAGTCCAAGGTAAACTCAAAATCTGCTAAAATCAGTGGGAATCTTTTGTGTTCAAGTATTTTCAAAATACAAAATAATTCTTAGTGTTAGGAATTGTCTGTATTATGGGTAGGTGAAAAAATATATATATTTTCCAATATAAACAATAAGGTAGTGAGTGGTAAATATAGATGTCAGAGGTAGCTCTCCGTCTTCAAATTGAGTATTGAGTTGATATGGTTCCAGCCCGCAGAAACTGATTAGAGTTTATTATGTTTACACTGTGTGTTATGATAATGATGACTATTTGTTGTATTTTAAGCTGTCAGAAATTGTCCGGGAGTTCAAGACAACAAATCGATTGCTGCTTACAGGAACTCCTTTACAGAATAACCTCCATGAGCTGTGGGCGTTACTCAATTTTCTTTTGCCTGATGTCTTCAATTCTGCAGATGTAAGTTGAAGTTTGAAAGTAAAATCTTGTCATTTTGATACCAAGGACACACTTCTGCAGAGAAGAATGACTAGCTAGTTAGAGACAAGTGAAGTGGAAGCCCTGGTTTCCATAGAAGCTCTGCAGCTTACCTAACTAGACAATTTTATTGCTTAATCTAGTTAAAATAGTATATGAGGTTAGTGCAAGAATTGCACAAAATGAAGCAAACTTTGAGAAAGAAATGCAGAATGAAACACAAAGCATCCAAATAGGTATAAGCCTTTTTTCTCTTAGGATTTCCTCCTTTATTGAGTAGTCATTCTATTTTTGTTGTCTTTATATTGCTCCCATTCTTTGTGCTGTGTTTTCCAACTCACTTCTTAAAGATTCTGTTTTCTTTTTGTACTCTCTTGCTCCCTTGTCATACAAGTGCCAAGGTAAGAACTGAGATACTGCAGTGATGAACTGAACATGAAATATTGTTGGAAGTGGAACAGAGTAACAGTATAACTGTTTTGTCAGTGGAGTTATTTAGTTGACTGAAGTGTTCTTATGTGCTGTGCAGCTGACACAGAGCTGTTGCTTGATTTTTCTTCACTGATAGAAGGTATAGCTCTTAAGATTAATGCCACTTTCTGCTGGAGTGAGTGAGAGTCTATACATATCTGTTAGAAACAGAGATGTTAAACTATTGATTCTAGTTGTGCTTTTTCCCCACAGGATTTTGACTCATGGTTTGACACTAAAAATTGCCTCGGTGATCAGAAACTTGTAGAAAGACTTCATGCTGTAAGTAATTAAAGCTGTAATCATTCATCATTGTTAGTGTACGCAATGTAAAAATAAAAGCAGGCTGTTCCCCCCTGCTTCATGTCAGTCAAAATTGATAAAATGAACATGAATTTGTTTGGTTATAGAAATGCTTAACAGGACTTTTATGAGTAAAATACCAGAAATTACTCTGCAGATGCTACTTTATGCAACATTGCCGTTTCAAGCGGACAGTATATATATATGTGTATATATATACACATACTAAAAAAGGAAGAGTTTTGAGAGTTTTTCAAAATCGCTTATTATCTTGAATAGTGTATTGATATGTTAATAGTAGGCTGAATAAATAAAGACTATTTCTTTACATTTGTTTTACTGTGACCAAAATGGAAGTAGCATTTTCTATCACGTAGTAATAAAATTGAAATCAGAAGGAAGCACAGCATACGTTTCTTATCTTTGAAGTGTTGGCGTATTTGGAAATGCTGCTAGTAGAAATTATATTGAGCTTTTATTAAAAGGGAATATATTGATTTATAAGTTTTTCAGACCTCATTTTTCAGACTCTAGCAGAATTGTTCGGAGAGGATCACCATAAAAGCAATAGCTATTGCTTAGTTTTGATAGAATAAGTGTTACAGAATTGAACCTGTTACAATCGTATTTGGGACAATCCATATTCTAAAACTATCTGTGGAAAAACTCTTTATTTGTGTAGGTTTTGAAGCCATTTCTCTTGCGTCGCATAAAAGGTGAAGTAGAAAAAAGTTTGCCTCCTAAGAAGGAAGTAAAAATTTACCTTGGACTTAGCAAAATGCAGAGGGAATGGTAAGTTATTTACCTTATAGTAAGATTCTTTTCTGATGAAGAACACAGCAGTTCTTCATATTGAACTGCTCTTCTTTTCTTCCTGTTGTGTGTCAAGAAGACAGTTGTCTTTGGGGCTGACGTTTTGATGTTTTTTCTTTTGTCCTTTTTACTTTTTTTTTCTACTTTTTTTTTCTTTCCTCTTCAGATACCGTAGTTAGGAATATAATGAAAAGTGTTGGGTGGAAGATGGAAATTTTTATTTCTATCCTTTCCTTAAGTTTATTTAAAAGAATTTACACCTAATAAATTTCCTTCCTTGGTACAAGTAGGTATGCATCAGTAGAAGTCTCAGAGTTAAAAGTAAAATAAAACCACGGAAAGGTACATACCCAGAAGAGAAGCAAGAAAAGGGCTTTTTCATCTGTTTCTTTATGCAAATCCCAGAGTCAGGTCAGTGTAGCAGCTTTGGGCAAATCTGTGAAAACTTAATTCATTCCGTAATCTTAGAATAGAAGAAAAACATAGTGAATAACATATCAATGTCATTCTGACAGATTGCCTTGTAATTTTAGGTGACTTTTATAAATCCTTATTATCAGTCAGATATTTTCTGCAAGTTGTATAATATACCTCAGTATTCATGTAAACAAAACAATCTTCTGCTTACAAAAAAAAAAGGAGAGAGTAATTGAGACATTTCAGGGATTCTCATGTTTAAAATATGAAGAGAAACTTGTTAAAGTATGAAGAAATAGTTTTTCAAAATTGTCCATAAAACTTCAGGTATACCAGGATTCTGATGAAAGATATTGATATCCTAAATTCAGCTGGGAAAATGGATAAGATGCGTCTGCTCAATATTCTGATGCAACTGCGAAAATGCTGCAACCATCCATACTTATTTGATGGAGCTGAGCCTGGCCCTCCTTACACCACTGACACACATCTCATCACTAACAGTGGTAAAATGTTAGTTCTGGATAAACTGCTAGCAAAACTCAGAGAACAGGGTAAGTACCATCTGTGAACAGTAATGATCAAAATAGCCATCATAAGTAAAAATGCACTTTAAAACTTCCATAGATTCATCCTTCTCTTTCCTCTGGTGCGAGCATTTGTTACAGTGAGGTTTTGATTCAGAAGCAGTTTTTTCTAGAATCTTTTTAGTGCATGGAGAGAAGGAAGCCTTACAGGCATGGTAAGGAAGACTAATGAGATGGGGAAGTGAAGAATCTCCCTGCTGCCATCTTCAAGACCATTTTTGATAAGAGAAGTAGTTTGCTGTACACATCAGTCACCAGCTACTTCCCATATTTTTTAACTTTTCTTTCTTCAGTTGTGTAGTTCTTCTGTAAAAAAAATATCAAATAACCATCTGGAATGGAAGTTAAATCGATGTCAGAAAGGTAGTTGCAAAAGAGACTTTTAAAGTTACATATAGTCATATAATACAGTATGTTTCACATCGATTCTTTATTCCTACTCTGTAGTAGGATGAATGTTAAGGTATAAAGGCAGCAACAAAATCTTATCTTTTGTATTGTTCTGTCAGGTTCGAGAGTTCTTCTTTTTAGTCAGATGACTCGCTTATTGGATATTTTGGAAGATTATTGCATGTGGCGTGGATATGAGTATTGCCGACTTGATGGACAGACACCTCATGAAGAGAGAGAGGTGAGAAAACTGTATAAGCATTTGTTTTAGGTAGCGGATTTGCTTTATGTATCAGATGATACATTTTTGCTTTTTAAAATAAAGCAAAAAATGCCACAGTTTAAAAAGACAGTAGAGGATATATGATTTTCCCAAATGAAAGGTCATAGTACAGTAGGTTTCATTTGTTTCCCAGCTATTTTGAACAACTTAATCTTTTGCCTACGTGGACTTTTTCTTTTTTTTCTCTTTTTTTGGCATGTGCTAACCTACTGTTGTTTCTGATGTGAAAATTCCATGAAAAGTTACCAATAAAAGTTGTTTGAAAACTGATGGTATAACGAAACTTTTTTTTTTTTTTAAAGGAAGCAATAGACACCTTTAATGCTCCCAACAGCAGTAAATTCATTTTCATGCTTAGTACCAGAGCTGGAGGTCTAGGAATTAATTTGGCAACTGCTGATGTAGTTATTCTCTATGATTCAGACTGGAATCCGCAAGTAGACCTGCAAGCCATGGTGAGCTAATAACCTTGCATGTTCCCTAAATTTATCGTTGTTCAGTTTTGTTTAACTATTCCTAGATTTTTGTTTTTTTTTTCTTTACCTTTTATATTTGAAATCAACACACCAAAGAATTGAACGAAGGGCATAGCCAAAATTCTGAAAGAAACTCTAAATTTCTTCCTGTAAATATTTTTCATCTGTTTTCAAAACTGAATCAGAAAACCTCTGTGAAAATACTGTATAAATATTATTTATCTATAGAATTGTTCGTTATTCCTTCTTTCAGATGTGTAACAGTAAATGACCAAGAGAGGGCTGTTCCCAAAGTAATAGCAATGAATTAAAAGCATGCAGCATTATGTTCTGCTCCTTTCCTGCCCTTTTTTAAAGCTTATGCTTGTGCAAACCACAAAGTTTCCACACAGTTTCTGTGGGGTGGTAAAGCTAGGGATAAGAAATCCTTAACTTTGGGTTGCGCTTTCTGGAGTCTTCTCTTTGGGGTACTGAGTAATTTCTAAAATCAGTGTCTGTAATTTGTTTTGTGCAGAATAAACATCCCATATTGTCTCTCAGGTGATTGAGTTGAGAGTTTTGTTCTGTTCTTGTGTGTGTGTGGTTTTGTTTGTGTTTTTTTTTTTTTTTTTTTCCCCCCCTCTTGCTTCTAATGTCCTTAAATATCTCAAGCTTTTATTGGGAATAAATCATCTTTCCTTTGAGATGCATGTGGGCCACCAAGTGTAGACTGAATTCCTGAGAACTGGTGAGCGTGATCTGTAAGGTCTAATATGCTTCTAAGGAAGAAGAGTGTTAAATGAACATTATGCAAGAGAATGAAAAAGTTTACAGCTCATGTTCAAAGGCTAAAATCCTGATACCATCAGCTCAATGACTTGCTGGACGATTATGTTGTTCCTTTTTGTTTCACTCTTTTTTTGGAGGACAAAATATTTTTGTTTATGTTTTCCAAAGTGAATAGCTACAACTTTTGGTGCAAATAGGAACATCAGTTATCAGATCTTATTTGCCCTGTGCTGCACCTGTAAGAGGTGATCTGCAGACCGATGTTTTCATGCAGCTGTCTTGGAACAGCTGCCGTATTGAAGCCATGGCCATGTGCACTCAGCCCATGGAATTAATATTCTCAGGGCTGCCAAAGCCTCAGACCTTTCTCATTTGAGAGAATTAGTTTGAACACGGTGCAGGTATGTGTGTGTATACATACATACACACACCCTCATATAAGCATATATATGTCTCCATGTGTATGTACACACACACCATGTATGTACGTTGTTACTGCACTTCCCAGTTGCAATGTAGACAAGCCTTTGGTTATCTTCATTTAGAGTGAGGTAGATGTATGTCCATAAAATAACCTAAATTTAAAACATTAATCTGTCCATGTATAAGTATATATAACTATGCTGATTTTAACTTTTTTTGTGCACTGTCAAATAAGCAAGGAAGCAAGAAACCTATGCTAGTTTCAGTCTGATTTTTCTGCTACATAGCAATTTAACTGTCTATTGCCTATGAGTTTTTATTACTGAATACTCATTAATTTATGTTTGTTAGGATCGTGCGCATCGTATTGGTCAAAAGAAACCAGTACGGGTGTTTCGACTAATCACTGATAATACTGTTGAAGAGAGGATTGTAGAAAGAGCTGAAATAAAACTGAGACTGGACTCTATAGTTATACAACAAGGTATCAACTGCTATATATGTTTGTCTGGAACAGAATTTGGTTCAGTCCCGTAGAGCATGCGTTAATTAACTGCAGGAGCACAGTATGAGACAGTGCAGGCCTTGTTTATAATAGCAGTACTCTAAATTTATCTGAAGAGTATCACATGTAAATTATTCACCTGTTCAAATTAAATTTCCTTTGAAGGAAGAGTTAGTTTTTGTAAATTTAGACTATGGACATAGGCTCATGTTAAGAATGTAAATGAGGAAGATAAATTACTGCTAAATAGGTACCAACTGATTTATGTGCTGTGTTTACAAAAATAGTAGTAGTAGGTACCAGGGTAGTTAAAAACAGTTATTTAGATGTGATTCTTACTGTATGCAATTTAATGAACATGGAAGCCCTTTGAAGTTAATTTATCAAAAGCTAAGATTATCAGGCTGAAGACTGTGAAGGTTGTGAGCTGTATGACAGTTTTCAAAGGGGCGGGTCGATGAAAGGGCCGTGGTCAGAATGCTCTGTGAAGAGAGGAGATAGCATGAGCAAAATGTTGAGGGGAAAAAATGAGAATTTTGAACAAAGTGGAAGTATTCAGAGATTTCATTTGAAATCAGCAAAGCAGGGCTTCATTTTGAACGAGGAGCTTATTGCTTTGATTTATCTGAAAGTGAAACAGAATCTGTGTTTTGGCTTGACTTAAAGTTAACCCACCCCATTTTCTCCCCTCAAAGATCCCATATCTCCACTGTATCTGTTTATGTTCAGCGCAAGTGAAATTCAGATTTTTCTCTATGTGGTTCTGTTTTGTGTTTTTTTTTTCTTTCTTCCTTTGCCAGTGAACTGAAAATAAAATCCGCTATTTGCATGGCCCTATTGGAATTTTTATTTTATAGTTTTCAACATATTTCTTCCAATTTTAGGAAGGCTCATCGACCAACAATCTAACAAACTGGCAAAGGATGAAATGTTGCAAATGATCCGTCATGGAGCCACACACGTCTTTGCTTCAAAAGACAGTGAGTTGACAGAAGAAGATATAACTACTATTTTGGAAAGAGGTGAAAAGAAGGTGAGAACAGTTTTGTGTGGGATTTGAAATATACTTCAAATATACATATGAAATATATGTTAAGAAAGAAATAGAGGGCAGGAATAATTAAATTGATAATTTTGTAAATCTATTTGCTTACATCCAACTGTTCTTTTACAGTTGGTAAATATTTTAAAGGTTGTGAAAGCTTAAGGAGTAAAAAAAAAAAAAAAAAAAAGAATTGTAATGATTTTCAGTTGTTCAGACTGTGGGGAAATATGGGCACATTATCCTCAGTGCGGCTTATTTCATGGGATAGGCTTTTAGAAAGATGTAAATTTTATGCCAGCAGTTTTAATAGACAAACACCTCTATGGAACTTTAATAGAGAATAGGTAGCTCTGTGGAAAAATGATCTGCCCTTTCAGCTCTGAAGAGTTGGACATAAATTTCAGTTAAATTTAAAAGTTAAATCATATAGATGTACAGGGTATATGTTAAATCTTATAGGACTACCTCTCAGCATAATAAAATTGCTTTAATGGAAAGTCTTAAGAGTCAGGTTGTTCAGGGTTAAAAAGTGCTATGGGCTTCTTTCCTGGTTAACAGAAAATGTTAACTGGAAGATTAACATGGAAGAGAGGGAGAATATTTTAATAAACAAAAGAAAGCTGTTTTTCCAGGAAATGATGAGCATCTTATGTGATTCTAAAAGTAACTTTCTGTATTCTAGACAGCTGAAATGAACGAACGATTGCAAAAAATGGGGGAGAGCTCCTTAAGAAATTTCACTATGGACACAGAGATGAGCTTATATAACTTTGAAGGTGAAGATTATAGAGAAAAACAAAAGGTAATTTTTCTCACCAAGTCAGGCCTTAAAGACTGGTTTAGAGGCTCAAAGACCATCGTTACACTGAAGAAGTAGAAAGCCAGTGGCTTTCGAAGCTTTTGTTTGTTAATTGCAGTACATCCTGCAAAGCAATTACCTTGTGATTAGTTTGTTCTCTGTACAGCTGTCTGTTGCCCCATATCTATTTCATAAATATTTTCAATCCAAATTTCCTAGCAATTTCGAAGAAACATTTAAAGAAACGAAATATTTAATGAGAATAAAGTATATGTATATATACATAACTGTGTGTGTTTCTTTTCTTGAAAATAATTTATTAAAACAAGCCAGATTAATACAGCATGGTCTTGAAGCGTACTTTAGTAAGTTTAAGATGAAGTCACTGCTGTCTAATGGATTTTGTTTTTTTTGTTAACGCAGTAGTGCTGTATAAGTTATTCATCATGATTTCTGGAGAAGTAATTCTTTCACTGTAGCAAGTTACAGAATTCAGAGGCATTTCCCATGCCCTTCAGTGGGATTTAGGTAGACACGATAACTGCCTCACTAAGATGTCTAAAATCTAGAGAATACAGTGTGGGGGCACCCATGACACTGCAAGGTCACAGTCCTCACTTGCTGCTGTACTATTGTGTGTTTGCATACATGTAGTAATCTGCCTTTCTAGCTTATTTTTGAGTTTTGTTGTACTATTCATGTTGGTGAGTGGAGCAGTAGATTGGCAATGAAAATAGACCCTTCTGTTGAAGTGTTTCATCAGTCAATAGTTGCTGTTATTTTAATGTATTTTACTTCTATGTTTAGCTGAGCATGATGGAATGGATAGAGCCTCCAAAACGGGAACGCAAAGCTAATTATGCAGTGGATGCTTATTTTAGAGAAGCCCTGCGTGTTAGTGAACCAAAAATTCCCAAGGTAAAAAGCTGGGGACGCTCTTTTCCCCCCATATCTTGTTCTTTTGGTCATTTTCTCTTCCTAATTCCATCCTCTACTTTTACCCTGTACTTCTAATAAAATTAACGTGTCTTGCAGAGCAATATGTTGCCAGTTGTGTAGTTTAACTGCACAGAATTGATATGTCTGTGTATTTTTGAAGGCTCCACGACCTCCCAAACAACCAAATATTCAGGATTTCCAATTTTTTCCACCACGATTATTTGAACTTCTGGAAAAAGAAATTCTGTATTATCGTAAAACCATAGGATATAAGGTAATTTTTTTTTAATTAGTGACATATATTTCACTTCTATATAGATTTACTTTAACCTCAACAGCAGCTATTTCAAAGTAGTAAATTATGTCTGAGTAGTGTATCGTTCTGGTTTTATCTTTTGCATAATGTTTTCCATTTAAATGTAAAATGGCTTAAAAATTATTCCGTGCTGTGTAATTTATATAGATATCTATTTAAAAAGTGATATGAGCAGGGGTGATAAATCAGTATTAACTAATGTAAGATCACCTTCGAAAGTACAATTTTTTTCGGGATAGCTTTCATGTTTCTTGCCCAGAACTTAATACTTAGTTAATACAGGTAATACTGAAGTTGACTTAGTGTTGGTGTGATGGTAAGTAGAGTAACCTCAGTTTCCCATGCATTTTGGATAGCATAAGATGTTTAAAGGTGCGGAGTAGAGTTTTGGTATATTATTGTAATTAAGGAAAGAAGAAAAAAAAATTGACTACTTTTTCTACTTTCGCTGCCCTTCCCCTGCGTAATGTTACTGGGCAGAAGAACAATTTTTTGTTTTGATGTTGACTTTTTTCATTACTAATGCCAGTGTTGGGACTCTTCAGATGGGACTGCTGCTTCCAGACATTGTGTAACTTACTACTACTACCACAAAAACAAATAAAACAGGCCTGGTGCTAAATTACAGTAAAAGGAAATACTTCTATAAACTTAAGTTGGAGAACATAAACTGTTGTAGAAACTGACATACAGGAAATTGTCAGTGGAAAAGAGTAGAATTAATATTAGGAGTGTTTTTTTTTTTTTTGAGAATAAGCAGAAGGTGCTTAAAATCTAGTTAGGAACTGAAAGACTCTGAGAATGGCAGGGTAGATAAGAATGGAAGTATAATTATCTTAGGGAAGGACATGGTTCGGTTAATGCTTCAACAATAGGTATGAAAGATTGCTAATCTTGGCCATATGTGTATGAAATGGGAGGTGGAGGATATGAAGTGGGGATATTAGTTAAATTTAGGTAAAAGAATATTTTGAGAATCTGAATATGTTTGAATCAAGAGGACTGAATGAAATTCATTTAAGCTCTAAACAAAGGAAAGTTCCTGTTGCTGCTGCTCATCATTTTTGAGAACTGAGAAGGTCAGGTAATGTGTTATAAGAAGACAAACTTCTTATAGCTGGTTTATAAGAAAGAAAAGAAAAAAAGAAAGAAAATTGCCAACATGCAGTATATTACTACAGCCCAATATGAACTATCCAAATACATTTAATCCAAAATTCTGCGTTTATTAACTGAAGTGAAAGATCATGGACCATGAATCTCCATTTATCTTGCTACTTGGAGTAATGACTAAAATCACATTTAAAGTAAATGTACTATTTGTGTGTGAACATGCAGAAATTAATAAAATAATTTCTAGGATAATTTCAGTTTCTACTTTGATGCATGTTTAAGGAGAGAGTGATAGAAAATACAGGTAAATTTTTCTATTCTTGGAGCTAGCTATGGCTCCAAATTGAGGCATTTGAAATCATGTGTAAAAATAAAACCACAATCTAGAACAGTTTTTCAAATCACAAGTACAAGAGGAGATGGCCGTGTTACAGCTCTTTTGGTGAGAGTAGTCTTATGCAGTGGTAAGTATAAAAATTTTGGAGATATTATATATTGTTAAGATATTAAGTGGTTACCTATCAAAATAGGGAGGAAAAGTAGGAGGAGCGTTTAAGGAGTGAAAATTCTATGTGGTCGGGAGGAAAACTTTTCATTCTGAAAGAGGCACAGGTATTATCTGCCTGCTAGGACACCGTCAGGTTTAGTACTATCAAAGACTAACATGGGAAAAAAACAAAAAACAAACAAACAAAAAAACAATACCAGCTTTCCAGGTGTACCAGGACGAAGAACTGTATCAGCAGAGGCTTTTTTTTTTCCTGAAAGATGTGTAAATTAATTCAGTTTAGTTTCTATCTATAACATCTTTTTGGCTAAGAGAGTGGGTGTAGTGGTTTTATTTTATTTTATTTTTTTTCCTCACATATTTTGAAGTCTGACTTGGCACAATTTGAAGACTCTGTCTTCTCTCTGGATTTTGAACTGAATTGTAGTTAAATAGAAAGGAGACTTTAGGACTAGAATACATCTTTTTTAGAACATGAGATGATTTACACTATTAAAGTAACGTGAGGCTTCAGAATATATTTAGAGAAGTTGCTGACTACGTTTGGTCACAAATGCATTTGTAGATATAAATTTATAAGTAGGTAAATGTGTCGTAAGTAAAACAAATGTATTTAAAATTGATTTTTGTGTGTGTGACATAAGTGTACTATTAGGTAAACTTCTCTGGTAGTTGATTTGGAATCTTAAAAGACAAATATCCATTTTCAGCTGCAAAATATAATGAACATCTCCCTTTTTATATATTCATAAACAATTGCAAAGTAATTGACCTGTTTAAAAAAAAAAAATAGACTTGAATTCACCTTTCTTGACAGTGTGACTTTGTAGGTGACTGATTTTGTGACCTGGCATGTGGTTACTTCTTTCATTTTGTGTGCCATCATGTTTAATTTGGCACTCCATATTTCTTTGGAAAGACTGTTAAAATTTCAACCAAAAATATGGACTCAAAAGTGCCTTCTTTACACACTACAATAACTTTTGTGATAGTGGTAGTGTTTATAGAGGAGAAAATCGTTTCTTATAGTTTCAGATTTTACTTTTTATTGTTTCAGAATGAAAGTTTAGGAAATAATTTGAATAGCTTGTCTGCATGTCGTGCTTCAATTCTGTTAATGAAGTTCATTAGGCAAATTACCATTCTTTTTATCTAACAGGACTGTTTACTACTGGTAAAAATGATAGATAAATACGTGCTGCTTAGAAAAGGGAGTATAATTTTCCTTTTGAAGGGAGTTTGTTTTTAAGGCAGTCCTCAATTTTAAAAACAATGTGAGGGATTTATAGTCCAAGCTCTACACATGATCGTATTAACGTAAACCACTGGAAACAAGAAAACTTCCTGGCTAGGTCTTAACCTTAGCTATTCCCTTGTGCCTCGTTGCTGCAGACATATGTGTGTCTGCAGCCTCACTGGCGAGTGCTGGTGTTTGCAAGAGGTCCAGATGTGCTTCACAACTGGCACCACTGCCGCAGCCAAGGTGCGACTGAAGTAGCTGCTGGAGGGCTGGGAGGCACCTCTACCTGAGAGGGAGTCTTTGACCCTGTTTCCAAATTGGCTGCGGGGACAGTGGCAGAAGAGAATTTCCATGACCTGTTTGTCCATTTGGAGCGTTACCCTTGCCCTGTTTGCAGGCCTCGGCGCTGTTTGTGCTGGATAGGGAAGGTTTGGGATGCAGCAGCCTCCCACCACTGCCAGGCTCCCAGGCGTCCCGTCTTCTCTGCCGGCATAGTGCGGAATTCTATTCCCAAGCCACTAATACTCAATTGCTGCCAGGACACACAAAATGTTGTTAGATCTGGTTTGCTATACGAAATACCACAGTCTGGCCTTTAAATAGGCAGTGTGCACAACTTTAACTGATAACCTTAGTGCTTCTCATTAGTTATGTCCAATAGATTATAATTGATTTTTTAGAGAGCCTGTCCATGGCTAGTGAAAAGTGTCTGAAATCAGTAAACTATGATAGCTTAAGCTAGGTGAGGATCTGCCCCTCTTAACCTTGGGTTCTTTTGGTGAGTGATAGAAGCTGGATGTTAAGAAAGGGAACGAACATAACATTTGACAAAACCTAACCCTGTTTTTTATGGTGAAAATTTAAGCAGTAAGACTGAATTTGGTAATTGTTGGGAAAATTGCTCTGTTCACAGTAGAAAGAAGGTAGTTTTAACAGTAGTGTTTGCTTTACTACTTAATAGTTTAAAAATGTATTTTACCAGATGTATTCTCTATATGCTTTTCACTTAAGCTTCTTAAAGTGAATGGGAGCCTTTTGTTACTGGTGGATGACACTGAACATTAACACTCCAAAGCTTGTCAGACAAGAGCAAACAAGCTCTTCTGAATAACTTTAGTATTTGATACATTAGGTTTTCTAAAAGAGTAGTTTAAATTTTGCAGCAGTTCTATAGACACTGAGGAAAATGTTCTATAGTATTTTAAATATTTTAAATAGGTTTTGTTTCTTCAGGGTAGTCAAGGTACGAGATGTTTTGTGTTTTGTCTTTTTTTTCTTTTTTGTTTGTTTTATAAAAGCACATACTTGTATGTGTGAACTGTGCCATTTCTATCAGTTTTAACATGTGTTTATAAATTGTTAAGCTTTAAGGAGCTTTACAGTAAGCTTTACAGAAGAGTGTCTCTTTAATAACATTGTTGCACTACTGCTTATCCAAAGGTTCCGAGGAATCCTGACCTCCCAAATGCAGCTCAAGTGCAAAAAGAAGAGCAAAAGAAGATTGATGAATCTATGCCTCTGAATCCTGAAGAAACTGAAGAGAAAGAAAAACTTCTAACACAGGTGAAAAGAGCTGAAGTATATTGGTGTTAGCACTGTGGATTTATATTCCACAGTGCTAAAAACAAAGTGTGTGCAGGAAAGCTATATCGATGTTACAGAAATTACAGGCCATGCCCATGCCAGATGAAATGATTTTTATCTTGTTTTTGCTTTGAGACCTGTCCTGTCCTCAGATGAGTTTCCCTTTCAGTTGGCCCCCACTTCCTTGAATGTCAGCAGCAATTCCAAAGCCAAGACTTGTCTAGTGGATGCACAGTTCAGTGTATGTGCCAGTCAGTGGCATATGCCACTCAAATGTGCATGTGCAAGCATGTATCAACATACTGCATTTGCACAGCCATGTGTCACATGATATTGTCATATCCTTTAATTTTTGTGCCAGTTGCGTTCTTAAGGCATGCTCCTTTGCTGCTGGTTCTGAATCCAGGCCACTGGCTATTTCAGTTTTTTTTCTGAACTGTTATCCTACTGCTTTGGCTTACCAGAAGTTACATAATAAGAGAAAGGTTTTGTTTGTTTGTTTAAATAGCAGACATTTTTTTGATTGAGAAACTTTTCCGGTAAAGGAAAAGCACCTTCTTGCACCTTGAAGAAATTTGCAAGGCCACTGTTTGACTGTTCATCTCTTCTGTTTGTTGATAGAGGGAGAAATACTTAAGCTGGTACCAGTATGCATGTCAGTATTGCTGTTAATGTTTAAAAAGGAATATTTGTATTGTAGAGGTTAGATTTCTTGTAACAATGCCATCTAATTATGGACTGAGTTTATCCAGTTGGAGAACTGACAGACTTCCCTGTAAATATGTTTTTCTGATGAAAGAAACTTGATGCACTACAAACCGCTACTTAGGCATTTGTTTATTCTTGATGTTTTCTCCTTTTTCTGTCCTTTAAACTGCAAAATCTCATTCTTGGATGATGTTTTCACGCATTGCATCTCATTTAACTGTTGTTCACTTTGGAGTTCATTTCTTCTGTACTAACATATTTTATGTTTGACAGTACTATGGTGTTTCCATTTGATTGCGTCTTCTCAGACTAAAGACTTTCTTGAAGAATTTATACTGTCATCCAAGTGTGTGTATTTTGTTCAATGTTTATAAATACTCCAGCTAGCCTTGCATACTTGGACTGCTCTGAAAACTTGTATAGATGCCTGCATTGGTGCTCCTTATACTTCAAAGATTTTATTTTTTCTTGCTTTTGCTGAAGCGTGGCAGTAACTTGTCATTAAGGTTGTTTCTTTGAAGGAATACCACGTCTTTTTTCCTTTTTTTTTTCTGTAAAAGGCCAATACTAATGCATGAGGAATCATGCACAAAAATTACTTTAAAGACTTTTTATGACTCGCTAATAAATCCTGGATAATAGAAGTTTGTAGAAATCCTGAAAGACTGTTACTGTAATTACGTGACACTGTGCAGAAGCATTGCCAATAGGAGGGTAGGATATGTACTTAAGAAACTGTTTTCCCTTCTATGCAGTAGTGATTTTGATCTCTTGTTGCTTACAGGGTTTTACAAACTGGAACAAAAGAGATTTTAACCAGTTTATTAAAGCTAATGAGAAATATGGACGTGATGATATAGACAATATTGCCCGCGAGGTTGAGGGCAAGTCACCTGAAGAGGTCATTGAGTATTCAGGTTTGTGGATATTGCTTTTAGAAGACTTAGTTCCGTTGGAAAGGTTAAATATGCAACATATGCATCTGTCGTCAATTGTCTTTCTCTTAATGAAAATTTAGAACATGGCATAGTTAGTTAATGTTTGGTGCCACAGTCTTTTGGAATCATGAAGTTGCTTTAAAGTGGCAACATACTTTATGCTATAAGTACTGGCTTGTAGCTTACATGTTGTATCCTTGTCTTTGGTATTTCTACAATACTTATATTTGTAATTTGCTCTGAATTCTTCTTGTTTCATCCTTAGATTTAATTTTATTAAGCTACTTAAATTTTTACATTGCAGTACCTTTTACATTGGTGTGCCTTAAAAAGGAGCAGCTGCACTAGAGTTCGCTGCAATTTGTTGATTTTATTTTGGATTCTCTGAAAAAATGTCACCCAAGAACAATTATTGTTGCCAATTATTAATTTTTAGAATTAGTGCCTTTTGACCTCAGAGATAGCTAGCAAAAACTGAAATATGAGTGTTTTGTGAGGCATGGTTTGTTTAATGCTACTGCTGAGCTACTGGTTTTAATTTATTTTGCCATTATTAAGACAAACCATCATTAAAATTGTTTTTTTTTTTTTCCAGATTGTATTTGACACTAAGTTAATTATGTTGAACTTAAAATTTGTTGTTACTAAACTTCTACTTCTAGGTAACTTTTGGTTGAATTGAATGAACATTGAATAAAAGTTTAGGCAAGTTTGTTTTTTAGCTACTGGAGTAAACCAGAGAGCATTAGCGAATCTTCAAAACTACAAACTGCATTTTTCTTTTGACAAAGAGTGCTTTAACAGTAAAGGAAAAAGCTTTCATTTTGCAAGTTGTGTTTTAATTTTTTTAGCTGTTTTCTGGGAACGTTGCAATGAACTGCAGGACATTGAGAGGATTATGGCTCAAATTGAACGAGGAGAAGCAAGAATTCAGCGGAGGATCAGTATCAAGAAAGCGCTTGATGCCAAAGTAATCATTTCAATTTTTTGTCAATTTTGTAGCTCACTTCTTTCTGTGCTTATAGTTACGGTTGGATCTATCTTCCAAAGCCTGTCAGAAAGGGAACAGTTGGGTGGGAGTGTTACCTTTTTATAGAGGTGCCATATTTCAGTAATGTACATGTAGTAAATCCTTGATGTAATGTTGGATGTCTGATAGTCTATTCTTGTTTTGCATTCAGATTGCAAGGTATAAAGCCCCTTTTCATCAGCTGCGTATTCAGTATGGAACAAACAAAGGCAAAAATTACACAGAAGAGGAAGACAGATTTTTGATATGCATGTTACACAAGATGGGCTTTGACAAAGAAAATGTGTACGAGGAACTAAGGCAGTGTGTGCGCAATGCACCTCAGTTCAGATTTGACTGGTTTATCAAATCTAGAACTGCAATGGTAGGTATTAGTCATGTGGGGCTAAATCCATGTATGATGTATGATGTCTCATTTTAATCACCAGTATCTAAAATTTGGGTGTTTGCCAAGTCGTGCAGCCTAGTGGAACTTAGGAAGGAAATTCTGAACAAAAAAAATTTGGTCCTCATTTTCATTTGCTAATTTTTACTAGACTAAGCTTTTTCTTTAGTACAGCAAACAACATAATACTGCTAAAACATACAAATCAGAAAGTCTGCTAAGTTCTTCAGCTCCCATGCTACTCAAAAGAATTAATGTAGATTCACTATCCTTACAAATATGCTTTTGTTTTTATTTCCAATTAAAAATTTGGCTAATGAATGTATTTTAACGTATGACTGTTTTTCAAAATTATTTAACAATTTTCAACAGTGAAGATCTCTGAAACATGCACATGGAGGGAAGAGTAGCTTTGGTACTTAAATTTTAAAAACATAAGGAAATCTACAGAGACTCTTATAGAAGTTGATCATTGCAGCAATTGGTTTAAAATGCACTTTTTAATTGTGAATAAGGTTTGTCATATGCAAAGGGTTTATGTTTTTTTTTTTCTGGAACATTTGTTCACATTTAAAAAATATAATAAAAGATTGATAGAGCAACTAGATCAATATTCTGCACTTGAGCTGTATTTTTCCATCTCTTCCTGGAGAGCAGAACCATTGTATTTGAATTTAGACATTAAGTGAGAAGTGTCGATACTATCAGAAACTTTAGCAAATAGTAAGATGTGTAGGTACCAACTTGAGAATAAGAGACTCTTTTGATGACTCTGTTAGCTCAGTGCTGGAATCTCTGCTCAGATCTCCCTTCCTTCAGTTCTCTCTTTTTTTTTTTTTTTTTGTCCGAATAAAACCTAGACATCTGTGCACCTTGTATTAGAACAAACACATAGGCATGCACACACATATGCATGTTTACATGGATATATTTATATGGGGTGGGGGGGGGAAAAACACTTAGCTTGTTGGAATACATGAAATGAATTCTTTTCACTCACTTGAAATGAGTGTGAGCTGGAACAGCTTTTTTTTCTCTTTTGAATACAAAATGCTCTTGAGGATAGTCAATAGCAAAAAGAATAAAGCACTTTGTTCTGTATGCAACTGTCCTAGATTTTCCTTATTGCCATATAAGCAAATTGCAAGTTAACTGCTGTATTGAGGACATGTAACTTACATGTTATTTTGTATACAAACCTGTTTTTTTTTTTTTTTAATAACTTAGTCCAGTAGCTGCAGGAACATTGTGTATTATTCTTCATTCCCTTGTTCATTCACCAACATAAGGATTTGTTTATAAAACGTTCCGAGATGTGCATGTTTGTACAAAGAATAGATAAGACATAAAATATTTAGAATGTTTATTTGTACAGGTGGGAATATTTTCTTTTCCAAGTGTTACTTAAGATTATGCTACTTCATACTCTAGCAATTGAAGTATTTCTGAATAGTTCAGCAGTTACCTTCAATAAGAGTTACAGGTTTTGCTTACCAAAATGTCTGTTTTTGAAGAAATACTGGATTATAAAACTATGAGAGCACACTCCAGTATTTAATCTGACTAAGTTACTTCTAAACTGTGGAGGAATTCTTTTAAGTAAATCGTGAAAATGGATACTAAAAAATAAACACGCATCAGTATTTAACATTAGATTGTATACGTAGATCAGAATTTTTCTTTTGTTACTATCTGAATCTTGCAAATCCTTCAATGTTCAGTAAAAAAGTAGTAGTATGAAAATACAAAGAGAACATAGATAATGGATAAAGTAATCTTTTATTTCCAGAATGCATTAGATATTGTTTTAAAATGTCATAACATGATTAGATAGATTTAAATGTCAATAATGCATTGCATATTCTATGCAATTGTATGCATATTCCATACATAAAAGTATCCTGACATTTGTGGAAGTATTAATTCCTACGTGAGTCCATTTTGCTTTAGCTTTATAATATCTTTTCTGGAGAAACTTGCTAAAAAATTGTTTGATACCAAGAATAATTAAGGCAATATAAATATAAATGCTTATAAAGGAACAAATAATATGTTTAGTGAAAGTGGAAAAAAGAGCTTTCTTGGAACACTTGGATCACATGCAATTTCCAGTTACTATTATTTGCATTCAAACTTGTATCAAGCAACATAGAAAGATACTTGTTATCAAGCTCTTACAGAAAGCTGTATTTTGGTAACCACTAGATGTCTCTTGAACTCCATGCAAATAGCTAATTTATCTTCCATCTTGTTTCTGTTTTTTCTCCTTTTGGAAAACAAAAAGTAGGATTTATTTCTTTATTCAAAAAACAGATTGTTTACTCAAAAATATAAATTGTTAAAGAGATTGAGTGCCTAAAATTGTGTGTGTGTATATTTATTTAATGGACAGTGAAATTTAAGTGCTTGAGTTTAGCCATTACCATTCTTTTATTTCTGTTCATGTAGGTGGAATGCATAATAGCATGGCAGTATTGAATTGTATATTGGTTTTCTGAAGTCACAGTTTACACATTCTCTTTACCTTTCTGCAAGCCCTACCCCGGTTTAGAAGAAATGATTCCTTTGTATATACAAGAATGTGCTCTGTCCGCCCAGCTTCACACTGAGTATTTCTTTCACTCTCCAGTCAGCTTCTCTGCCTTCAGTCATGCAGAAGGTGATGGTTCAGTGCTCCCATCTTATTTATTGCAGTGGTACTCTTTATAGCTAGGAAGTGGGGAGCAAAATACATCTTATCTCTTTCCATCCCAGAGAGAGAAGTATCAGGCTACACTGAAGGAGAAGTCAGATCTAAAGGTACAAGGTGTTTCAAACTCCCAAGTGTATTTTTATAGCACTAAAATGAGATGGATTAGTCCATATTGAAGTTTTGGTAGTTGAAGACAGAATTTATCATTTAGATTTTTGTTCTCTATGATAGTGGGTATAGCAGAAAACAAAATGCATGTTAGGTTATAGCAGAAAACAAAATGCATGTCCACTGTTTCTGGGATCCTCCTGAGAAAATTGGTGTTTTTTATGAGTTCTCTGACCACAGCATCTTGTGCTGGAGTAGTAACCTATCTGGATAGTCTGGGGGTGAACCTTTGCATTTTACTGTAATACATATGTGTTCATGTAAATAATTTTCTCAAGGAAATAAGGTGGTCTTCCTTAGTGTGTCAGGCTGAAGGTTCTTTGCTGTCTCCTCTCTAATTGTCTTGAATTTAACATAAACCAATATTAGAAAAGATCTAGTTTATTGTTATTATAGAACAGGTTGTCATTACTCTTTACCTACACTTCCTGAGTCCTTCAGTGTGACACAGTCCTGAAAATGCCTTGTCAGGAAGTTGAAGGATTTCAGTGAAGGTTGTATTTTTCTCCAATTAGAGAAATTGTTAAAATAAGGTGTTTTTAAATATTATGGTGTACAGTAACTAAGCTAATCATATTAGTACAGAATGTTGAACACTTCAGGGAGGAAAAAAGGGATTTTGAAATCCAAGAGTTTTAAATGTATTCATATAAATAAGAAAGTACGTATGCTTTATTCTTTGCTAGAGAATTTGATTACTTCTATTTTTTAGGAATTTCAGAGACGCTGCAATACGCTCATATCATTAATTGAAAAAGAAAACATGGAAATTGAGGAAAAGGAAAGAGCTGAGAAGAAGAAGAGAGGAGCGAAAGTTCCAGCAGTACGTTTTAACAGCACTTACTGACCTTTCAGTGGGGCAGAGTCCAATTATATTTTCTTTTCAAAAATAAGAAATAAGAAAATTTTAGCCACAGATTGTTTTAGTATAAGCCATTAGTTGAGAGATAAAATTGAAATGGATGGCTTGTAGGTAGGAATTCCTGATTTTGCAGGATTTTAGGGTCTGCTTGTTTATTAGAGAAGAGAGATTTTCATGTAAATAGCATTGAGAGACTCTGCTTAAGAAAACATATGGATTGCACTTTTTCTGCCAGGATATTTCTGTGGTGCGCTGGGTGTCTTTGATCTCAGATTACTGTTCTTCCACTATGTAGTAGTCACTGGAGGAAGAAGTAAGTCCTCCTTTCTGTAATTAATTTTCCTCTTTAGAACAGCAGTAAACAAAACAAGGTGCTGGTCTTTTCACTCAATTAATGGTGTATGGGACCTGTGGTATTAAAACCATATAACACAGGACTTGAAAGTGAAGGGTACCAGAACTGACTCTTTTAGTTAGGATTTTTATTTGTCCTTTCCTTACATATTACAAAGCTGAATTGAAATATATAATATTAGGGTCACTTACTTTCATTTTGATTGGTTAGTTACGTATTTCAGAACTTGAATATGTTGTATAATACCACCATTTGATTGAGTTTATATGTGATTTTTTTTTTTTTTTTAGTCACAGAAGAGAAAAGCAGATTTGGCCACTGAGAGCTCTGGAAAAAAAGATGCTAAGAAAGTGAAGTCATGAACCTGAAAACTGAATGCTAGATATAAATACTGCCACTTCTCTCCATCTACAAGTATTAATTGCCAACTGCTTTGTATTCATGGTACTCTCCCCCAAGTCCCAAGGTTTAATTTTGCAAGTTTTGTATATTTTAAAATGGCTTTCTTTACCTAAAATGTGTAGCTTTGTATTTTATGCATTCCAGTATTTTTGTGTACTGTATTTTGTGAATTTCATGTCTTCAGCAAAATTCACTCAGTCCATGTTTTTTTTTTTTGAAGCTTGTGCTGAGGTTTTAGCTTTTGTATGTTTTATATGCTGCTGCTTTGAAAGAAAATCTAGATTCTCTAGCTTTATTATTGTTGTTTCATACTTTAAATTTATATGGCTGTGGGAAAATAAATTGGATTAAAATTATTTGAAGAGAAAAATACTTCACCTTTTGTTTTCCCTCTCCCTCTGCATTTTCTGCATAGCTTTGCTTTAGGGTGTTTTAAGGTTTGTATAATTGTGCCTTCATCATGGATCAGATTTCTCTTCAGAAGAGTTTGGAGATAGGATGAGAGGAGCATGACAGAATAAAAAAATCTAATTAGACTGACATCCTTGTTTGCTGTCAGATGTAAATTGACATTTTTTTTCAAAAATATTCAGAGGAAAGCCAGCAAATACTTAACCATACTTTTTTTTTATTGGCATATATGCTTAAAGACAGGGTGAGGTGCTTTGCTAAATGACTTCTAGAAGAAATCACTTTGGGGATTTTTTTAATATTAAAAGGCATAATTAATTGATGTTTAATAAACGTAATAAGCTAAAGTACCCCCCTAACAGCTTTTTTGGTGTTTTTTGTTTTTAAAGTAACCAAGTAATTCATCTGCTGGTTAGCAAGCTACTCAGCTGTGCTGCCTTGTGCTAAAAGATCTTGGTTGCTTAAATTCTCTGCTATCTTTTTGCTTTTACCTTTGATTCAACTCGTCAGTCAGAAGCAATGGGGATATGTTATGGAGTGCTCCTTTTTAGTATTTCTATTTTGACGAGCGGATGAAAGTGTTGGATGTATCTTATTTTGACTTTGCAGGAGTGGCCTTACATTAAGCGGTTTGTAGTTTCTGGTCACCTTGGAGTCTCTGCCTTTCCCAGATCAGTGGAACAGTGACTGTGGCATCTAATGTTTTCCTTTAATCTTCTGCCTCTGATCTGGTGCTTAGCATGGACCTTGCTGCAGCGAGCCCTGCCCTCGTAGCGTCGCGGCTCGATTCACGCAGCGCGCTTGTCCATGGCATCGCCTTGAAGACATGAGCGCTGCTCCTCGTGCAGCCTGCTTCCTTCCTCAGTGTTTGGGATGATAAAACACTTCGTATTTCATGCTTGGCACTGCCTACCTGCTGCATTTTTTTGTAATATTTGTAAGAAGAGCTTTGGAAAACTCTTAAGCTTTAGGACAGAGTTCTCTCCATGTGCTTTTGTGGCAATTTTAATATATTGAAATGTCTTCTATGTTTTATTGGGTTAATTAAGCTTAATGATGAATAATTTCCAGCATTTCTTGGTGGTCTGAGTTTGAGGTTTGGGGCAAAATGTGTGAGTATTTGTTTTAAGCTTTTTCTAAGATAACTAATTTGATATTTGTATTTCAGAGTGAAGCTTTCATTTGAAAACCAAGTTACTAATTACTTGTACTCGGATTTTTATTTGCAATACTTCTAGTTTAAAAATAATTTTCATCTAGAGCGCTGAGGCTATTAGATGTAATGATTAGGGACAGCTTTCAGATGAAGGTTAGTGATGGCTATCAATATATACTTTTAAATAACTGTGTAACCCAGAGGGATATGTGTGCTCAAAAAAAAGTAGGATGTCTTTTCAAATAGTGTATTTGATATTAGAGTGGTTGACATCCTCTTTTATCCTTGAGGGAAGGAGATCTAGTGTAATTATGCAGGCTGGAAAAGGCTACATAGCGACACACAGATAATCACAAATCCTGGCGCGCTGCTTTTAACAGAGAGCAAAAGATGCCTTATTTACTTTTGCTTTTCAACTCCCATGTCATTCAATAACTTTATAACCTGAACTTATGAAACAGGTAGAAAGAGGGAAATAAAGACTTGAAGAGCCAAGTGTATTTGTGTTGAATTACATGGCTACATCTAGGTCTTATTCCATTGCTCCTATTTAGCATAATTGGGTGAATATTTTAATGCTTTTAGTCTCAGAATAATTGTGCTTTTTTCTGTTTTATTGCAAATTAGCTGTTTGATTTGCATGTTCCTTTGTATCCAGTTTCTCTGTGTATTATTATTTGCAAAGCATATTGGAAATGCTAGAATGGTAATAGCTCAGCTTGTCCTTCCACGCAGATTTCGGGGTTTCACTTGCCGTGGGAGGTCCTGCTCCCTTTTCTCCTCCCTCGATGACATGATATACTAGCTATACAGCAAAAGATCGTGCAATTGTTCTTTGAGATATTATCCTCTTGATCAGACAGCTTCTCTGAAGAATGATAGATGCTCCCAGGAACTATTTGTTATCTCTATAGTCTGTAGTTTCTAGTTAAACTAAATGTGCTGTTGAACAACAGTCCTTGAGTGCACTTGTGTACTATCCTAGATCCTCAGCATAGTGAATCTTCCCATCCATCACAACCCACAGTGATAAGTAAAGAAAATTGCAACAGCTGCTGGTTAGGGTTAAAGTAAAATGGATCTTTCCTTTTCCTTTCTCTTTTTCATAGTTGAAGTGCACCGAGCACGTGCCTGGCAGTGTCTAAATGATGCACTGCTGTGACTCAAAATTAGGCAAAGTAAAATAAAGACATCTTCCTACCTTTTAACTACTGTTTTCTTAGGTAAGGGATGCTGTTAATAAGGGATTGGCGAGCATTGAATGTAACGTGATACCAAGAATTTGGAAAATCTGGGCCTTTAGATAACTCGATGGGTGCCAAGGAAGTTGTATGATTGGCATCACAGCAGGTTGGGAAATAATTTCAGGTCTGAAATGTAATTGTGTTAATTTAGTATGAGGGTTGAAGAAAGCACAAGTGCAGCAGCCCCTCAGCACCATCACAGACCAGGCAAAGCCAGTACCGCTCGGGCGCTTTTCCCTCTTGCACAGTCTGTGCTTTCTCATGATGAATCCTTCATTTCTGAGCTAGATTTGGTGTTGGCAATGATGCTGATAAAGTCACACAGCTGACCATGCTCGTTATTTTGTTTGATTTCAATTTATTATAATGACACAGAGAAGAAATGAAGCTCTCTTCTTACTGATGATAGAACGTCTTTAGATACCACTTGCAAAAGTAGTACTTGCTATACTAAAATATCAATTAAGAGTTTATTCTTGTAAACTAGCATTGCTTGTATGTTTTAGTGATAATGCCGACTATGGATATTTTTTTAAGCCAATTTTTCTCTCTTTGGGCTCATAAGCGAGGGGTACAGCAGCTGAAAATCAATCCAAACCTTTCCGAGTATCTGACGGAGGTAACTTGTGTGGCACCATTCCTGCAGGGACCTGCAGGGCACACAGGCACCCTCTGTGTCCACCTCCTGTCCCCCAGTCACTGGGAAGATTAAAGATGTTCAGTGATCATGAAGGAATTCCAAAACTTAAAAAGTAGGTAGGCCTCACGGGTTGGAAAAGCAGCAGTGTTTGTGGAAATGGAAAATGACAGATGCTCGTGCAGGCATGGGGAGAATTGATTGCTCGTGTCCGAGCTGGGTAAGATACTGAAGCTAGGCAGTGATGTTTGTGCAACTGTACTCCATGTACTTAGCTTCAAGCATGCATGTAAATAACTTTGTTGGGTCAAAGCTAGTGTTTATTATGTTCTTTTCTGCAGGAAAAAAAAAAAAAAACTTGGTTTGCATATTTTAAGTGTAATGTATTGCCTTTTAATTGCATTTGCATGATGGTCCATCCTTGCATACTAGCCTTAATAAGAGTAATATTTGCTGCCTCATATATGTGCATAGTAGTGTTGAAGGATAACTTCTGAACTTTTTCAAATTCAGAATTGCTTCTTTAGTTATACATATATGAAAATAAAAATTAATATCAACCTTAAATCTGGTAACCACTCTTCTGGTACAGACTGCCCCATGCACTTGAAATCAAGTGATCTTTTGAACAGTCTTAGTTTGGTTGCTCTTGTTAACTTTCTGGCTGTTGTAGCTGGACATTATTGGGTGAATAGATGAGGCTGCCGCTCATCTGCTTTCTATCTTTCTTATTCCTTTAAAATAAAATGCTGGTAGTGCCTGTATTTTTGTGACAGCCTTATTTGTGTTGTCTCTTTGATATATTAACGCAGTGTATGTTGATGCTCTATTAAAGCATACTCCTGTTTTTCTGTTGTTCTGTACCTCTGGTGTGTTACTGAAGCGAAGGAGACCGACTGTCGGGAGCAGGCGCTTCCCCCGGGCCCGGCCTGCCGCTCCTGGCAGGCATGGGCAGGATTCGCTCCGCTCGGAGCCCCGTGTGTCCTAAAGCAGCGCTCAGTTCTCCACTTTTCCCTCCTTTAACATAAGGAGAGACAACTGGAGGAAGCCACGTTTTGTATCTCTTGCCCATAAGGAGCCCCGAGGAGCCCACAGCCCACCCTGGACCCCCTTGGTAGCGCTTCCGCCTCCGTCACGGCCGTTCCTGGCAGGCCCCTCTTTTTTCCAGGTGAGGCACCTGGAGCTGGGAATACAGGATCACCTCTGTCCCCAGTTACAAGACAAAACATTTTTTTAGGTTCACGACAAAAATGAAACAAATGAAACAAAAAATGATTTCAGCATTTCTTTATAGCTTCTGCAGTTAGATGTCTCTGATATCATTTAATCTATATTTACCTTACAAGGTGATTTGACGAGGCTCTGAAATTCACCTTACGCTCACTAAAATTATTTGAATGCACTGTGGAAAAGGTACAAGAAATGTCTTTTGTTTAAATATCGAGCCTGCAGACTCAACAATTTCTTTTCATATTCAAGAGAAATTTAATTTTAGCTTTTTGTGATACTCATTGATAATTAACTGCTATGTGCACCCTAGCTTATTATTCTACAGGCCTGAAGATTTTCTGCTGGAAACAAAAGGAAAATCAATTCCAGCAAATTCAGTTGTTGCCTTTTTATTAGGTTATGGTACTCGATGTAAATTCTGTTTTGAATTTATGTTGCCGATCAATAGGCGCAATTATTGATCCAGGACATACGAGGTAAAAAGTGAGCAAGTCTTTGACTTTGTTCTGATAACATGAAAACACATCAAAAAGTTTATTGAGCCGCGGGTTCTGCTGCAGCGCAGCCGAGCGGGAGCTTGAGGACGCTGCCGCGTGGAGGGGCTGGGAGCTGCCGGGCTCTCCCGGTTGGACTTTGGTTTAATGAGCTCCGAGACCTTCGTTTGAGGGTGGTGGCTATAGAAATCATGGTTCTCATTGGCAATCCGTTCTAGGAATAAAAGTTGAGAACGTGAAGTTTCTTTCTGCTTTTAAAAATACAGCAAGAAAGCTAGAGCGTTGATGGAGGACATAGTGCCCTTGATCCAAGGGAGGCAGAGCCCAGCTGGCACGAAACCCATTAAAATAGGGGACCAGACAAGATGGGGAGTTTTGTCAGCGGGGGACCACGGTGCTGCGGGAGATGAGAGGCTCCACATCCATCCCAGCAGCAGCCACCGCTGGCCACAAAGAGCAGGTCCTGGGCACAGGGCGCAGCTTGTGCCTCTGTCTCGGGCAGAAACAGACACAGGGGCCTCAGCAAAGAGCAGCAAACGCTGAAGGGAGCAAAAGGAGCTATCAAAATGCTGAGCTCTGTGGGTGCTTCCCCTGCGTAAGGGGGCTGCGGAGGGGTCTCTAAGGGTGACTATAGCCTCAAAATGGAAAAACAAAGGCAATTTACTATTCTAGTAATTAATGCAGCTAACTATTCCCCTAATGGCCACCCAGGAGAAAAGAATCCATGATACTTTATAACATTACTTTTATGTATCTAAATATATATTTATAAAAATATATATAACTATGTATTATAGATAAATGTTTATATATAAATATAAGTAAATTTTATACCTATAATAGGTATTATAGGTAATACAGGTAAATTTTTATGTATAACTAAATACTAAATATAAATACTTAGATATATATTTAAAATAAAACTTCATTTCATAACTTTTATAACTTGTGAGAGTGCTGCTGCCTCAACTGGGCATGGGCAGTGGCAAAGATGGAGCTGGAAAAGCCTCTTTTCACCTCAGCCTTATGGCCAAATCATGGGCCAATGACTTACGGGTAAGAAATCACACCTGCCTGTAACATCTTTTCTTCCTTGTTGGGTTTAACTTTTCAGTGGGAATTAGAGTTTCACCAATTTAACAAAGTCTGAGTAAACAACTCATCACTTCTTATAAAAAAGAGATTAAGAAATCTGCAGTGAAGTACAGGTAAATGACACTGATAGAGGAAACGCTGCTGCAAATAATGGGAAAATTGCAGATGTATTTTATGCTTCTTCCAAAAATCTAAAGGTCTCATAAATACAGTCTGTAAAAGTGTCTGTGGAAGAGTTAACATAACTGTACAAGCAATAAGCCTGACCTTTCAGTGTAATTTATTTTAGATTTGCTCAATCCTTTTTTATTAAAACTAGCACATCTGAAGCAGAATTAAATCCTATTATACGGGCTTTGCGATTGTATCAATTTCTCTCTGCCGTGGCACACTTTATTAAAAGTTACTTTGTTTCATACCTCCTAACGCAATCAGGGAGCAAACGAGGTTGTGTGGGCTTGCGTGCGGAGACATGCGAGCGGTTTCTCTCCTCGAGAGCGGTGCGAGTTGCACAGGGCATGGCCAAGGTCTCGCTTTCACGGGGCAGATGGGGCGAACATCTTAAACTAGCAAAAAATCCAGAAGTTGCCAAAAAAGAAAAGGTATGTTTGAGCCAGGCTGGAATAGCACAGGCTCTGGTGTATCTGGTCCTTCCCCGGATCCGTGGCCGCCCATCCGTGGCCGCCCATCCGTGGCCCTCGGGGATGTGCAGGAGTGGAGGTGTCCGTGCGCGTTGTCCCTAGGCCGGCATTCGCTCCGGGAGCGCGGCCCGGCAGACGTGCTGCATCGGGCACGATAGAGCGCAATTGGTGGGTAGTCAGCGGGAGACACCTTTTCCCCACCTGTGATTTTTTTATGTATTTGCTTTATAGACATTTATACAGCTCTGTCACTCAGCTGAGGTCTCTGTCCCTTCTGCTTATTGAGGATGATGGGCAGAGCTGCCTCCCCCAGCTGCCACAAGGGAAGTGGCTCAAACTCCCGCTTTAAATTCCGTTTTCTGAAATGGAAAATCTCTAACAGTCTCCTTCCTTTAAAAGACCCCAAATGTGTTATTTTGCAGGAGTGTAAGTGGCTAAATATGCAGATAAGGCAGTGAAGGAGGCCCCTGGGCAGCGTCACTGCTGGTGTGGGAGCGCGCAAAGGAAAAGCGCTTGTTGCTCACGGCGGCTGCTGCCCTCCAACGTGGGATCCCTCATCTGGAGCGTCTGGAAACGGTTGGGACTGAGGTATTTCTTTAGAGAAACCCAAATACTTGTAAGGTGAAGAAAAGGAGAAACTTTTGGAGGGGAACGGCTTATTTGGGACTGCCCCAGACCTTGGCTCAGCCTTTCAAACCCTGGGTTCCCTCTGCCCCCGAACGACTGCGGCTCTGCCAGCGCGCGAGCCGACAGGAACCGCTGTGGCAGCGTGAGGGCTTCTTCCTCACCGCCCTGGCCTCGCCACCCGGCCCCGAAACCCGGCTGCTTGTACGGCAGGCTCGGCCCCGAAACCCATCTCACATGGACCACTGGGCACCATCAGATTAGAAACTTTGTGTCCCTGCTGCCTGGTCTGGAATCGAAGTGGTGGCGGGAGGTTAAACGCGGCACCGCAGCCTCCTGGCCCTGCACGACGCCGGCTCCGTCCGACAGGGCAGTTTCCCATGCCGAAAAGCAAAGTAACCTGTCAGTGGGACTAATCCTGCTTGTCTGCAATGTAAACACATGATTTTGAATGTAGGAGTTTGGAGAACTGGAGAATGTTCCTGCATCCTGAATTGCAAATGTCAGAAAATTATTTTTGCATCTGAATGGTTGTGCTTTTCTGTATGAAAAGAGTCAAGCAGGTACTTTCAGTGCTTTCAGCCTAAATGACTTTTGCTTGATGGTAAAAACATGGGCTAGAGCAGTTCTCTCTCATAACGTGGGAGCCTTTCCCTTCCACTAGGCTTTTTTGTTTGCTTTAATTTAAAAGTGCAGTAGACAGAAAAGCTATGCCCATAAATGCCACCCACATTCCTGCACGTGTTTGAAATTGTGTGTGGATCTGCCACCCACATTCCTGCACGTGTTTGAAATTGTGTGTGGATCTGTCAGGAGCTTCACCCAATGGTCTCTGTCATCCCCATCACTGGGGGTTCTGCTTCTCGTTCCGAATCTTGTACCCCGTCCAGGGAAGAGCCAGGGAGGCCAATGACATGATTGGAGAGGCAGCTGCAAAGCTGCCAGTTTTCTACCGTGCCAAAACCCCAACAGTTTTCAGCTGCTCTGAACTGCTGCAGCTCTAGTGAATTCTGGCAGGGAATCCACGTGTGACCTGCTCGCAGCCAGTGCTCACCTGGGCTCTGCAGCTGGGGGCTTTCCAACACGGCCTGGTTCCAGGGAATGTTTCTGAGCAGGGTGAGAGATGGTGGCTCACTGCTAAGGAAGCAGCTTTCCTGATGTGTCATGGCAATATAGGTTAGAGAATCCGTTTACATTACTGTACTTTATATTAAATGCCCATGATGACAGGTCCACAAAAATAATTAGATAAATAAATACTCAGGTGTCAATGCTCTGGCAGGAGATAATCAAAGGAATTATCTGCATGCAAAAGGACAATTTAAGCTGAGAGCTTCTACAAGGATAATCAATGTCAAATCTACCATTACCATTGATTTAGGCATAATTAGTTTGGATGAAGACAAAAGACTGTCATCAAAAATAGTAATTTGAAGCATAATACCTAATTCAGCAGTCAGGAGATCCCATCAGAGATGTTTGGAGAAGGTTTTTTGATCTCCTGTGCTAACTGCAGGACTCCATGTCATAGCTGGGGCTGCATTTGCTGGTTGGTTTAATCATCAGACAGGCCCAGACCTGGGACTACCACAAAGCTCCTGTTTCTGTGTCTCCCAGGACAGCAATAACCCACCAGCTTGTTTCTGTTCTTGTATTTGGAGAGCTGGGTGCTGACACCACCTTTCTTTCCTGCGGCTCCGTTAGGAATTTCATGTGCCTCCTTCACAGCCTGGGTTAAGATTGACTCTGCTTTTTAGATCTGCTACTAGCATTTAGAATCTGGCATAGCAGCTCCCCGGCTCATCACAAGCTCTTTTGCAGCTGGCTCTGAAGGAGACTCCAATTCTTGGTGTCACCTCTTTGCTACTACATGGTTTGGAGCTTCCTTGTTAGCTGGTGGCTCGGGGCTTTCCTTGAGCTCCTTCCCCACACGCCCTGCACTGTGTTTGCAGTCTGTAAGGCAGACAACGGAGTTACCTTGGTGCTGCACATCCCGGGGTGCCCAGCAGCCCCTGCCAGGGAAGCAGAAGCAGCTCGTATTTTCAGCAACAGCAAAGGGATGAGATGCGCTGCATGGGGGGGTCCACACTCCCACCATCTGCTTATAATTTGGTGTTGGTCGAGTAATAGCTTGTGCAAAAAGTGTCCTTGAAGGTGCTGGCTGAGTGACTTTCTGCTGGAGTCCCCAGGGATCAGCACAGCGACTGCCAAATACCAACACGGAGAGCGCTGAGAAACGCTAAGTGTGGCTGGAGCATGGCCAGGCGCGAGCGCAGTGTCCAGCTGGACGGCCTCAGCTCTCCACGCGATCCAGCTCTGGAAATGCAGGGAAGTTAATAGTTTCCATGCTTTCTACCGAGGCATTTCTTTGCATAATAGAAGGTCACCAATTGGTTTCTGGCTGATCAGCAAAACCACTTCCAAGCTGCATAAATTTCACATGGTCTTTCATTGCTCTTTGTGGCTACTTTTTCCAGTGGGCACCTCTTCAGTGCTAGAGAATGCCACGGAGACAGCCCTGCTTAAAGCAAGGGGGAGAGCAGTGCCAGCACAGACATCTGCCCAGGATTTAGGTAGCAAGAGGCCGTAGAAGGTTCTTTAAATTTATTTAAAGTGGCTGAACAAATCTGCTGGTTCATATTCACTGCTGTGCTGAATTTGAGTCAGGTCTTTTGAACGTTTCTGTGAAAACAGGCTATGGTGGCAGACTGGAGGAGGGGGGCAGGACAAAACTGGCTTTAATTTCTCGTCACCCCCTTTATGCTGAGCACAGGGTCGCTAGCAGCTGCTGAGCTAAAGGAGTTAAAACCTTAAAAGCAGAGCCTCTAGGAAATGCAAACAATGTGGTTTATAATAAGAAAGTATAAATTAACTATGGAGAGGGAAATAGCAGGTTGAAAACAGATTTTGAAAGCCACTGCCCTGGACGCCTGGCTGGCTTTACCAGCTAGTCAATTAGAGCCAATTACCGCCCTGACGCTGCTCGTGCCGCGCGCCCGCGTTAGCTCGCGCTCCTTCCAGGCTTGCAATTTTCTCTCTGTGTCTGGAATGATCTAGCTGGAGACGCCACGAAAGTGCCAGGCATTAAGTATATAACAATTGTAATTCTTTTGACTGAAACCTGATTTCATTCAGTTGAAAATGACTTTAGTGTATTGGATTTATGGTTCATTTAGCAAGTGCTGTAGATGTCAATATATTAGTGTAAACCTGATGCAGGTAGTAATTTGGTTTCTAATGAGGTTCCCCAGCAGTATCCAAGTATGAGAAATGGGATGTTCTCCAGAGGAGAACAAAGTCCAACAAAGTCCACCTGTCTGGTCACAGGAGTCACGAGGCCTTTTTTTTTTTTTTTTTTTTTTTTCCCCTCCCCTCTTTGTGGGCCTTTTTTGTTTTGTTGTTCTGAAATATTCCCGCAGTAGGTGCAGCCCAGCAGGTATCTTCCGCATGAGCGCGGAGGCTGTGTCCGTGCTCAGCTCAGGCCCTTGTGAGCTGCCCATGGGACGGGAGGAAACATCCAGCCCCACAGAAAACAGCCCCTTTGCCTCTCATTGCACTTCACATCTTGGGTGCAAAGCCAGCGATCACATTCTGGGTAGATTTGTTTCTTCAGAACAGAAGTGACTAAAATTTCCATCAGCACAGTTTTCTTTGGGAGTGAATTAACCCAAGCGTCCCCCTTGACGTAGCTTAGTCAACGTGGTTTAGCTGATCCTTTCAATGTGTGTTTTTAGACCTGTTTAGCTTCCTTACAAGTGCCCTGGGGTAGCCAAGCCCCCACTTTGGTGTCCCCCCTTTCAGGCAGACTTTCTCTTCTCCCCTGTAGCAACAGATCGGAAGCTGGTGGATGGCAGCCGAGTTGTGCTTCTTTGCAAGAGATTATTTAGTGCTTGACCTTCACTCCAGCTTTACCTTTAGGTTTGCTGGAAAGGTGAAGATGTTGGATAGCTGGGTGTCGGATGGATGTTGGATGGATAAAGGACGTTACTACTTTGTTTGGCTTTGTGTTTCGAATACTGAGTGTAAGAAAGAGTGTTGTTCCAGATGATGGGAACCACTGTGAGCTGGTAAAGACTTCTCATTCTCTTGTCTCCATCTAGATCTGGGAGAAGAGCAGACTTTGAACACCCTGGTGCGGATTCAGACCACAGTCTAATCATGCTGCTTCAGAAGATGAGAATTTGGCTGTTGGTGGATATGGTTTTGCTAGGGTACTTTGCAAGTTCTTGTGCGTTCACTCTGGAATAACTGCTGTTTCTAATGACTTTATTTTTGCTCTTCCTTCCAAAGGTGACTTGAACTTCAGCTTATGCATCTTCACATTTTTCCCCCAGCCTTTACAGAAGCCAGGCAAATCTCAATGACTGCATTGATTCTTTTTCCTATGGCAGTCTCCTATGGTAGGAGGAATTGCATAACTGTGTGTATTCTCTTTCCTTAAAGAACAATTTCTCCCTAAGATTCACAAGCCAGGGATGTGTGTTATCTGTATTATCTTATTTTGTATTTACAAGTCTAATGAATTCAAATGCAATATGGCATAACTTGAATTATTTTAGTCAGTCTGTTTTAATGACAGCAAAGATCTGAGACAACCCCAGGATTCCTGGCCCTGGAGAATAAAGAACCTTCCTCCTCGTGTCTGAGCACTGTAGACCTGGGCCCTTTCATCACACAGCTCAATAGAAATATTTTGTTTGTCATTTAAACAAATGCATTTGTTAAAAGTTAATATTTTTTCTTGTAAAGGCTCATCCATCCTGGTATTCTATTAACAATTCCACTTTGTTCTTCTGTGAAGCAAGTCTCAGTTTACAGGTACATCTGCTTCCTATTCCACAGCTTAAAGAAAGTAGTCAGGAAAATCTTAAAACCTACTTAATGAAGCCTTTTAAATGCTCATCCTGCACTTTTGAGTGAAGTGCAATTTATATTTCATAAAAGTAGAATCTGAGCTGCAAGCTGTAAGTAATTATCATATAATTAAATGTCTACTATGAAAGAAATGAAAACTCAGGCTTCTTGGGAGGCTTCCGTGACTGGCTTATGCAATGGCAAATTAAATTACAGTTCTTTACCTTATGAATGTTCTGGCAGGACATTAACCCAGTTTGGAGCTGCACTGCTGAGACTGTAGGTCCCTCGGAAAGAGGATGGGAGTCGATCCCACCAGCATCTTCTCCTGGCCGAGGCAGAAAGCACAGGAGTATCTCATAGCTTTGGAAAGGTGAAGGTGCCCATCACCTTCTTCTGCAGCGCCTGCAGCTAATAACGAGCCAATCACATCATATGTGATCAGCAGCTTAACTGAGCTTTCGTGCTATTAGATTAGTGATATGTCAGCAGGTATCAGTGGATTTTTCTGCCTGGTGGAAAAAAAAATGTGGATTTGCTGGATTTTTGGATGCGAAGGTGGGTAACTTCTTGTATTGAGACGGTCTGTGCACTTATCTCGGCCCCTGCTCCCGCCTGCCTCGGCGGCCGTCACATCCAGGGGCAGCGCAACCGCCCGGGGCCGGCGAGGGAGCCTCGGCCCTGGAGGCAAAGGAGGAACGAAACATTTCCACGCACTGACTGCATTAAGAAGCAGCTTCTGTATGACCTAGCTTAACAGGCGGTGTAAACACACCTGGGTATCTTCGCAGCATATTTTGCCCATGTGAGACTCCCTCCTTCCTGGCAAGGATGGGCAGGTTCAGCCTGAGAAGCTCTGGCTCTGCCTTACCAAAGGGGAGTCTCCTAGGCCAAGTACTTGAGTGTGACCAGGTGATTTTTATCTGCTCAGATGACACTGTAACTCCTGGTGCCTCCAATGCACCACGTAGTGGTAATTAAAAACATCAGTTCACCACAGAGTATAGGAGGGTGAGGGCAGGGTAATGGTCTCGTTTATGGTATATCAGAGGGTATATCACTGGTCTGGGCTTTTCTTTTCCTTCTCACTTTTTTTCCTAAGGTTAGCTACTTAACCTTGACTTCAGGCTGTTTTTTTTTCTCATTACATTTCCCCATTATCCATTATTTGGTTTGGTTACAGTCACTAGACTTTAACTGCCCTGACATATTAATTTTTAAGGGCATAAGTGACTTCATTAAAATAATGTCCTTCAGATAAACGCACTTGGCACTGCGACTGGAAGTGGGCAAAAAGAAATATGAAGCAGCTCTACATTAATAATATATTATGGAAATAATAAAAAACAACAATAGAGTATATATGTAAAAAGCTTCTTAGTTAACTTTTACAAGTTCAGTCTGTGGCTTGCATCCTTGAATTGGTTATGTTCAATCATTTGTACAGCTGTCAGGCATTTCTTTTGTAATGAGCTTTTAGTCAAAGCTTTGTTTTATGCTTGGAATTTTCCCTCATTTATATGCAGTGCTGCTTTCTTCGTATCCCTGCTTGTTGCGTGTGATTTCTTTGCAATAAATAGCAGCTTGTTATGAATCTGCAGTGAAGAGGGCTGCTGTCTGATGGGTCCTGATATAAGATGTTTATTGGAAATAGATTATACTTCGAATAGGTGAGTGGGTGCCACAGTGGCTGGCATCATCTCACCTCCTGACTCCTCTTTTCTCTGCCGTCAGTGCGCAGCAAGTCATGTTAAATATGTGCTGTCACGAATGGGCCGTAATCTCCAGCTGCTGTATCCTGCCAAAAGCAGGGAAAGCAGGTAACTACCCCAAATCAAACATTATTCTTTCTGTAGAGGTCTTGTTACTCCTGCTGCCAAGAAGCACATTATAATCATGAATGCATCTAACAGTGAACCTTTAAAGCAAGATAACGGGATGAGCTATGGAGTAGATAGTGATGTGCCATTTCAGCCCAGATCTCTCAGACTGCAGGCCAGATTCCTTCCTGCCAGTCCTTTAGCCCCACCAGGACTCGTGTGAAGCCCCCAGGCCAAGAGCCCCACAGCACCTTGGCGGGTTGGTTGTTTTGGAAGCTGCATGTTCTCGAAGGTACTTCAGCTCCGTGCTAGTGTAACTTAGAGGTTTTAGCTGACTGAAGGTTTCTGCTTACCCTTCTTCAAGGCTGTCCTTAGCTCCTGGAAGAACTTTCGGCTTTCTTCATTAATCAGCAACTTTGGATAAGTAAAAAGCTTTGAGATAATAACTGACCCAATGGGCCTATGGATGTGCACGGACTGGAGAGCACGTTATAAAATCCCAGCGCTGGCAAGCAATATTTTTGCCTTGTGCTGGAGACTGAGGTCAACCTCAGCTGAAATTGCAGCACATTTGCCCTCTCTGCTCCAGAGCCTCCCACTTACCACCCCTTCCCTCCCTGGGGCACATGGCCTTGGCCGCTTCCTTCATTTCTCCAGAGGTAGGACTGTAAAATGAGGGTGTAAATGCTTGACTGCTGCAGATTAAAAATATTTCCTGCAAAATAAAGTTAAAATTGAAGCCGACCCAAGTTAAAAAGTAATTTCCTCAGAATGCACAGGCATAAAGGAAAGTGCCCGGGCATGATTTTAAGTGGGGGCTGTGAATATGGAAACAGGCAATGTTAATAACCTGACGCATGCTCTGATGAGGTGCTGCAGATGCAAACTCTCAGATTCACACGCTAGGAGCAAAATTCAATTAAATAAGCATACTTCATGTAACCACTGAATTCTGTCTGGATAAATGGATTTTAGAAGAATATATGTATTTTTTGAAATCATGAAGTCACTTGATAAGGTAGTAATAAATCTGTCAGAATTTCTGCTTTGACCAAAGCTGAGCTGTAATATAGGATTCATTTCAATACCTAAAGCCATTTCCGGGTGGGAAGAGATTTTCCCAGCTCTGGAATTAGATTTCTCTGCAATAGGTATTATGTTCTTGACCCCATATCACTGCCTGTGAGGAGCAGCAGTATTTAAGAGCCCCTGTAATGCGATAAGCCTGGGCTCGAGCTATGTGTGTGCTGTGCTTGATGGCCTTTACAAGGCAGTGCTGGCAGTGGCCCTTTTTACGGAACTGAGCATAGGTGAGGTAAACACAGGGCTTTCTTGGGGAATAATTAATAATTTAATCTCTGAGTAGTGGTTGGACTTCATAGATCTCCACTATCCTTGGATTTTTTTAACTTGGGCCCATTTCAGCTGCCCATCTCTCCCTTTCTCCCCTCCCAGTCCACGCAGTTGGCCTTTACAATAAGCTCTTTCAGCAAAGGCCTGCTTTATCTCTTTCAGACTGCACTATTCTGACATATATTGTAAAAATAATTGCAATTTATTGTCAAAGACACCCTAGTTGAACAGAGCATCTTTACATGCCAGACATGATGGAGAGCTGCCCAACTCAAGTCCCTGTGGGGCTGATACAAACTGGTGCCCCTCTGGTACCTGGCACCCCACTGCGATGGATGTGTTGATATGTCTGTGCATGTGGAGTTGGGGAAATCAACAGCAAATTAATTTACTGTTTGCTCCTCTTCCCTGCTTTCAGGTGTGCCGCAGAGCCGGCATTAAAGAACATTTGACTATATAGCTCTATATGCTGAATGATGGCAGCACACTGACATAAAGATATTTCTTTATGCCAGCCAACGTATCTGTCGTGGTGTAGCTTTTCTTGCCTCTCTAAAAACAAGATAAATCAAACCAGTGAAGTAATTTGGGATTTCTTAACTGAACTAAAAATGGGGCTTTTAGTACTATAACAAATACTTTCCACCAACTACAGAATTCTTGAAGCTTTTGTTTTGTTTTTCTCTCCAAATTTATATTTCCTGCTTGAGTTTTCCTTCTGCATAGATAACATTAACAGTAAAAAACAGAGCTTTTTCTCATTCTTCCAGCATTAGACTTCAGGGGATCTGCAGGTTGACATGCGATGACTCTGAAAGTCACCTGTTTTCATGCAAAACCAGGGTGAAATCTGCAGATTTCACAGGGGACAAAGCCAAGGGCTTGTGAAAGTGAGGGGGCTAAGTGAGAACACCCTGGAGCAGAGTGTTCGGTAGTCTACTGCTACTACTGCTACTCTTTTTCATTTGAGCAGTTGTTGAAATTTGGAGTCCTGTTGGTTGTTTCCATTAGTAGAATTTGATGAAAGGACTAATTTATTTTTGATGCACATTTTTATTTAAAAATAATGTACAAGGTTCTGTGTTATTAAGCACAGCAGGAGCTGAACAGAGGGACCCAGACCTGTTCTTCCTTGCAAGTCCTTATCAGCCCATCCAGAGAAGCCCCTTGGAAGCTGTTTGGGCTCATGCGGTACCTCCTCGTGCTTCCTCCCAACCGCTCAGCCCTCTGCTGCCTCTCACCCTTGGGTGCACAGGCCACAGTTTTAGCTAGCAAAGCTTTCTCCAACTGCAAGGATTTGCATGTGATCTTCTTTGCAGAGTGACATATTCCTCTCTTTGGAGGGTTACAGCAGCTTCAGATCCTTGCATCTGTATGAAGCTCATAATAATTTCCAAAGAATGATCAAGGTTCCCAAAGTTAATAAAAATCTTTGTCACAGTACTCTGGAATATAATAAGTGTTTTAATATATTTAGTTCCAAACTAATATAGGGCTAGAGGTTATACAACAGTTTTTTTAGCAATTCCTGTAATGTTTACTCCTCAGTAAGCAAGAACTCTATTTTCAGTCCGAAGTGTTGCTGGCATGTAAAAGGCTCTGAGTGACACTTTATTGCTGACTGGCTGTTGGACCACGTGTCCTTTATAAGCCCTTGCTGCAACAGGCTGGTGGAAAAGGTCTGCAGAAGGTCTGTGATTCCTCTGGAGCTCTTTCCCGTGCCAGAGAATTTGCATCCGAGGGAAGGCACGTGGGAGCCAGGCACTGGGACACAAAGTGGCACCTAGCCCTGAACTGCACTGATAGTTCCAGCAGGTTGTAATTTCAGAGCCATTGCAGATTATTTTTTATATGTATTTTAAACTGTTTGCAAAATATTTTCTTCCCCAAATTATATTCCAGCAAACAATTTCTTTCGGCACTCCAAACTAAATCCGTTCTGACATTGGCAGGTTGGTTTTGAGCACTGCCTTCCTCATTCCTGGTGGTTAGAGCCATTATGTTTTTGTTTTACAATTAATATTTTGATGATGAAAACTTGTAGGGTACTGCAGGTATAAATATTTAATGTCTTCCCTCCATGTTTCTTTATTGCTGAGCTTGGTGATAAGTTAGCACTTCAGACTCAAATGCAGATAAAACTGTAATCTGAGCAGTTGAAATCTGCATTTTTCCAAGGCTCCTGTGGTCAGGATGACTGTATTCCAAGTGTGAACATTGCTATTTAAAATTGTTTACCTCTACACTTCACCCGGATGCTGCTGTACGTGATAAATGAGGGAAATAAAGGTGCCTTTCGGGTCCCAATAACTGCACAAGAAACCTAATCATTCTCACTAACATAAAATAATTTAACAAATGGAGCAGTGCCATAGCAGCCTAATAAGAAATTTCTGAGGACTGCACCACATATGGCCAAAGCCTCTTTGGGCATAACTCAACGTTTTTTTTCCACTCTATGGTAGGTTTGTGTTTCATGTTTAATGTGGAATGAAACTGCATGCAGCATCCACATTATTCACACATTTTGCTTATTCAGAATGTATTTTTTTTTATCTGGATGTGAAACCATTATTTATCTTTCTCTTATAATAACTGATGCCACTTTGCCTTATGGATAAAAAGTGCTGGAATTCATGGCCCTGTAAACCTTTAGGCCCAGATCTGCACACCTGTAGAGACACAGCCACGCAAGGCAAACCGCATAGTGCCTTTAAAAGAAGATATCCAAACCCCTGTGCTCCTGCCTCCTCCCCTTCATTTTCAGCTTCCCCCAGAAGAAAGTAATTTCTGAGCAGACGGAGATATTACTATTTAATAAGAGCAATCTCTGCAGAGCAGCAACAGGCTTTTGCTAGCCAAGCCAGAGTTGTTTAGCTTCAATTGTGTTTTTGAAATGCTGTTATTCTTAATGGCATTGCTGTGTGAGGAAAACAATGTTAATCCTCTGCCTTGTTAGCTTTGTTGGGGTCATCGTGGACGGAAATGGGCTTGGGAGACCCTTCTGGTGCTTGTCCAGAATTCAGCTACGTGCACAGCTTTCTTGGACAGGATCAAAACCTCGGGCTCTCTCTCGAGCCGGCAGCAACCCGGAGCCCCGAGCAGAGATGCAGCGACAGTCTGAATCCTTCTCCAAAGGACAGTATAATTGCAGGGCTTGCCTGCTTGTCTAAAGCACCAACTTGCGCCCTCATCTTACACTTTTGTGTGCTTTGTGAGCCTGTGCCATGTCTTGCAGATGCTGAGGTACTTCATGTAGCAATGCAAATAAAAAGAGAGCTGAGGGAAACTGCAACTCTATTAGTGTCTCAGGATCTTAACGAGATGCTTATCCCAGTGTCTGCTGCTTCAGACAAACCAAAAACCACCTGTGAGAAAATGTCTCACTTCCAGCTGCTTGAATCCAGCCATTCCTCAACACTCACGGATACCAAAATCTCCTTGGCCTCATTGCAGCTTAATAATAAAGGAGCCAAGTATTTCTGGTGCATTTTGTACCAGCTCCCTGGGTGACAGGTAGGACAGAACCACCCTTTTCCTGCTTTAGCAGCCAGAGCAGCACCCACTGTACTCAGCCTTGCAGCTGTAGATACATCCAAAATCAGTTTTCAGCCTTAAAACCCCTGCAAGCAGCACTTTATTAACAGCAGCCGAGCATCATGGTGGAAGCACAGATGGTGCGATTTAGAAGCAAAGCAGCTACAAGCAGGAAACACTTTAAAATAAACGAGGCAGAATGATCTGTTCCTCTGGTGCCCCTGGAGCTGAGTAGTAAGGGGTTTGGGTGAAGGGTGTATTCTGGGTTTTGTCCTCTTTGGGGCACAGGAAGAGTCTGTTGGGTTAATACTCACAACCACCCCCACCTGCAGCAATAACCCCTTGCAGGGGGCAGCTCTGTGCTGCCCTGGGGAGCCAGGGCAGTCTCTCCTGCTGAGGGGTAGGATGGGGGCAGAGCTGGGCAGTAGCTGTGGCCGTTGTGGGTGTCCTAGTGGGCAGGTGGGTGTTACAGGGGTGCTTGGAAGGGCTAAGCTATGAGTGTCCTGTCGCTGCAGGACCGCAACTCGTGTGGAGCTGATACCTGTGCTCCTGCTGGTCTAGCAAAATATTCCTGCTTGTTTCCACAAAGGTGAAGTTTCTCCCTGGTAGGGTGATTCGAGGTAAGTTTATCTGGTCTGAAATCACTTTGCAACTAGCACAGAGTCAATGGTGTTACCTATCTGTGCAATTTTAGCACAAAATAACCAGTGTATCTGTATAAAGCCTTGGTTTTGAAGGTTTTTCCTCTCTCTCTTTGTGTGAGTTCTCTCTTTTTGTTGCAATCCCCAGATAGGATGCTGGTTTGGATGCAGGTTATAATCATGTGGTGCCAAATGAGACTAGTGTTGATTTCTGTTCCATGCAAAGGAGAGCGGGTCAAGGCTGATTAGCCCAGTGGCTCATCCTGGTAGGTGAATGTCCGAGGGGAACTTTGTGCCCTTCGTGGAGCTCTGGAACCAAGTCTGAGCTCAGAACCCTGGTGCTATTTGGCATAGTTTCATTCAACCCAGTAAAGTTAAACTGATGGGATCTTCCCCCAACTGTAAACAGTTTCTTTTACTCCTTTTAGTTTATTTGGGAAGTTACAAAGCTGGAGTAATCAAAAGTAATCATTGGTGTCAAAGCTATTATGAATTATTAAAAGTAGCACAGCAATGGGAGCTACAGATAATTTCTCATTCTGATAATGAGCACGTCTATGTTATTGCTTCAGTAATTACCTAAAAATACCTAACACTTAATTGCTTCGAAAGTGTCAATCTTCATAACAGTTTATTAGAAAATCCTAATGGATGGAGCAGCTGCTTCCACAAGAAAATCTATTTGTGGCTGAATCTGACATTCTGCTCTAAATATTGTTCCACCTTGATCAACATTATTTTTCCACGTATATCTTGTTATGGCTGTAACAGATTGGGAAGGGAGAGTTTATCCAGCTGCAGTGGGAATTACTCTACTCACTCATGACTTCCAATTTCATACTGCTAGTGCAGGTAAAAATGTTTGCACTGAATTTATGATGAGGAGGGAGTTGAAGTGGTCAGTTTATGACTCTTAGCTGGGCTTTCTGGCATTATTTTAGCTGTGCAAATGCCTGGTTGAGACTCGTCCGTTGTGGTGGTGTCAGTCGTGTAGGGCTTTTGATACGATGGGGCAGCGTTTGCCCACGTAAGCAGGTCGGGTAGGCCTGAGGGTAAATGGAGGTTAAGAAGGCTGTTTAGGGGTGATAATTTTACCAGAATCTCATAGATTACTCAAAGTCTTTAAGGGTTGCAAAGAAATGCCCTTAATTTGCTTTACATTTCCCTAAAACTTTTCAATATTTTTGTGAAATATTATTGAAAGGAGGTGGAATTTTTGTGAGTTATGCAATCGGAAGGAAAATCACGGTCCTTATTGGGACATCTCTCGCAGTATTTGAGAGTTGTTGCTCTCCCTACCTCATAGCAAGGTAATCTCTGTCAATACTGTGCAGATGTCTGTCCTCAGGCTCTGTCTAAACAGACAGTAGAAGGCACACAAGGTCAAACTGTAAGTGATTCTGCCATGAATTCCCCAGAATATCTACTGAGCAAGAGTAGGGTGAGGGTAAAGAGTGACTTGGAGATCTCCCAAACCTGCCTGGATGCCACCCTGTGCCACGTGCTCTAGGTGTCCCTGCTTGAGCAGGGGGTTGGACTAGGTGGTCTCTAGAGGTCCCTGCTGAACCCAACCATTCTGTGATTCTGTGTAATACATGGCATCTTTCATTTACAAATGCAGAGTCCTCATTTGCTCATTATCACTGGTGCTGATTGCCAAAAGCATTCTTGCCATTTCAGATAGGCAACCTCAGTCCCTTTCTGGAGTGTGCACAAATTTATCCCACATGTGGCTGGGTGGAAATTGTGTGTGTGTGTTTTTTTTTTTTTTTCTTTCTTTCTTTTTAAGACAGAGCAATAAAATCTATCGTTGTGTGCATGTGCGTGTGTGTATGTAAAAAATGCTCAAATACACCAGTAGAAGCAACTGGAAAACAGGAGTCTCTAATCCAAGTTATGATAGAACTCTCTATTGATATTAAATTCCGTGAAGTTGTGACTCCAAACCCAGTAGTGTCCTACATGTGCTTTTCTGGGTTTTGCCTTCTCTGTCTTCTGAAAAAGTTGCTAGACTCTGTGTAACTAAGAACTCAAGGACTGTCCCTTCCTCACTGACGTGGAAGGAGCTTCATGCCCTTGAAGCACAAGGGCTAGAGTTTTATCCTTTGCCTTTGTCTTTCTATACTTTCTCCTGTTCTGTGCGGCCCTTAAAACATAGCTATTCCTTGGACAAGTCAAGACCAGATCCATGTTTTTTATTGCTGCCTGTTTTTTTTCCCCTTCTGCTCATCTTTGGGATAGTAAGAGCCTGAAGACAACCAGGGAGCTCTGCTTTGCTGAGGGCTCCAAAGCAGGGCAGTAAGTTAAAAACAATCTGATGAGAATGCCTACATTTACTTTTAGAAGTTTGCCATTAATTTTGAGAGTAAATAACAGGTGTCTTAAGCCATTAGGGTTTGTATTTTGAAAAGCTGCATTTTTCATTTAATGCTATGGATCATTAAACTGCTTATCTATATAGTATCATTAAATCTTCAGAGCTGTTACACTGTATTATGCATGTGTTGCATTGTAGTTAGCAGATATTAATTTAACCAAGTGTTCTTCTAAAAAATGCGTTGCAAAGCTTGCTGTGGCAGCCACCTTGCAAGAACAATTTCTACAAGCAGCGTCAGCAAATGGAGCTGACTTTGTTCAAGCTGTTCAGTGTTATCTGGCCCCTGTATTTGCAGAAAATAACTAAACCAGCACAGTAGTAGTTTGCTGGAGGGGAAAATGAGTTTTGGTTAAATATGTGTGAAGTTCGAGCTGGGTCATCCTGACAAAGATACTGATATGAAATTGTGGTGAACAGTTTGCTGTAATCGAGCAGTAGCCGGTGAGCGTAGGAGCAGAGCCACTGACTTCTGTGAGATGGGATGAGCTGGTCACGTATGCAGATCCTTGGGGTGTGGATACGTGTGGCAGGACCAAGGCCTTGGGCATTATTTTCTAACCTTTTTAAGAAGGTGCATATTTCTCTGAATTACTCTTTCTGCTTTCTTTGTGCCTGTCTCTAGTATTATGCTGAGGTGAGATTCTTTCACCTCTGTTGGTTTTTATCAATACCTGCTGCTGTGGTACAAATTATGTATAGGGGTTATCATCAGTGTTAAGAGCAGTTAAATTAGTAATGAAAACACCGGTATAACTCGAGTTTGCTTTGGCTTTTGACCACTAGGTAGTTTTTTTTTTTTTTTTTTTTTTTTTTTTTTTTTTTTTTTTCTTTCCCCTTTAATGGCTCCTGTGACTGAGTTAGGCTTTGAGGTTGGAGTGAGAATTACTTTTATGACCTTATAGTGGAATATTCAGCAGTTCTGAGGTTAACAATACAAACTGCAACTCTTTTGAAGAGTTCAAGTAACAGGAAAAGTGTTCTGCCAAATAATTCCCTTTTATTTCCCTAAAAAATAAATCAAGATGGAAATATACTGTTTTTAATTGGCTCCTTTTCTAGTGGATATGTCTTTTATTAAATTATATTTTTCACATTCTGATCTCTACCAAAAAGGATTTTTTTTAATTTAGAAAATATTAAAATAAGAAAGAACACAAATTCAAAGCAAAGAATATAAACAGAGAAGCTTACAGCTTAGTTCTGGCTTCCTAGAAATTAAAGAAGCAAGTGTATTGTGATGGTTCATTGGCTTGTATCTTATCTTTGGAAAGAAGCAGCTGCCTAGCAGGGTAGTATCTTCTGCCGAAGATCCAGTTTATTCTCTCTGTTACCCTGGATAATGAATATTTTTCAGAGAAGAATGCAAATGTTTTTTTTCTTATTTCCTCTCTCTAAAATTGGGACAGGGACCTTGTGTAAAAGGTAACAAAAGGATTAAAATGGGCTGGAAAGCCCGTAATTATCTCTGATAAACAGTGTATTATGTTTTGGGTTGTGTGCTATGAGTTTGTCACTGAAATGTTCATCACCTCATGTAATATTTTGTGCTGCAGCGTTGCTTTTCGATTATACATCTCAAAGGAAAGTTTCCATGGACAAAAGCAGTGAAAGCACATTGCTTTTACAACTGGCTTTTTCTTTTTGTTTTTGGGGTTTTTTTTGTTTGTTTGTTTGTTTTTTTTTCTTTTTATAGGTCTCAAGTGTCTCTTCAAATGTAAGTCCAAATGACAGGAGTCGGAAAGTTATTAGAGAGATATGGATATATGCAACTAACAAAATATGCTTGCTTACAATATATCAAGACATAGCACATTGAGGGAAACTTGGCAATTTCAATATTTAATATAAGCTGGAGTTAAAGTTTTTTTTGCAAATGCAGCATATGTTAATCTATTGCTGAGCATTCATCTAGCAGATTCAATTTCCACTCATAATTTTTCATTTATTATTTTCCCTTTCACATAAACACAGCTGTGTATTCTGATCCACACTGCTGATAGCTGACTTGGTACAGGGCATGGGGAACCTGAGTGATTTATTGTGGATATTGTGGAGAGCTGGAGGTTGAACATGGGGGCTGCTGAACAACCTACGAATAAATATTAGTTTTGATTTTAAATCTGTCTTTGAAAAGTTTTTACCCAAAACTTAGTACCAGTTACTTGCACTAGAAGTGGACCAATAAAGGTTGGATATGGGTTTGGACCAGGTTGCAGCTCAGGGATAACTAGCATCTTTCACTGCTGTATTTGGTGCCACATATCAATAGTACGCAAATAATTTAATTTTTTGTCCTGATGATGTTGATGAGGCTCATGTGATGCACATAAAGATCCATCTGCTTCTCTGATCTGGCTGATATAAACACCTGTCAACTGGAGGCTTTCTGAGATTGAGGTACAACCAACCTGAGGTAACTTTTAATTGCAAATCTTGTAGTTACAAAGGTACTACTAAAATTGTTTTATTTGCAATGTGATTTACAAGGCAGCTGCTTGACTTGAAGCAACTTGTTTTTCGGTGATGATTGGTTTAAAAACCATTGAGAAGCCAACAATTTAAGAAAAAAACAAACAAAAAAACCCCACTCCATTTCTAACAATTTCTTTGCTGGGAAACGTATGTCTAATCAATATGCATTTTATCTAAAATGTCATGCCAGGCTGACTTCTAGAGGCTCATTGGATGATTTGGAAGTGGCTACTGTATGTCAAGTAGCAAAGCACGTGTGTGTATGACTCTGTAGAAAGGATTTCTGGTGTCTGAGCCATAACGTGCCTGAGGCAGTTCAATAACTTCCCTTTGCCCTGAGTGTGCTGTGGACCTGCATATTTGTACATGTGCTGCAGAGAATAAAAAGCTGTTGTGGAGTGAGGGAAACGAGTTCCATCTTATCCCCCTTAGGTGTTCTATCCATTTCCTTGCAGAATATCTGTGCTCAGGTCTCATTGCACAGATGATTCCATGTATTCCGCTTCTCCTCTGTTTAGTCTGTAACCAAGTAAGACATATAGACTCATTTAACAGCTTATCCTGCTCTTTGACCCTTCCCTGTCCTGCCGAGGGTTATTTTCCCGGAGATGGTAACATCGGGAGTGGCCAGGGCCCCCCTTGGTCGGTGTGTTCCGTCACCTTGGGTCGGCACCAAGGGCAGGTGGGACAGAAGCGGCTGTCGGGGACGTGCCAGACCTGCTCTCTGCTCTTCTCTCTCCATACACCACTTGCTGCAGGAAAGGTCTCTAGGGAGACATGATGCTGTTTAACACAACAGCTGATAAATCTGGAAAGAAACTGATAGAGGGCTGGTGTGCTGAGTAGCTTGTCTCTTCTGAATCCATGTTGATTGCTTTAATAAAATCCCGGCTTATCTACAAGCCTTCTCTTGATTGCATCCTTTGGCCATCGCAGTTATGGCATACCTCTCAAAGCTATGGAAAATCTTTAGGGTATGATGTGTTTATTACATTGTTATTCTGAAAGCTTTACTTGTGAGCACTTTTTTTCTTCTTCCTGGAAAACTATCCAAATGCAGCTATTGCCTAGTGGGGTGTTCTAGCCCTGCTGGTGTTTTGAGCAAGGCAAGTTCTTGGAAAAGAAATGCATTTACAGTGTATGGAAACTATCTGTCTCTGTTTGGAAGAGTGTTCAGGCAAACTCATTTTATGCCTGCATCGCTCTTGTGTATGCTTGTCTAGACGTGTTTTTTGCTGATTAGAAACAGGGCAGTGGGCCGTCTGATTCTTTGGGCTGATCCACTATGTCATTTCTGTGCTCACAAATAATTGGCATGCTAAAAAGTTTTCCTGTTAACTGCACTGGAACTTATTATGATTAATTTTAATTACTATTCATTATTTCTGTAGCATATCAAATGCACCAGAAACAATATCTAGTAGGTACTAAGGATTAAGATATGGTTACAGTAAGAGATGAGTACTGCCTCTGCCTCTCCCTGCCTCTTCCTTGCCTCCTTGTTGAGGAGCCTGGGTGGCAGGAAGAAGATCAGTAGGGCAAATGTGTGTTTTTGGGTAATGGATAAACCCTGCTTCAATCCCGTCAGCATGCCCTGCACTGGGCCATCTGTTTGGGAAATCCAGATGTCCACCTCAAAATGGGGAATTCCTCAGTGAGGATGCTGGGTTATTTTTAACCTCTTTCAGTCTTTTACACTTGGTTCATCTTTATTTTCATCTGGGTGATGCAAAGATGAGGTATGAGTTTTTGAACAACCAATAACAGGGTAAGCACAGCAGTATCAGTAAAGCAGTAAATTACTATTACACTGCTTTGAATTCCTTCCTATTTGCCCCTGCATGGGTGCATGCATGACAACAACTGCAGAGAGTGATATAAGGAAGCACTTTGCAGTAGCTAACTAACTTCTTTGAGCACCTCTACTAGATGCTTTCTCAAGATGATTTCTAATGAGCCTCTGATGCCCTGTGTGTGTGTGTGTGGGGGGGGGGGGGGGAAGAAGAAGAAGAAGAAGAAAAAAAAAAAAAAAAAGCAAACAAACAAAAAAACCAAAACACCCCAAATCTTGATCCTCCTTTGAGCAACAGTGAGAGCTGGCATTTTCCTAAGGCTTTGCATGTGGTTTCCGCAGCAGTGCCGTGTTCTCATGGAGCCCTGGCACTGAAGATGGAGTTTCACAGTACCACGGAGTAAACAGAGGAGGGAGGGAGTTGATTAGGCAGATACAACTTTTAGGCAGCCTATTTCGGGCTGATAATTTTAAGAGCTTTAACAGGCAATCAATGAGAAATTGTAGTCCTCATATAGATGTTTTATTTGTCTCTTCAGTTCCTCTGGCAATCTTGCAGAATTAATATATAGCTGAATAGCTCCTGATTGTAGTCTCATGGTTATTACTTACATTATAAAACTTAGCCTTTGGTTAGACCCCCAGCAATTCTCAAACATTAGACTGGAGATAGGGTTCTGATACACATAGTTACAATTCTCACTTACAGGGAAGATCTGATTTCAGCAGAATTAGAAGGGTGGATGGGGTAAGGAGTGTTTTCTAACTCCAGTCTTGCTGAACACAGAATTAGCAAGATAATTGAACTCTCTTATTATCATCATGATAATTACAAGATTAACACACTTCAATATCTGTAATTTGCTTTGTAGTATAAGCAAGATGAGGAGATGATTTCACCATTTCTGAGACTTGTGGACAGCTAGCATCAGAAATATAGGATTCTTGGTAGTTAAAGGAACAACCCAGGGAAGATGGCTGGGTAGGGGGACAGCCAGTGCTGCCAACTTCTGAGCCAAAGCGGGTTTGTCTGGTGGTGTTTTAGGCTTGGGAGGAGGTTTCAGATGAGTTTCTGGTGAGCAAATCATTGCATCAAGGGAAAACACATTGTAGTTGGTGTGTTTCTCCAGTGGCAAAGCTGAGGAAATGTGTTGTGTGGAGTAACTTTATTAAAATTTGACAAAGTCAGTTCATTGACTTCACCAAAGATAGCTCATAAAGCACTTATTTGGAAGGGACAACTCCTCTGCTGGATAAAGTGCCAGATCCGTTGAAAACTGGAGCTGACTGCTGCTATGTAGGTGTTTGTAAAGGCATTTTGCAAATGCTTGAGCTGTACTTGCCCTGTGGAGGGTTGGAGGGCTGCAAGCTGTAGGGTTGATGCTTTCTGAGATTGCCAAATGTACTTGTCAAATAAAAAAGGCCTGGTTCCACCTTCCCTTGCATCTGGAGCAAAAATAATGGGAGTGTGATAAAACCTCTATGCCCTCCACGATAGCAGAAGCCTGTTTATAGATTGCAGCATGATGCACGGTAACATGTCAGGATGAGTTAAGGCATCCTAGCACAGGAAGAAAGCTGTTATACCTCGGATGAGTGGCACCTGCTAGAAATGCTAACATCAGGATGTCACCATTTCCACTGAAGAACTCCCTTCTCGCGTTCCCTCGGACACATACCGCAGGCTGGCGCAGGTACATTTCTCACCAGTCATTAAATAGATGGACTGCAGGACACACACTGTTACATTTGGCCAATAAATCAGGTGCAATTTTGAATTATCAGACAGAGATTGTGGGGTCAGACAGAAATAACTTCAGACCCTGCGAAAGGTTATGTGGCTCCTAGAGAATCAGTATAAAAACCTCAGAGGCGGGAGGCATCCTGTTACTAGAGAGGTGGTGCATGTTTTGGGAGCCTGGTATTTCTTATGCTGCTCTGGAGCTCTGTGCTGTGTAGGTAACAACAGGTGTTGTGTTTAGGATGGAATTGTGCATCATAACCCTTTTGGTACCCAAATGGGAACTGAATTTTGAAAAGACAGAAGGTCTGAGGATGATGAGAGAAATGAATCCAAATGGAAGATGTCTATATGGCATGCAAACACATTCCACCAATAAACTTGAGCATAAACTTCCATGTTTGTTAACCTACCTGTCAGGAAAGAAAACTAACCAGTCAAGTAATACTTCAACAGACTGATGAACTTTAACCATTATAACTCTGAATAGTGCTGAAAACTATAGGGTTGCTCCTGAGGCAAACCTAATGGCACTTTGTCTGTGAATTCCCCCAGACATCAAGATAGACTGAGGGAACAGGGTTTGTGAGTATCTATACACAACTAAACAGAATAATACATATCAAACAGGTATCAAAAAGCTACATATGCTAATGTGTGATGTGTACGTGAGCTCCAAAGATCACTTACTCTAGAGATAAAGTAGTAGGTGTCAAGTTTGATCAGAATATCAAAGGTATTCTAGGACCTGTCAAGTGCCACTCCACCATGTTCTTCAGAAAGTTTTAACATGAAAAGGCAAGGCAGAAGTGGGCCTGACATTATTAGCATTGACAAGAGCCAAAGATCCTGCCTCAGCGCTCCTTGCTTGTTTTCCCTTAATGAGCTTTGGTGGGACAGGCTCTCTACAGAGGCATAGTGCACTGCTGCAGCGAGTTGTGATGCTTTAGACATCAGGATGATCCTTGCCTATTTAATATACGTGTAGACTAATTAACGGTGTGACTCAATCTCGACAGCTGTTTGCCAGAGGGCAGGAAATCCAAGTGTGAGCTCTAGTTTGTTAGCAAACAAACATAACGCAATGTGTCACCGGTCGGAATGAGAAGAAATTGAGGCTGATTAATATGGGTATGAGTTGACTGACAGGATTGGAAATGGGGAGTGGAAGAACACAGGGGATGTAGGTGAAAATTTAAGTGGTCTCTCTCTTGAAATGTGGCTATTCTTGAAAGTAATTGCTTGGCAAAAAATCATCCTATCAGGACATAACCCTGTTTTGAACTGGGAAGAACTGAAACCCTGTGAAGGTCCATTTTTGTGCCATATGCAGACTTCTATATTGTAGCACTCAAAGTATTTCAGCTCTGATGGTCAAAGCCAGTTCACAACAAGAGGAGGTGAGAAGCCTTGGACCCCAGAGCTGGTCAGACGGACAAGATGTGCTGTGGTGTGTTTGTGGGAAGGTGCCAGCTGAAGGCTAGTGGTGGCAAGGAGAGCCCGCTTGGAAAACCTGTCACCGTCTCAGCTTGAGTAGGAAAAATATTGTTATCAGACATGGATGTGAAGGTTGATTTTTATTGCATCTGCAGAATAAAAAGGAGACTGTTCAGGAAGGAAGTGGTGTTTCTCAGGGTAGTTTTCTAGGATTATTGTTCACTTGGTGGGAGGGGAATATCTCTTGCAAAAAAAAAAAAAAAAAAGGCATTATTACTCTTACTAGGCAGATCAGGTTGTGACTGCTCCTCAATGTCATTTTCCCTCTCTGATGCTGTCTGGTTTGACTGCAGGCTGTACTAGCTGCAACGCTATCATTATAACTCAGACTTGATGACAGTGACTAATGTGGCCTTTGACTGGGAAAAGGGCATCTCGCCTTGCTGGCAGGTGAGGCAGGACAGCAGAGCGACTCCTGCACGGCACCGCGGAGCCGTCCCTCTCCAGGAAGGGATGGGTTGTGAAGTGTGAAGCTGTGTTGTGTCTCCTGAGCACTGAATAAAACATCTCCCCTCGCCTTTCCTGTGCCGTGCTACAAGCTGTAACGTTGGCAATTAGCAGGGAGGCAGACTGATAGCAAAGCTAGCCTTTCTCCTCCCTGCTTACTCTGACAGAGCTCCAGTTATGTACTCATTATTTTGTAAATCATGGTGCCTCTTGGACAGCGCTGCCGAACAAGGGAGGAGGAGGCAGCACCGTGAGAGATGGGAGCTGAGGCGGTGGCGTTGGCAAGTTGGGCACTTTGCCATTCTTGGGCCCTTGTGCCGCAACCTCCTGTGCGGCTCCTTGGCAGGTGCTGCCCTCACGATCGCACCAGCACAGGGCCGGAGAATCGGCCGTGCCCTCTTGCTTTGCACGGCTGCTGCCTCTCTGGCAGCTGCGGCTTATAAACTTGGATCCTGACTTCCATCCCCATTTTCTTCTCTCGCTCCTATTTATTACAGAGAGTTATTGTTTGGTATCTGCTTGTCTGGCTTCATACGAGAGCTCTGTTGGTGCGAGTGGGATGTGTGTTTAAAAACACACCCAGCTTTGTGGAGTTCTCCCCTGATCTCTGCGGAAGGTGGATCCTGCTGGTGTTGTGTGGGGTGACAACTAAATTTCTGTAGCCCTTGTGCAGAAGGAAGGCCCGTGCCCAGAACGAGTTGCAATGCATCAGTCCCACTGCTTGTGCCTGTCCAACACTTCCTGGGGGAAGAGCACAACCTCTGGCACAGCTCCACCATGCCGAGGGCCTGGATGTCTGGAAAACTTGGGGAAAGATTAAAAAAAACAAAACAAACAAACAAACAAAAAAAACAACAACAAAAAAACCCCAAACCAGAAAAAAAAGCCCTAATCCACCCTTATTCCCCGGGCCCCGCCCTGGCACGCAGGCGACGCCCGCCCCGCTGCCTCGCGCGCGGCCCCGCGCGGCCGCGAGCCCCCGGCGCCCCCGCGTGGCGCAGAGGCCGCGGGCCGCGTGGCAGCGCCCCCGCGTGGCGCGGAGGCCGCGGCCCGGCTGCGCCCCGCTCCGTGGCGGCTCCGCAGGGCCCGGCTTGACGGGCAGATGCGGCTCAGGTGAGGGCCCCGCGGCTCCGTGCGGAGCAGCGTGGGCCAAAACGGCTCTGACATCCCCGGGTGTGTCCCGTCGGCCCCCAGAGTAGCGCTCGGGCACAGGGTGCCAGCACATCCCGGGCTAATGTGGGAGCCAGAGCCAAGGGCCAGGTCAGTACTGCAGGTGCGTGTGAAGAGAAATCCCTCGGGTGCCAAACTTGAGCTCCCTATGCTTGCTTCTCTGTTTCTATTTCTTTTAGTCTTTTTTTTTTAAAAAAAAGAAAGAAAGAAAGAAAAAAACTTAAAATTTTATGCTTTTTAAATAACAATCTTAATCTAGTGCTTTTGGAGCCAGGCGTGGCCTTTAAAGCTTGGGCCTGGCAAGCGGAGGTGGAGCGGCTGCCGTGGGAGCCGTTGGGTTGGGAGCCGCGTGGCGCCGCGTTCGCGTCGCCTGCAACCCCGCGAAGGGGAGCCGGGGCTGGGGAGGGAACGGTTGCGGGCCGAGCGCGGGGTGGACGGGTCGGCTCCTCTGCGGCCTCTCGTGTCCCGCTTGCTTTGCAGCAGCCAGTTTGTTATACCCAGGCCTCCTGTCAAGGAAAAAACTATCGCTTAGATCTCTGTTCAGGAATATTCCAAGTGTGATTTACCAAACTCAAATCTAAACTTTCCTCAGGAGTAAGCAAACGATTGCTGGCATGTTGGAGAGCCAACTTAGCTTTTATTTCATATGGATGTTCTTGCTTCTTAGATAACTAAGCAGCGTTAAAGTTTATGATTTATTTAGAATAATGAGTCTGAATGTGGAATTTCCCTGAGCCTATGTGACACACTGAGCGTCAGGTATATTAAAACAATCCATTGCATTCTCTGAAACAACTGCAAAGCTATATATTTTTGAATTATCTCCCAAACTGTGACTTCTTTGACTTATTGGTTCATATCATACTTGCTGCATTATCACAATAAGTCATTTTTTCCCAAGTAGTGAGATGTTTCAGTTATAGATCTGATTGCAATTGTCTTTCCACCCATTTATATTCCTATTAAGTGTGGCTGAAAGGTGTCAAATCTCTTGCTTTGCTTGAATTCATTGCTGACAGTTACACCAACGAATTGAAGCAGCTCTTCTATCAGCAGTCACATGCCCCTGCTAGTCGATAAATTAAAAACACTAAAATCTCTGCTCTTCCTCCCGATGCCTGTATTTGGAGATGTTTATTGCCATTTCCTACCTGAAGCTTTCATAGCATTTTGCATTTGACAGGCCTCCTAATATGCTGGAGAGGTAGGTAAATAATTGTTGCCGTAGTATGGCAGATGTGGGATGCAGCTCAAGAACGGTGGCTGCAGCAGAAAGGCAGGTATTGAGGGACATGGGAGACCTTCCTGCTTGGGAAGGAAGGTTGTCACATTCGTGTCTGGGCCAAGTTCTTGTCTTCAGGATCTTATATATTGATGTAAAAGGTCAGTCTAGCCCTTACTCAGCATATCTCTAGATGCTCATCTTTCATATATTGGCACTTTTCGTTTACGTCTTGCACTGAGTTGTATGGTACTTGAGGAACTCTTAATGGCTGTTTTGGCCGTGTCAGTGTTCCTGTTTATGGATATGATTTGATCTGGTTATCAAACAATCTGGTTAACCACAAAATGGAGACAATTTCTCAAAATTTTCACTGCTTCAGCAGGTCTTTTGCTTCTCTATTCACTTCATGCAGTTTTAGTGTGGCCAGTTTTTCTTGTTGAATTGCCTCAAGTGTTATCAGACCAGTGCAATCCCCTAATTGTTCCTAATCTTCTGAATTTAACATTTTTTTCCCCTCTTCTCTCTCCTCTGAGTAGTATCACCTTCACAAATTATTTATTAGTCAGTGAGATTATTTGTAGGAACATGATTGTGGATTGATTAATGAAACATTTCCTTAGGTTGTGCATCACAGGTTAGGACTGATACTGCAGTCCTGCTAGCAGACCACGAGGCTGGTTTGCTAGCTAACGTTGGATTTGCTTCTTTAGCAAGATTGAATTTAAAAAAAAAAAAAAAAAAAAAAACAAAGAACATCCCCCCCCAAAACCCATAAAAACAAGCAAAAAAGGTGACTTTTAGTATGGGTCTGTGCCACAGTGCTTGTGGAGCAGCTGGTCTTCTGTAAGAGCCGTTAGTGCAGATCTAACGGTCGCGTTTGCGTGGTGCCTGCTCCGTCAGAGCCGCCGAGCGTCGCGCGTGGGTAACGCGCAGCGCCGCGTGCAGGGCAGTCCCTGGGGAGGGTGCCCTGGGCCGACGGGGCCTGCGTCCTGCCGGGCGCTCTGCAGGAGCAGCACCTGAGCGTCTCCTCTGCCCGCGTTTCCACACTTGGGCATAATAGGTGCGGATGAGCTGCAGAGGCTCTGATCTGTGCTTAATGTTGCCTTGCTTTCATTCAAATTGTTTGAGGAATAACTATTCCCCAGACAACTGTGTGCATACAAATCTGTTTGTGAAAGTGTTTGCGGGTTGCAGATAAAATGGGGAGATGCCACAGTGCAGCCAAATGCTGAATTCAAATTAGTGTGAGGATACAGTATTTTTAAGGGCTTTGCCCTCTGCCTGGTCAGCTTTCTGCTGCTCTGTGGGAAGACGTGGACTTGGAAGAATGTGAATGTGTGTTTCAGCTCTGTGAAAGGTGACCCCTGCTCGGGACAGTAACCTGTCTTTGAGAAAAGCCTATTCAAGAGGTAGCACGTCATTTCCTATGAAGTGGGACCTTGATGATCCCACCTAGGCTGGCTCACAGGGTCAGGTAATTAGGAGCACTTGGAGACTGAAAGCAGCAGACATTGCAGAACTTAGTGATTTTTGGAGCCATAGAGATTTAAATTCTAGTCCTGTCTTTTGGCACCTAACTCTCATTATAAACCTGCCTGTGAATTTTAACTTTGCTTGGAGCTACCTCAGGAAGAGCAGCCGCCCTGCCCACTCATGGCTTTGAAAAGGAAATAGCTTGGAGGGGCAAATATGACTCACGTGAAGAACAACAGTTCCGAGGCTTTCTGGGGGCAGATTTCGTTAACTTTCCAAAGCACATTGTGGGGGTGCTTGTCTGAAACCACGGGTCATATCAAGAGAAGTCTTGCACATGTCAGAAAATGACATATGTAGCCATTCCTCTGGTGAATGTGGATAAATTTTTGGGGAAAGGATGAATTAAAGTTGGCTTTTTGTTCTTATATTTTTGGGGTGGACGTTCTTTGGGAAGTGGTTTTATTTCTTTCCCTTTTCTTATGACCCTTGGTTAAGTCAGGGTGAAAGCATCTGCGTGTCTCTGCGCTGCCAGCTAAGCTTCCTGAAGGGCAGCAGCTCTCTTGTTTGACAAGGCTGCTGGAGAGCAATATCTAGAAGGGTCCCTGCTTCCTGCATGTGTGTTACTCATGCAAATACTCGCCCTGCCACTGTGCACACTGGTTTGGTTATTCAGGTTTCTGGCTGCAGCAACACAAACGTGCAGCTTTTATATCTGTTGCTTGGCACATTTTCCTCTAGGAAGACTTGCAATTAATTTTTCAATGTCATAGGGGGCCGTAAATTATATCGAAAGTGTCAGAAATAATTAAGAGACATGATGGGGAATGCTGCAGCCTCAGAAATGGACATTATTTGCAAATAACTTTCAGTTAAATTCATGGATATCTCCATCAGCAGCAAGAATTTGTTATAAGTGGATGAGCTGTCATTTACTTTTTCTTAACAGCACTTATTCCCTTGTCTTTAGTGTTGTATGGAATCGAGAGCAGTTTCAGATAGTCCTTTTTGAAGCAATAAGAGGACTTTCCAGAAGTTTTCTTTTGCAAAAAGAATTTCCTGCACTTTTTCAGCTAGCAATAGCCAAAGGTCAGCATGCGGCCAGAACACTCAGCAATATTAAGCCTTGTTCATACTCCGATAAATCCACTTTCCTATTTAGTAAACTATACAATTTTCTTGTAGGTTTTTGTGCCAAGTCCGTGTGAAGTCACAAATGTAGCGCTAGTGGGACTAGATGGTGCTGCTGTTCCAGGCTCTGCAGGGAAAGGGCTCTGTACAAGCCTCCCAACTGAAGCTGGGCTGGTTGGGGAGCGTGTGCGGCGGCCTCAGCGCGGCTGGGACCTCACCGTGATTCCTGCAGCTCCGTCTGAGACCTGGCTCTCCTCTGGAGAGTGTGGCTTTTATTTGTGTATTTTTGTGAAATGCAAAACTGATGCAATGTGCTTTGTACTGCAAAATTGTCACCTCAGGCAATTTGCAATATTTGAAATATTGCAATTTGAATTTCATGCTACTTTATCTTAAGGGTTAAATATATAGTTTGCAGCACAGGTCTGAAAGATGAAAAATGCATGAAGCAGCTCCCCCTATGCCCTCTTCTTTCCCCAGCTCTGAGCACTGGCAAATTCAGGCTCTCCCTGGGTGCATATTGCTACTGATAGCCCTGCCACAGCGAGGGGCGAGGGCTCTACCTGCTTGCCAGTTCCTGCAGCCGGATTCTGGACTCCCAGAGTTGCTTTCCAGCACGGCCATACTGGGAAGCTTGGCAAGTCATTTCCTGGTGACGCTTTCCAATCACAAAGCTTAATTTTAAGTTCCGGCTTTGCATTCACCCCTCTCCTGCTCTGACTCCAGCCTTTCTCCCTCCTGTGCTCCCAGATTTCTGAGAGGGGACATAGCATCTAAACAATAAAAAGGAGGAGGAGGGAAAGAAGAGGGATGGTGCAGATCTAGCCAGGAAAAGCAGAGTCAAACCCTTGCAAGGAGGTTCCCAAGGCCTGGGGTGAAAGGCAGCGGCCGTGGCTGGGAAGGGCAGTCCTGTGCGCCAGCCCTCCACGTCTCTGCCCCTTCTCAGGAAGCATGAGGCTCTGCAGCTTTGGGATGGTCCATCTCGGTGTGCTCTGGGAAGAGCCAGACGGGCAGGTGCTCCCTTCCTGCAGGCAGCACCCTTGGCAGCTGCCTCCTCCTTGTGAGCCTGTGCTGGGAGCAGCCTCGGGAGACGAGCCGTGTCCATGGGCTGCTCTGCTGCAGTCCTGGTGGGGATGGTGCGTGGCCGCTCCTCACTGGAGCGTCAGGGCTGTGCTCACCTCCCTGCCGTTATCCTGCTGATAAAACGACAGTGCTGTGTCTCCCCAGACAGTAGTACTGCCTTGAAGCAGCACTGGGTTTGGCAGTGGAGGCAGAGCCCTGACCCACAGCTCTTGGTGACTTTGCAGCGTGTGCACAGTGCAAGACAGAGCATCTGCTGCTGTCTAGGAACCGGCGCTGTGCGAGGCAAAGTCTCTCCCTATCCCTGGGACAAAAGCAAAGCTCTAGTAATAACGAATGTCATCAGGGAGACTTGGGGGAGCAAGGCAGAGCGTTTAAAACAGAAAGCTGGTGTTGAGACTACACGGTCTTGGTGTGAGCCTGCGTATTCTGAAGTCGTATACTGCACCCTCTGCTCCCTTGATTTAGAGGGGCTGGTGTGCTGAAGTGGCTTGCTTATGTGAATGGCTTCAGCTGGACAATTCCAAACCTGAGAGCTGCTCCCAGCAGACTTCTGTCTATTTAATTATGGTTATCTGTCTAGGGCTTTCTTCCTGAGGAGCTGGAGAGCTGCTTTTTATTTTTAATATAGGTAATCACTGTATGATGATGGTGCAGATGTGCAGAACAATGAAGCTGAGCAAAGAAAAGAACTTATTGAAAAATTTTGGGAAAAGAGATGTTGTTTTTCCTGCAATTTCTTCACTGAAATTCATTATTTTTATTGAGATACAAAGATTTGGGTAATACCATCTAGAGGGTAGCAGAACTATTTTGTGGAGGATGCACTAAATGATTTGTAAATTTACTAATGATTTCTAAATTTATAAATTTGCTTTATAAGAGTATGAGACACTTGGCATATCTCCTTGCAGAACAGAAGAGAGGTCTTGGAAGAGTGGAGGTTAAAAAGAGGGTTTATAAGCATGATTAGAGTCCATTCCATGTTTGTTTTCTGAAAGCCAGACATTCAGAAGAGCCTGAAAATTATTTGCAAGGGAATGAAGAGGAGGTTTCTCCCAAGCAGTTGGAGGAACAGGATGAAACAAAACTTTTTTGCATTACTCCCAAATGCTGTCTTTCTCACTGAGCCCTCTTGTCCCTTAGACTTGCATTCCATCTCTTGTCCAGCTGTTAGTAGGACATCTCCTGCCACTCTTCATTCCCCGGAGCTAATTCTTCTGTCCTGAGTGCTAAGAGAGCTTAATTCAGAGATGTACATGGTGAGTTCTTACTAATAAGTTCTTACTAAGAGTGTCGAGAGTGAGCCATGGCTGGAAATTAAAGTGACCCAGATTTCACATCATTGTGCAGAATAAACGTTTAGTTTTTCAATACATCTTCCTAAGTTTAATCCCTATTTTTTTTCAGTGAAGAAAACTGATTTTTGCTATGCGTTTGATATGGAATATTAAATAAGCATTTCTAGATGGGTTGTGAAATAGGGGTAGGAAATTGGGACTAAGAAATTCAACTTGATTTAATGGTTCAGAATCTTTCTGTTGAAGATTTGAAATGTGTTAAAAATGGGACTTTTAAGAAATGGACATTTAAACTGGATATTAACGTGTTAAGAGGCACTGAAACATCTTGGATTCATTGCAGTTTGGCAGAGTGGATGTGAATCACATGAACACTCTGTTTGCCTTATTTGAAGCATTTTTTCTTATGGATCACAGAGGACTTTTAAACAAGGGCATAGTAATGCTAGAAACAACCTAATTTTCCATGGTCTCTTGTTGAGTTTCTTAGAGCTGCTGAAAGGTGCTGTGTTTACACTGCCTCAAATATACATTCAGCAGGGAGAGGGAAATGAAAAGGATTTATTGTATAGCAGTTTATCAAAGGTCAAGTATATAAAATAAATTCCTTTTTATTTCAAGTAGACGGAGATAATCTGTGTAGCAGTCTGAACTTTCTTGTAGCAGGAGACACTTTTTCTTCATGTAAAAGAAATAAAAATGTCAACTGGAAGCAGGTGGAGAGATTTCTTTACTGAAAAAAATGCACACTCACCTAGTAGCCAGGCAAGTTTGGCTGTTAACTTTGTAGAGATTTTCTTGAATATAGTCTTACTACTTCTATCTTATTCTGCAAAGCATGGAAAGGAATGTAAAGTGCAGCTCTTGTTGGAGCGGCGGTGAAACATCCCCTGACGCCCCGTGGCCGCGCTGCGTTTCCCTTCCTTATTGACAGTTCGGAAGAGCGGTGAATGTCGGCTGCTGCTTTGGGCTAAAGTGGCCACCGGCTTCACAGGCTGGCTTTGGCCACACCGGCTGCATTGCAACACTGCAATAATGCTAGGCTTTCTTTTGAAAGACTACCTAATATTATGGTAATTAATGCTGTTGGTAACAACGTGTGCTTGAGCAGTTGGGGTTCAAATCTAACGTTTTAAAGAGTGGGCTGGTCTCATACAAGATTATTCTGCCCAAAGTGCAGCACTGCAGCATGGTTATTACGTACAGTGGTTATACAAAGACCAAGGAGCTTCAAATTTGCCTACAAATCCTTTGAAAAAGAGTTAAGATAATGAGCAAGTTTCATTTGACGCTTATTCATGGAAATAAAGCTACTAACTGTGTACACAACCCTCATGGAGGTCGCCCGTAAATGCACCTGGAAAGGTCCTCGTGTGTCAATGGGAAGGTCGGTCGCCCTGCGGAAGCCCTGTATCGTAGCCGCTCTCTGATCCTTCCTTGTGCATGAAGATCACCCCAATTTCAATGCATCTCAATTCATTTCCCTTCAGTCCTTAAGGCTGTTCAGATAATGCAAAAACATTATTAGCATAAACACATCCAAACCCTTGGCCTGACCTTCTCTCTCTTGCAGTAGGGGCGAGTTTGGGAATTTGTGGTCATGTAAGAGCTGCTGTAGCTGAAAAATATAAGGAAGGAGAATGGTCTACAAGTTTTGTCCCTGTGGAAGACTGTCACTGGCTTTTGGCCTGGGTAAAACTGAAATTCATTCTGTTTTCTTTTCTCATGCTCTGTAATATGCATGATGCTTGGTGCCATCATGATAAAAACTTCAGAAGGCTGAAGTTCACGGGGGAAGCTAGAGAACTTCAATGAAACAACAATCCCCAAGCCTTGCCACAGTAATAGTTTGAGAGGAAGAAGCACATATTGGCTTCTGAAGCTGATCTGCTTTTCTGTGGCCTGGTTATTTTTCTTTTTGGTGCGTATGTGTTACGAGTGCCTGGGTCAGCAGCCCCTGCAGCTCGTATCGTGGTCTTGGCGGGAGAGCAGCTGGGCTGTGCGTGTTGTGCTGACCTGGCCGCTGGTGGCAGGGGACAGTGGCCAGGCCAGCCCTGCAGGAAGGTGCGGGGGGCTGCAGCAAAGCCCCATGCCCGGCGCGGGGCCCAGGGGCCTGGCCGCAGGTGACAGTGTCTCACCGCAGAGCCCACTTGTGTTGGGGGCAGGAAGCCGCCCTCACGTGTGTAAATAGACCCTGCAGAGGGGAAGCTGTGCAAACACAGCAGGGGGGATTGACAGCTACTTATTCCAGGGGCTAGAACACGAATCTCAAATGTTCGTCACGTGTTTTTTGCTCCATTCTTGGTAAAGATGTACTGTTTAATCAATAAAAATGAATAATTTAAATTCAATATCTTCATGTCACTATCAATAATACTTTTGTGAGTGATGTATTACTATGGTAATTCAATTTGTCAGACACCACCAGTTTTTACATGACAGTTTGTTAAATTTTTAAACTTAATTTACTATAGGCAGTTGGCTCGGGCTGCTTGAATTACGTTGATGTTTTATCTCAAAAGCATTGATTTTCCTTAAAATATTTTTTCTATCTTTGTCTTTATCACATTAATAACCAGAGAGAGGAAAACTCCAGTGGGAGGGAGAGCTTTCCTTGTGGCTGGCATCCCCTGTCCAGCTGCTGGGGCTGGTCTCATTGCTACAAGTGGAGTGTTGGTACAGGGTGACAGAGAAGAATGTGGCCTTTGGCTCTGCACCGTGAGGAGCAAATTCGGTATCAATTGTCACTTTATGGCTGCAAAAATTATCCCTTGGCTTGAAGCAAAGATGCAGGTGCTCCTTCAGGCACCTCATTGCAATGCCACTGTGTTGGCTCACAGGGACAACTATCACAGACATTCAGACCTATGGCTTTCCCTCCATTTCTTCTCTCTCCCTTTTCAATATTTTAATCCTGGAATACGTTTTTCTGGTGGCTGAATTTCAGTAACTGCTCTCCTCTCCGCTAAACCTTCGTCCATGTATTACTGCAACCGAGGAGCCGGCCTCTTTGTAGTTAATCGGGTTTGTTGTATATGGCCCTGTCATATTTTAGAGCTGCTTGGTTGAATACAGCCCACCATGTATATAAAAAATAAAATGGGTGAACACCAGAAGATGAAAGAGCTCTCAACTTGTGTTTAGGCATTTGGGGAAAGCAGATTCTGCTTAAAGCCATTATGAATAATAACATTTTTCATGGAAATAGCCACCTTTTGAAAGCTAAACTTAACTTGCTAAAACATTTAGTTAAAATGATTGATGTTTTTGTCCACTGTATAGAAAGGAATAATCAAACGATTACAGCACTTCTGCTAAGGAGGTGGGAGGGACAAAAACATGCGACTTGTCAGCCAGTTCCTCCTGAGAAAGTAGGAGGCAGAGCTGTCGGACAGGGGTGTCCCTGAGCATTTGCAGCATGGGGTGGCTTCTTGGGACTCTCTTTCCCACCTTGTTCTGGAGCCATAGTGCAGTCAGAGTAATTGCATCCTTGAAACTTCTTGTGTACTAGTTTCACCCAAGTAAAAATGACTGGACAGAGTCCCATAGACCTTATTTGATCATAAGCAAACTTCTTTTTTTGCCTGATGATTGGGGATTGAAGGGCAGCAAGAAGAGAGAGGAGAGGAGTTAAATGAGCCCATGCTTTTCAGGTTACACTGCTCCGTACCACTAATGTGCCTTCCTTCTGTTGCCAGAGAGGCTTTTGTGCATCAGAAAAGATGGTGCCTGGCCAAAAGAAAAGTTTCAGGCAGGGAATGGCCAGTGGACACATGGCAGAGGATATTGCAGCAGCCAGATCCCTGCGCTTGTCCTGCCTGCCTTGGCCGTTACTGCTCAGCTCAAGCAGGATTTTAGCATTGGCAGCTGCACGCTTGGTTTCTGCAGCAGTCACCAGGGGTGATGCTGGCACCGAGCCTTCCTCCATGCACCCCAGGGTAGCTGCCTTTCCTCCTCCTCTTTGTTCTGCAGCCGTTCTCACTGCAGGATGCCCTACACACACAGCAGAGATGAGGAGCCCAAGTGCAGAGGGGGAAAAAGCAGCAGGAGGAGTGGATGAACTTTGTGAAGACTGAAGGTGCTGTTTTTCATCCAAATGTTGTTAGTAATGAAGAGTGAGGGGAGAGGAAAAACAGAAAATACATCATGCAGAGGCAAAATTGTTTAACAATAGGATGTTTTTCATAGGTTGCCAGGTAGTATTGGCTGTTTCTTAAGTATCTTGGTGATGTTCAGCAATCGTGTTGCTCAAACCTGTGTTTGCAGTCGGTGCAGTGGCTCCCACTATGTCACCATAAACTCCTGTAGAGTCCAGTGGGTCAACTTGTGACCAAATAAATAAAATCTACCTTTTGTGTAATGGAAAGTTGGAGTTTAATTTTGTGCATCAGATGTATTAGATGCTTTACTCTGTATACCTTCTTGAAATAGGGCGGAAGCTCTTGTGTAGTGAGAGTATATTTGGAGAAGAACGACTAAAGCCTTGATTTGCCCTGTACATCAGGGATAAGATGATGCCCACTTTGGTAGCTTTCTGTAGAGTGGACATTGAGTATATGATTATTTAATAATATATACCTATGGAATTTGTGTCTTCCCAGGTTAGAAACTTTTATAGAACTTTAAGAATTGCCTACTGTGTATTTAAATACCTAAATACCTTTGTATAGCTGACCCTGCTAGAAATAGCAGGGATCCATGTTAGGAATAGTTATAAAAATGCTCTGGAGGCTGCTGTGGATGCTGTGGCAATAAGAATATTTTTTTTTCCTGACACTGCTAGTGAATTTAAAATATAAATACAGTACTGGTTTTAATTACTTCATAATTTCATATGGACTGGAATTATTGCTGTGTTTTGTGACCTGTGATTTATTCGGTTTATTGCAGCATGCCTAATAGAAGATCTCATGGTAGTGCAAGAAAGAGCACATGTTGCTATAGTAATTATATGCCCAAATCTCTAAATCTCCCTGTCCTATTCATTAACTTCTAAGGCTTCTACTCCAGGTCTTTTTGGTACATATGTGGAAGGCACTGAGTCAAATTCATTGAAAAATTAAAGCTGCTGAACCCCTAAGGCATTCTCATCTCTACAGAGTTCTGATAACGTGCCAGAATTGCTGGAATCTAAAAGACTTCTTGCTAAGGGCTCACGCTAGTATTTGGAATGAGCCCTTCAAGCACCTCTTTAGATCAACAAACCTCTCTGGTAAATGCTGCATCTCAAAAGAGTCTTAACAGTAATTTAGCTTCTGCCCAAGGAGAACAGGATTAGGTCTTAACACACGGCTGCAGCCAGGCTCCACCAGAGCAGAAGTGCTGATACCCAAAGCAGCTTTGCTGTGAGATTGCAGTGAGGATTTGGTTTGTCCATCGCGGCTCTGTGTGCCCTCATGAATGAGGTGAAGTCCTACAAAACTTGGGAGTGATGCAGTAATATTATAGCAACATGTTGACTCTGCCTGTCTGCTCAGGGTGCACTTACGAGCAATTCTAAAGGGTTGGCAAGGGATTAGTAATATTCCAAGTATTTTGAAGGGAGACAGAAGCAGAGAGACGTTTGCTTGGTACGAGGGATACCTTCTGCAGTGCGTGTTCCTCCTGGCAGCTCCGTGTGCTCTTCGTTCCCGAGCTCTCTGGGCCCTTCCAAGCAGCGTGTCCTGTTCTCTCTCCCTGCTTCCCTCTCCGACTTTCCTCCCTGTATCGTAGTAGACCTGGCCAGGCTGGGGCAATATGTGTGTTGGGCTGTTATTAGGACATCTCTAGGAGGGAATTCTTGCTTGTAACTTTGGTCAAAAGTAGCCTATTGACGCATTGCACCCTAGAAGAGTTTATGACCGTTGACTGTAACTACCTTTTTATGGAAACAGCAGAAAGTCCTTCACAGTTATAAACCTCTTCTGTAATGAAACAGATGCTTTTGATGTGTGTTACCTTGGATTCGGTGGCTGTGGACTTGCAGAAATGTCCTGCTATGCCTTGTGCCCTATATGTGCACAAGGCTTGTAAAGGAGGCAGGGCAGAGAGCCTTTAAGGGCCACATCACCCAATGCTGGCCTAGGTTTGTTGCGCTCCCTGGGCTTTTATGTAGCCAATTGAAAAAAATGTTACCACCTTTGTCAGTGTTTGAAGTGATACAATAAGAGAGTTGTTCGGGGAGGATCCAGATGGAAGTTTATTTGTTGGGTTGCAGAGGCCAAGAGAACTAGGAGTTGGTCGTGCTCTTGTGTTCCCAGTCCCTAGAATGGGAGCAGGATGCAAAGGCACCTCCGTGTGAGGGAACAAGGAGAAGAGAAGGTTCCTGGGAAGATCCCTGGCAAGGAGCGGTGCCAGCTGATAACGAACTGCTTTCTATTCAAGGCTGCAAGTCAAACCCTCGTTTCTCATTAATAATTCAATGTGACAAATTTATTACCTTGAAGGTGCTGGGAGGCAATTAGACAATGGGAAATTGTGTCTTCCTTTCAGCCCACTTAATTGGCTTTCAAGTGTGACATTCATCAAAACCTTGACTTTTCATGTAAACTTTCCATTCGGCAAAGCGCGCGCCTGGCGCCGGAGCCTCGCGCGCTCCGCGAAACCCACCTGGGGGGAACGTCACTTTTTAATAACAACGAATGCAGAGAGAGGAGCGTGCGAGAGAGTCTGCAAGAAGCTTAATTAAAGTCAGCGGAGAAATTATCATCACTTGGTCCTTTTCATGTGATAAAAAAATGGCCTGTGGTTACAATGTAATTTTGGAGTTGTGGCTGTTTGCACTCTCTCAAGAAGCATTACAAAATTGTCAGTAAAATTAACATCTTTATCCTGCTCTTCCCAGATTTTTATGTATTGTTTGGGCTAGAATGGAATGAATTGGGTTTAAATATCATCTTTTGTACTCCAGGTATTTTAAAGCACTTTACAAAGTAATGATATGTTATTAAGTAGTGATAGAAAAGAGATTACCTTCCTAATAAGGACTCCAGGGCAAACAAATGAAGCCTGGATTTCATATTCTTGGACTTCTTTTCCACTGTGCCTGACTTCAATGTTGACCTTTAAAGGCTGCCATATGAGCTCTGGAGTTGCAGGAGCAGCTCTGACTCTAGTAATTTGTTTTGCAGCTGTTGCATGTGTGTTTTCAATTGCTGACATTCACCCCAGCTTTTTTGCTATTTACGTGGCTTTCCTTTGTATCCTGGAACTTACTTGGATAGGGCTGCAGGCTTTCAAGGACACCCTTGAAAATGAAATGGGTGGTTTCAAAGGTCTGGTTTGTCCTTGTAAACTTGAGCACAACTGAGAACAGCATAACAAGCAGCTCCAAGGATGTACAAGGTTCAAGAGGTTTTTTGATTCTCTTACTAGAGGATAGTGAATTTTGTTTATTGAAAACACTTGTGACTACTATTTTCTCATGCTTACATTGTACCTTTAAATATAATTTGGAAAAAAAAAGTATATATTCTTTCTTTCTGTCTGCTCATCCTTTAGGTGTACTATATTTTATCTGGTGAAGATGCTGGTGCACTACAGCGGTTTTCCAAGTATGAATTAAATGCTGTTCCTGTATTTGCTTTCTTAGTATTTTGCATGCAGCAGCATGGTGTAATATGCTGTGGTGTACAGTGGGATTCAGTTTACTGAACGGCTGTTCAAGGGGATCACATTAAAAATATGCTTGTGTACAATATGCAGCTCAATCTCTCAACATCAGGTAGTGAAGAATATTCTCAGGTCTTGTATTGACTTTAAGTTCATTACCTTTGCTGGAGATTTACTGGAAGCTGGACCAGTTTTATATGATGTTTTTCATTCTGTGAAGCTTCATCCCTCATCTGATATAAATTGAAGAAATACCATGTATATGACTGTTACCCAAGTCAGAAAGTTTGATCTTGGCTGAGCTTAGAAACTAAGCAGCTCAGGCACACTAGCTAGATCATCTGGAGATGCCAGGTACTGCAGCCTCAAGTCACAGCATCATGTCTGAATGGTTGAAAAGCCTTTGGCCAGAGAACATGTTGGAGGAGAACTTGACTCATGAACTGAGTCTTGTTGCTGTTGCCTTAGGCTTTGCCTTACAGATCATCCCTCTCACCCTTTGCAGAGGAGAATGCATGTGCATTTGAATGCTCTTTGCTATTACCATCTAGAATGGTATTAACAGCCTGTCTGAAAAACTGGTTGAGTGAAGCTGTTATTTACCAAGGACAATGGCAAATTCTTCCTCTTGGGTAGAGCAGAAATGGAAAAGAACTGTTAACTTCTGTGAGGTTTGATTCAGCATTGAGTAGCGTAATGAGAATCTTTCTGTTAACCTCAACAAGTCATAGAAAGCAAAAGTAAACACTTCTCTAAGCAATTACAAAGTCAGTCCTCCTATATGAAGACATTCCCTGGCAAAGTCAAGTCCATTGATATGTCCTAATTGCATCTGTGGACTTGCAGTTACTTGACTCTGCATAGCTTTTCATTAAATCGAGGTGCATTTCCTTGTGCAGACCTACAAAATACCTAAATTCTTTAGGTTTCATGTTCTTTTTGCATGTAAACTGTCTATAGTCAATATAGTCTGTAACTGTTTAGCCTCCATGATCTTTATATAGAGCTCACCAAATGTGGAAATTAGTTTTGTGAGCAAAAAATACCATGAGAAGGAGTGGTCCTAGAGCATGCTTGTGCTCACTATGCTGAAATACCTTTAGTCATGCAAGGAAAGTTACTTTTGTCAGTAGCATCTGGTTAAAATCTGGTTAAAATAGAGATATAGGAGTTAATGATTGAATGATGCAGGACTTGCTCATTTTGCAGGGCATTTTCTGGTTGGATCCTAAGTAGTGCTGACAAGAATAGAGATTGTGTTGTGTTAAAATTCTGATTTAATTCAAAAAAACAGTTGTCTACAACAAAGTGATTCATAAGGACAATGTTGACTTTTGGATGAAGTTTGACATTTAAAACATATGTCGTTCTATTTAGAATGCCAGCTTAGGCTCCAGTCCAGAAAGCAGATAAGCAGTTCTTTAACTTTCACTACGTATGTAGTAATATTGAATATTTGGTGGAACAGGACCTGAGTGAGATAATGACTTGATTTTAATTTGTATTCTAAGAGCATATGAAAATGATCTTCAACATATGGAGCTCGTGCACATGTATAGCTGGCAGGTGTGCAATAACATGTGAATTATTGGACCCCTGAGTGCTTGCCGATACTATGTTCCATTGAAGTGAAAATGAAGTGGTCCACTCCCAAGGGAAAAGCTGAATATTTATTACTGGCTTGACATAGTGTTTTATTGATATGGAGCCAAATTTTTCTGTTAGTGATACCAGTGTAAATCCGGACTAACTACACTGTCTTTACTGGAGATGCTGCATATCCAGAAACACTGAACAACCATCAGAACAGAAAAGATGGTAAGAACATTGCCCCAGCTGGTAGCAATCACCCCAGCCCAGCATCACTCATAGAATATTGCGCTTCTGTCCTGGGCATCTCCAACACTTGTTGATTAAGCAAGTGTTATTAACCTGCCTCTGGGCTTGGTGAAAGCTCTAAACCTTGGAGAACGCATCTATTATTGACTCAAGTTATTGAATTATAGTATTGGTTGATGTTCCTACCATAGATAGGGTCTTGTATTGCTCTGGGGGTAGGTTTAGGACATCCCTGAATAGATGGCTTGGATCTCAGTGGCTGCCCATGTTGTAGTTGCCAGGGGCCCACAGAGATACAGCAGGTCTGCACAAGCTGGAGACTCTTCATCTTCCAGGGCCCCTATTTCAAACAGCCCTTCCTGCATCGGTCAGAGCTTTCCCATTTATCCGTGTGCTTTTGCTAAGCGAACTCGTGATGAGGGGTTGATGAAGAAGAATTTAGGCAGTCAGAACACTTGTGAATCAAAAAAGGCTCTAAGTCTGTTTTCAAGTAGGAGCATGAAATTCTGCCTGTTAGGGAATGAAAATGACAAGAAAAATATTTATAATAGTTCTCATACTTACCACAGCTTATTTTTCTTTTGTTAAAAAACACGTCTTACTAAACACTCATTTTCTAAAGCTTTTGTTGCATTAAACCGTCATTAACATGTCAAAATCAGTCGTCTTTTTTTTCTTTTGAGTCAATCAAAAATGTTCTATTGTCAACAAGAGAAGAGGAAAAAAAATGAAGGTCAACATTGCATCAGTCTTCCCAAAAAGCTCTGCATTGTAAATTATTTAGGAGCTCAAATCAATCCATTTTTTCTTTTCAGTGGTTGGACAATAAAAGCAAGATTTACTGCAGCAAGTGAATAATAAAAAAAAGAATTAGCAGAAAACAAACAAAAAGCTGCTCGCTTGGCAACCTTCTGCGTTAATCAAAACCTGAAGACTAGACTGAAAGATCAATATTTGGCTTCAAGATGAAACATAGCAAAGCTTCCATTTAAAAAAAAAAAAAAAAAAAAAAAAGAAGATTCTGAATAAAAAGGAACATAGGCTGTGTTAATCGAAAAGAGGCAAATACAAAAATCCATACAGTCTTTTGGTTATCTGTGATAAACCGTCCCCATTGGAGCTTGACAAATTACAGTATTTTTATGCACATATCAAAGTTCAACTTGATTGTCTCATATGGGGGAAAAGACCATCTGTCTGTATTCTAGAAATAATCTGCATAATTGACTTTCAAACAAGCCTCAAAGAAACAGGCATTTATCACCTTAATTGTGACAGGCAGAATGTGTGTCCCTGCTCTTTTATCAAGATAATAGTAATAGCGCTTTGGATACCTGGTGTCTTGTCTTGCCCTCAATTTTTTCCAATTTGCGTGGGGGGAGCAGGATCCTCTGCATTTCTGCTGCTGGAACAGGTCGTGCAGGAGGGAGATCGGCCTCGCATGGACCCGTTTATTGATGATCAATTGCCTCCCGAATGCATGGGGGGTGCTTCCCCCCAAAATAAGAGTTTTACTCTCTCCTTGCAATAATGCACTGCAGTTGTCCAGCTGCTTCTGCTTGTAGGTAGACCTGTGTGGGCCTTCTCACTTCAGTTTAAGTTGTACTCTAGTGATTTAAGTTAAACTGAAGAAAAAGTGGCCTTAATCCAAAATAAGCATGTCTTTGCAAGTGCTTGCACAAATTCAGCTAGGATTCAGTTAATTCCATACTTTGTGCTTCACCGTTGCCTTTGGTTACTAAGCAGCAGTAAAAGCATCTGCATCTGTGTCCTGGTGACCATTAATTTTAAGTCAAGATATTTCAGAAGGCACAAGGGGCAAAAGTAAAGATACAATGTCTGTCTCCAGCTGGGGTCTACACTTACTAAAGTCAGTACATTATGTTTCAAACTGTTGTATTTTGTTGTTGCTGCAGATTTTTAGTTTAGGGCAGGTTTGATGATTCTGTCACCTGTCCTGCACAGAGCCCAGTCAATAGCAGTTGCTTTCTCGGTTTCCTCTAATCTCTACCCTCTTTTCCACAGACCTGGGGAAGTGTCCAACTTGGCAGCAACCTGCAGACCTCAGCCTGGGTAGCATGGTGAGTCTCGTTTGGATCTCTGCACGGCTGGGGAATTGCTCTTGTATAAGTAAGTAGCAGGTAGAACTTCAGAATTAGAAACCAATAAGTTCAGAATAGCTAAACCTATTTAACACTGGCCAGTGGGTAGAAATTTTGCTTGCGGGGTCTGGCAACGTGAGGCCAGCATGGGCTGTTTATGCACCTTTCCTGCCTGAGCATCTTGCCTCCCGACTCCATAAAATGTTGCAATAACAGCCCCTTTATGACTTACACCTGGTCATAACATAAAGGATTGATTAGGTCCCGAATCTTACAAGGAGGTTAGACAGCATTTAAAATATATAGCCTGACGATATATTTTCCCAAGAGGAGCTGGCTCTTCTACTTGTGCGGTCGAGGCGATAAATAAGGGGGCTGCTGGCCACAGTGCGTGCGCCTCTGCTCGGGACTGTGCGTCTCTGCTCTGGAGCCACAGGTGACTTACAGGAGCTACTAGTGACCCTGCCCAGCACGCTGCATTTTATTATTCTTCAGGCTCCCTTGAAGCCTCTCAAAGAAAAGAGCCCTGTCTCCCTGTGCCGTTTGGCAAGTTTATGTTAATGGGGTCTGCTATTTACAAGAGGGGCGTAAGGGACTGACAGTTTTATGGGGCTAATAAACAAGCTTTTTTATAAGCAAAGTGTTCTTGTGTTGCATTCCAGAATTCAATTCGGGGAAATATGCTTGCACGAAAGAAATGTCAAAGATGTTGCGTAAATCTGAGTTGAAAGACTGGCTCCCATACATGTATATAACACCTTAAAAACAAAAGCATCCACTACCAACAACAACAAAACACCAAGCAATAAAATCAGCACACCTTAGCATGGCTGGAGGTGATGTTTCCAGCAGTGCAAACGGGTTAATGCAGGCAGCGTAGGAGAGGAGGATGCAATATATCATAAAAATTGGTTAGAAGACCTGAAGGCTGTTCTTCTGTGAATCAGTAAGCTTAATCCGAAGGGACTTTTTTTCCCTACACAAAATGCTGAACTTAATTGTGTACAATGCACTTATTTGGAAAGATTTAATGTTTTAATTATTTTTTATGTATCACACTTCTGTTAATGCAAATTATTTCCTTGTGTATAGTGTTGTATTACTAAGAAGTTGGTAGAGCAAATAGGTGTGTGGGATGAGCTCCTCCGGTGGCATCAATCAGTGGAGCGTGGGCACCAGGGCAGGGCTGCCCAGGGAGCCGGAGCTGCTGGGGCTGCCCGGCTGGAGGGGAATCGCCCCCCGCGTCGGCTGCCAGCGCTGCCCGCCCAGCTCAGCGTTGGCGCGGGGGCTGCCGCTGACAGGGGTCTTTAGTGCTGCTAGAGTAACTCTGTGTGTGCATAACCCACCCTGGGGAGGGTAAACTTCAGCCCGAACATCTCTCGGACACTGCAGGAGGAAGAGGAGGGATCCCGACAGAGGTTTGTTTTGGCCAGTTCCTTGCCAAGATGACAGGCAAATTTGGGCTGAAGGTGCAATTCCCAGCAGTTGCGGACGCCGCTCGCTGGCTGCGCTCTCCCTCCTTCCCGTAGCCGTGCCCGTGAGCTTTGCTGTAGCTTCTTCAAAGACTCGTGTCTTATGTCTTTGTCCGCAGCAATCAAAAAGTCTGCCTAAGATAACCCCAGGCAAATTCCTTCCTTGGTGCATTCTACTCTAACAGAGATGGTGAGGGAGAGAAATGAGTTTTCTGAATCATACTGAGAATACCTCATAACAAATCTTTGCAAAAAGAGATATTTTGATTCAGCACAGGAACATAATATTGGATTCTTGGGCTGAGTAGTTTTGTAGCTGTTTCTGTGAACTGCGATGCCCAATTAAATGCTGTCACTATAGCTGTGGCCATTTGCCCTGCCATCAGAAAAAGCATGAACTGCCATGGCTATATATTATTTGGTTATTTGCTTCTTTCTTTGCACTTGCACATGTGGCGATTAGAATACCTTTCACCTCAAAGCTACTGTCAGAGCTTACAGTGGGACAAATATTGAAAAAATATATATAACAGAAGAATGACATTTTAGTGTGCTATTTTCTGTATTTATGTATGTGTGTGTGCATGTATGTGTGTGTGCATGTATGTGTGCATACGTGCATTACAAACATACACATTTATATATATACACACACATGCATGTTTGTAATTCTGCTACAATTTCTCCCTACCAACCTATATCACTGGTTGCTTATGGTAAAACTGTAATGCTTCTGTCTTTTCCGGTTCTCCTTTATATTTTGATCATCTTCTGGGTGTCAGAAGTTAATTTTTATATATTTGGAAGGCTATCAGATGTTTCACAATAGATGGAGCTTTTGGATTTTTCTATCTTTTTAAACTTACTTAATTGTTTTTATCTTCTTTATTTTTACCTTTTCTGATTCTCAGGGCCTTTTTAGATTTTCTAGATTCTGTGATCACACGCGAACCCCAGGCTGGCTGCTACTTGCATCATGCTCATTTGGCGGAGCCGTAGCTGCAACTTGAGCAACTGAGTGCCTTGCTCGTCCCTCAAGTGTTCTGGTGGTCCCAGAAGGGACCTGATGAGCAGTTTCTCTTGTCCCTGTGCAGCTCCCTGGTGTGAATGTGCTCCGGTCCCTTGCTGGCATCCTTGAGTTGCTGCTTTCTGGTTGCCCCAGCCATGGGTACCCTCCCCTGGCAGCAGGATTTCACACTTGTTGTAGCAGTAGCTGACCTGCTCATCATAAAATCCCACGGGTAGTTTAACGCTACGGGATCATCCGAGACTTCCTTATCCCAGGGCCTCGGGCTCACTGCTCGGAAGCAGCAGTGTTCCCAGCAGGTGAGACTTGATGTTTCCTTGGCTTTGTGGGGAGCTATTTGCTCCATGGATTCGGAGCTATTCCGGGCTGTGGCTTTGGCTGTGGTGGTGGCGAAGCGTGTTCGAACCTGGAGTGCTCCATAACGTGACCTTTCACTGTTGGTTGTGGTATCCCCCCACCCTTGCCAAGACCCACTGGTCTTGTCCTCTGGTTCTCATGCTTTGGATTTGATAGCTTTTTTCAGGGCAGGGGTCTGCCAATTTTTGTTTTGTTTTGAGGGCACTATCTACAAGTTAAGTCTTGCTTAACTGATGCTACTTACAAATGGAAATGTGCCATTTGACCCAGATGACTCTTCTTTATTACTATTGCTACCTAAAGGGCCATATCTCCATTTTGTACATTGAGCATATGGGAAATTATGTTATTTTTTCTCATTTTCTTCTGGTTTAATGTTGTTTTTGTTTTGCAATAAATCTTTGGTAGCCCTGCAGGCTTTTCTTTTTCAGATTGCTTTAAAATAATTTCCAAGTATGTAGTCATTTGTTATAGAATAATGTTTGCTTAATTTGTAAATGTGTGTGCCTGAGGATGCCCATATCAGTGGAAAAGTGAGACTGTGAGGCACAAGTATCCACTTCTGTGCCACTCGAGGCTTCATATGGGGACAGAATGTCTTAATTTATGTGCTCCCATTTGGAAGACAACTTGCAAGAGTTAGATCTGTCCTAACTCTTGTCTTGCAGCACCAGTGTAATGGATGGCATGACAAGCAATGTAGGTCATGACAAGTTTTCTCCTTTGTGTCTTGCATCTCACATCTCAAGGCCTAGATCCGTAGCTTCACATGTGCTTGCAGGCTCCTGTTTGCTTTTTCCTGTGTTAGTGAGCAGTATTCTGCTTCTCTCCCCTTCTCAATTTGCTTTACCTTCCTAGCTCAGCTGGAATTCCCTCTCTCACTTCTTCATGAAATGTACATCCTCAGCTGGCCTCAAAATTATAATGTATGTAGGTAAGATGCATGCTTATTCTTCTCTGTAGGGAATCATATTTAATGAAGTTTATGGGTAAGATTCAGCAAGCCATACAAACAGCACATAACAGGCAACCACCGTGCTAAGTGCTACAGGTCTCTCTATAAAGGCTATTTCAAAACTAATTTTGTCAAGTTGTCCTAATCCCATCAACCTTTTTTTTTGTTGTTTTTTTGAAGCTTCTATGTATCTCCAGTTCCCCCCAGTGCTAGTGAAAGATGGTGATACAAAGCTGCAAAGCATGGAAAAAGATGACCTGTTGTGCCCAGAGATGCTGTGAATCAGCTACAAAGAAATGAGAACAAAAATAAGGAAACTAAGAGCAAACATCTCTATTAAGCATCCTGTTGTCTGCCGGGATTTCTGTGAAGCATGTGAAACACGGAATATGATTTCGTCCAACTTCAGCTCCATTAGGGCAACCGTTGTTCAGCAGTCGTGTGAATCGGGTCGATCCCCTGCATGTAAATGCTGGAGTTGCTAATGACAGGCAGTCTCCTGCACTTCATTTCCATCTGCAGTGTATTCTGCACAGGCTGCCTGGGCACTTCACCCGCTCACATTATGGTAATTTACTGTTGAGTCCCGAATATATTACTGAGACCTGCGGCACACGGGTTAGAAACGGGTGTTTGTTTGATTCTGTGCATCAAATTGTACGCTGGGATCATATAGCTAGGAATTGTTAGCACTGCCTGGATTTGTTGGAGGGTTCCTGTTCTCACTTTATCTGCTATCAAAAACTTAGAGGGAATAGGATTCGTGTGTGGCCCTGGTGGCATTTCTTGCACGTGTGATGACACCTGTACCCTGCAGGGTCTTCATGTTGCTGCTTCTGCCCATGATAGTTGTATCGTTGCCTCTACCCTTTTTTTTTTCCACTTCTGGTTACCTATCACACTTGTCTTAAAAGTCCTGTTTCTCACCATTTTCCACTGTTGACAGTAGGAAAATTAAGCAGATTGACTTTTGTATCGGTATTTTGAGCGTTACCTCTCTTTCTCTCGTTTCTCTGACTAGCAAATGTTACCCTGTTTTGAAAGGGTATTCCGATTAACTTGGAAAATTTTTGATATCTAAAGGCTTTCCCTACTGCACTAATTCTGCAATGGAAGTGTCAGGCAGTGAGTTCAGAGCGCTATCACTTCAAGTCCAGATGCTCTTGTATGCGCTTTCCGTGTTTGAAAAGCTGTAGGGTCTTGGAAATAACCTGCAGAAAATGATGCACAGTGCTGGGCTGGAGGTGTTTGCAAAGTGTCAGAGCACTCACAAACCCTCCCAATCCGCAGGAAGCACCTCCTCAAAGGAACAGGCCTGAAGATGCTGGTTCCTCAGCGTATGTCATCAGCCAGAGGCTTCACTCAGTCTCTTGTTACGCTCAGAGCTTGATCCTGGGCGCGGGCCAGGGCCTGCTGCGTGGCTGGGAGCTCACAGCCCCAGGCGCTTGGGGCACAGCTCTGGTGGCTGCAGGTGGCCCTGGGGAGGCAGGAAGGAGCAAGAAGGAGCAAGCTGCTCCCCAGAAGGTTCTTGTTAGAGGTTGCAGCTATGTCCCTCGTGTATGAGATGGCTTCTTTGATGAACTACCCTCACCTGGATCCACCATCAGTTAGTCCTGTGGGACAAAGCAGGTTTCCTGCCCTCTGCTCTTTGCCAAACACCCTGGCAAATCCCTTTCGCTATGTGAACGGGAGCCTCGCGGGTTTTCCTTGCGCTCTGTTGGGTGAGGAGGGGCTCTTGTGGACTGTTCCTCCTTCGTGTGCTGGAGGTGACTTGTGCATGTCTGCATAAATAACCCCCGAGCTGCAGATGGTACACGAGGACCTGCAGCACAGGCAGCGCGACAAGCGTCTTGCGGTTGTACCTCGTGGTGTTGGTGCCGCAGATTGTACTCGTCTGGTGTTGCTGTTGACTGTTGTTGTTATGGCATATAAAATGCTGATGCTGCAGCCTTATTATATGGCAGATTTGGTAGCACAGTTTTTGCTTGGGTGCTTGGCAAGATAACGTCAATTAACATTATATGAATAAAAATATATTTGATTTAGTTCTATATACTTCTCTGTACCATTTTATAAAAAATGCTTAGAATGACTTTTCAGAGCAGAGGTAATTGTGAAACAGATTTTTTGGTCCACCTGACAAGCAATTTGTGAAAAGGATAATTTATTATTGCAGGAGACTTAGAAGGCATAGGCACAGATCAAGCATTTCAAAGACTTCTCTTGTTTAAACAGCTTATTAAATTGTTAATGACTTTGGAAGTTTTGCATATTATTATTTAAAAAGAAAAACCTGTATGTGTACAGTGTGCTTAATGATGAATTAAAACTTTAAATCACTTACTGCATGCAATTGCTGTAATATGGCGTGGGATTAAGTGAACATATTTGTTTTCTCCGAGATTGAAACTTGGATAAAACTGTTAAACACATTATGTTAGCTACATACCATAAATTTTGCACATGTTGAGCAAGTGGTATATTTTCCGTTGTCTGTTCTCATCAGTTAAGTAAATATGATCCAGGTTAGCTGAGGAGAATCACTCAATTCATGAGCCTATTTGCATGACACATGGGATGGGAGAGCTGCATTTTGTGGAATTCCAAAAGCATTTGATCTTGAATAAGTCTTGCCTATGGGTTTTGAATGCAGATGTACTGAAAAGTGTCTCCGAGTCTGGAGTAATTCCAAGGGCCTTAGAATCTGAATCTGTGGAAGAAGCCAGAAAGGAAAGAGAAAAAGTTGGTGCCCTGACTTTGGGCACGTACATAGGTGTATGCAGAGCTCCCATTGCTGTCAAGCAGGTATAAGCATATGCTTAAATTTAAGCATGTCCTTTGCCTTCAGTTGGAAGGGAATGTTTCAAGCTGAGGGAGCGCTGCAGTTTGGGCTCTGAGCTGGCTCTGCTGCTGTCTGCCGCCAAGGGGACCTCGCTGTGCCAGGAGCTCCTCTCTGCCTCATTGGGGCAGCCACGAGGAGGGCCAAGCAGCAGGCTTGACAAATACATTGAAATTGAATTTGTGAAACATCCAGGGATATGGGAAAGGTCCTAGCATAGTGAATAATTACTTGGTCAAAGGTAACTTTAGCAGCTCGATTAAAAATAATGTCTTGGAGGTCACTGTGGAACAGGCCTGATTTTCACTTACATCATCGTTAAATGGTTTTCTTAATTTCAAGTAGATTATTTTGCAGTCGTTAGAGCAGACTACCTGGCACTCTCCTGCTGCAGCTGCACGTAAGAGGGACTTACACACCAAGCACAGGCCGAATGGCAAGGGGGGCTGTCTTAGAGCCTTGGTATTAATATTTCAAATGTTTTTCTTTCGTTGTCTTACTTAATATTTTATTATCAGATTTCTGCTCATTATGCGTATGGCCCTATTCCCTATGTGAATTGATGAAGCTGTGTTGCAGTAAATTGAAAAAGAGAACTATACATGGAGCATGATTTATTGTTAATGTGAAATTCAGCATAAACCTGCAAACGCACTTGCAGAAATCCTTAGCCAGCTCAAAATTCCTATTTCGAGACAGACAATCAGATGCCCACCAAACGGAGCGCCACGTGCTCTATTAATCCTTTGGTGACAGATCCCCTTGCATGCATTTAGGTTGCAAATAATACAAACATATGTCACCATTTTGTTTTTATTGATTTTGGACTTTCAAAGTATAGCTACAGCACAAGGCATTATGAAGACATTTATTGCCGAGTTTGCTTTGATTTGCTGTAGCCAATTGAAATTGTGTCAAAGTAAGGTCTTTAATATTAAATATGATTAATTCTCTTAGGCCTCTGTACTGCAGCACCATTCGACTCAAGGTGACCCTGCTGGGCTAGGGGCCGATTCCCCAACCACTGTCCATTTTCCTACCATTGCAGAAAATTATCATTCAGTTCATGCCTAACAAGGTATTCTTATTCATAAATATATTAAACTGAGTCTTAAGCTGCTAACTTTTTTTGTTGTTGTTTCTGCCATTATTTTAAGGCTGTTCTGGAGTCATCTTTTCCTTTTGTTAGCATTTGCTAGTTTTTGCCTATCTAACCAATTTTTGGTCAATATATGTCTGTTTATTTTTGTGTCAAAGTTAATGTTTATCTTCAAGAGGCTTCTCTTAGTGATAAATCTAAAGACAATGACCACAGTCTTTCTCAGGGTTGAATCTTCTCCAGTCCTCGCAGCTGTAGCGTGTGCTCGTGTGCGTGCTGTGGCGCTAGCCGGGTTGATGCACAGCAGAACTGCATTTGCCTTTTCTGTGGTCACTCCCACAAATCTTCCTCCTCCTCAGTGCTCCCTAGCTGACGAGCTTCTACTTTACAGCAAAATTCTTGTAGTCCTTAAGTGCTTGTTGTTCAGCTTTGATCTCGTAGCTCTTCCTGTGTGATACTCTGGTCCTCCTTTGTATCGATTAGGTCTCCTAACCTCTTATCATCATCTAATGATTTTTTATTAACGCACTCTTACTGTTAGCCTGACTCATGAATAAATATATTTAATAAGAAAGAGCACTGAGTGCTCTTCTTGCAAATTTGCCCTAGTTCTTCTCTCCAGCTTGACCGTGTCCTATCCTCGCTTTGCTGCTTTAGAGTTTCTCACCCTTTACTAGTAATTTTCCTGGAGCATCACATTGGCAGAGGTGCAAACTGCATCTCTCTCTACTAGCACAGAGCCCTTGGGGCAAGACAGTAGCTGCATCTTTGTTTCGGAGGCTTCCACAGAAGTGATGGGATCCGGGGCATTGGCCAAGTTGAAGAGGTGCTGCTCTTTTTTAATGGCCTCATCATGGGCTGAGGGAAGGGCATATATTTTTCAAAATGTAATTGGTTCCTTTAATTTTCAGTTTGTCATTCAGCTTGGCGAGCAAAGGGAGATTAATCCGTGTTGGTTTGCTTCCCAGCGGTCTCATGAGCTGAGACCAACAGCTCCCAGCTGTTGGATCACAAATGTTAAAGCAAAACCTTGCAATCTTTAAGAAGTTCTTTTTTAGCTTGGAAGAAGATTTCATGTAAAATGGCTCAATCAAAAGCATTTTACTAGGTCTAGAAGAAAATTTGGTGTCATTTCTTTAGATGAGAGCAGATTTAGTGTTTGGAAGCCGTGGCCTGGATGCCACTCTGGGGTCAGTTGCTACGGTGCCGTTGTGTTCTCTGCAGTCGTGTTCGTGGGGGGAACGGGCTGCAGAGCATCAGCCCCTGCAGACCGCCGGCTTGTCTGCCTGCTTTACGCATTAGTAATACGGGGTATATTCTACAGGCTAGTTCTGTAGCTTGGATTTTATGTAACCTGTGATGTAGCTAGGGAACAGCAAGGGGAAAAAGGAGCTGGAGATCTTAGCAAGGGAAAAACCGGGCATTAAAATGAGTTAAAATAACATTTTATCAGCAGAAAATTAATGGAGCTTATCCCTTTAGCTCACAAAACCTAGTCAATGTTAAGTTAAATTTCACTGTAGTGTTTGCTAGTGAATAAGGTGATATAAAATGCAGATTTCCACTTCTGATTGTTTGAAGAGCTGTGTTAAATAACAGAACCATTTATCTATTCAACTGGGCATTATTATTCATTACTGTTCAATTGTGTCCTCCTTGAGACTACAGGTAGAGCAGAGCTTTGCGGCTGCCCCACAGGACATCAGTGGGGGTAAGACCAGAATGTTGGACTGGGATTCGGATCCCAACCTCCTTGCTCCGGCAGCCTGGGGGCTGATGTCTGCAGGAACGTCCTCGGAGAGAGGAGGGCGCTGTCAAACCTTTGTTTCTGGATAACAAAAGCCCATTTGATCCGTGTGTTGCCAAGGCATTTGCGGATAAGCTCCCCGCTCGCTGTCACAGAGCAGCGTGTCCCGAGGGCTCCTTGGGAGCCAGCGGGTGGATGTGGGTGGGTTCACGTGCCCCTGGAGGAGGACACCCCCTGCTTACGGCCACTGTGACTTTGCAGATGTCCTCCCGCTGCCAGCCCCTATGGGCAACTCTCACAGACAGGAGCAGTTGGCCTTGGGGGTGTTGCTGTTTCTGTACGATTCCCTGCAGTGCCCGGTCACCTCTCTTGGCCTTGTGCCCTTCCTTTGGGGAAGGACCTTGCAGTGACCCGGCTGGCCCTCCCCTCTCGCTCCCTAGGAGGCCCTGGGCAGATCCACGCTCTGCCGCGATGGGACAGTGAGCGCCTTGGTCTGGAGCACGCAAAAAGATGGGGTGTCGTCTGCATGGGTGTCCTTGCTCCTTCCCCTCGCTCGTGCGTCACGGCTCTGCCGGGGCTTTTTCAGGAGCAATCTGGGCTTCTCTATGGGTCAGAGGCCCAAAAATTGGGGAAAAAACCTTTATCTGTTATTTTTTGAAAAGCATACTTCCAAGCCAGTTGAAAAGAAATAAGATTTTTGTAACTCCTAATCTCTTTCCCCATTCTGTCCAGAAATGCATGAGGAAGATTATTGAAAAGAGTGTTTCTCCATGTTATCCAAGCGGATTAGGTTAAGAACTGTGTGAGCTTTTTTATGACAGATTTGAGGGTGGAGTGATGGGACCAAAAAAAAGTCTCATTATTCACCTGGGACGACTGGTTTCTTTTATCCTGGTGTTTGTTGGTTTGCCATTTAATCTGGTCATCCTTAAACTTGCCACAGCTCTAAAGAGAAAAATAGCTAAATGCCTGACAATACTTTGATGGAGGATGTTTAGAAACCTCCGCTGTTGGTTCACATGCCCTTTGTCAGAAGAATAACAGGGACATTATTTGTAATCTGTGCTTACCCGCCTTACTAGGCTGCAAGTGAACCCACTTTTTCTACTTTGCACTGAGATCATTTGGTATAAATATTAATCGAAGATCTTTCTGAACTGGCCTATTGGGATGCTGAATCTGTCATAATTTGAAGATGGTTTCAAAAGATGTCTGTAAAAAGCTGAATTTCTGACTTTGATTATTGAGAACAACATCAAAGTAGAAATCAAAGGCACAACAGAAGGAAGTAAACTGAAAATAGAGGAGAAAATTTGTGATGGATCACTGGAAAAGGCCAACATGGCTTTCACCTCCCCAGCTGGAGGAACAAGTCTGTAAGATGCTCAGCAGGTATAAAATATCCAGGTTGGTTCAGTGTAAGTGTTAGAAATATTTCTTCTGTCTAAAGTGTCAGCAATCACAGACAAAACCAATTGGCAGTTCAGGACAGGCTGATGTATGAAGAGAACAGTAGTGCTTTTTTTTTTTTTTTTTTTTTTTAATCCATCTTCTAATTTATTAGCAGCGCTGAGCACAGTGAAGAGAGCGAATCCATTCGAGCAAGTAGAGCCAAAGGAATATCAATTAAATTGAAGTAATCAGATAGACGAAGCTGTTGTTAGAGCATCAGGTAATAGCAATCACAACCCAGAAGAGCAGAAAAGAGACAGTTTTGCAGGTCCCTAGCGACTTACCTGATTACTGAAGCCTGGTGTCATCCCCCGGTAGTACCTCACACACATGGAGATTTGTTTCCCAACTACTTCTCACTTGGTATCACCGTGCCCTGTAACTCGTCAGTGTGTCTACAGCACGTACTTGCCTGTTTATGTGCTCAGTGCCATAGATGGGCAGTGAATACAAGATGTTGCCTAAAATCTGACTGCATCTCCTTTTCTGCATTGAGTAAGGAACAGCATGATGAGAACAAGGTAAAAAGTCAGGACTGTGGCAGCCATGGGATTCATTTTATTTATCTTTGCTAGTTTAGTGTACCAATGATACCCTGCAGTCTCTGTGAGTTCAGTGGAGAGGTGCTTGTGGAGGGTGTTTTGCCTGACCACTTGCAGGTGTCTGTCTCGGGGTAAAATGATTCCCAGGCTTGGTGCTTTCATTGCTCTGAGGTGAATCTGTGATGGACCCACCAGCTTCTCTTTCATGGAAAGTGATTTTCATAAAGATGTCTCTCTCTCTTTTAGAGAAAGGACATTGTCTGGTTTCTTACATATTTTTTAAAAATAACATTTTCAGATTTTATTAAAATAATTGTATTTATTGAACATTTTTAAGTGAAATGGAATTACTGAAAAATATTGAAAAAAAGGGCAAATCTTGCAAAACCAAACTTGGATTACGTTTAAACATGCAGAAAGGGAAACAAGTGTGAAAAGTCAAGCTTGTTAAGAAACTTCTTTCACCCCAGTTCTAGTGATGTGAATTATGACATGCATAACACTGGGGAGGGAGGTTTTGGTGAGTGCTGAGGGTGGTTCCCTGGGGAAAATGGAGTGTAGCAGTAACCTTTTGGACGCTTTTGGCAAGCACTGTGGGGGGGATTCCTTTGACTTGCTTTTCCTTTGCAAGCTGCCTTCTCCTTGGATGTGCACTTTACATCTGGCTCCTGCTGCAGATCGTACACCACCGGTTTGTGCCCCCTGAGCCAGCGAGGCAGACAAGCCTCACCCAGTGCTACTGTTTGTCAGCTTCAAAGTGGGGCTCGATTGTGATGGAATTAGAGCACAAAAGCCAGTTAGAAATGTCTAGAAAACGAACTGCTTTGGTTATCTGTAAATGGACAAAGTGCAAGCAAGCCTCGGCCGCGCTGGAAGCACGCGCGCGAGCCAGGTCAGGACGGGAGTATCCGTGCAGGTTACACACACGGGCTTGTTGTCCTCTAGCCGTGCTGGTCATTGTGTTGCATCATCCAGATTCTTTAAGGGGCCTTTGAACGATCAAGATGTTTCCTTTGTCATCTGATGTCGTGACTGCGGGTACGAACCCGCGTTTTTACCAGCCTCCAGACTTGTGCATTGAGTGCAGGTGTTTGCCTGCACAAATAAGATGCGAAAGGGTGAGCACCCTTCTGCTTGTGTAAAACTCTGAATATTAAAGCATGTCCCTTGCTTTCAGCGGGGGTAGAATGATTTACATTTACCATTTTAGAGCTGGGTGCTTCTTTTTTTTATGTTTTGAATCTAAACTGCCTCTCTCCGGGAGATGTGAGTGCCCTTCCACTAGGCACATGTAGAAGGGCAGTGGAAGATAGCCTGTCATGGCACATATTTTTCCTCTTTGATGCTGCAAGCTCTGAGTATTTATGCCTGGTGTTCTAATCCCCAGGGAAGCATTCAGATTTACAATTTGAACCACCACTCATCCAGACTTTGGCATTCAGTCAAACAGAAATTTGTCATAGTTTATAATGCTTGTTAACGAGGAACATCAAAAATTAATGCTCATTAGGGTGCTCATTAATATGCATGCTGGTCTCAGTTTTGACTTAATTAAGTGGAGCCCTGCTTCACGCTGCGCTGTGTCGCTGCAGCGAGGCCCAGGGCGAGCTGTGGGGCTGCCTCCGGGTGCCGTTCCCCAGGGCTGGGTGGGGGGCACCGCTCGGCTGCCTCCCTTTGGCTTCCCAGCAGCTAAGCGGGAAAGCTGCTGCAGTGCTCTGGAGATGTGCTTGATTCCATGTTCTGGCTGCTTGCCTTCCCTTAGGTGGAAGGATACACACAGGTCACGGGGTGGTAGTTACTGGATAGTCTTTTTGGCACATGTGCATGCCCTGAAATTGCTTAGCTACTTCTTGGGAGGCCTCTGGGGCTCCCTTTTCTTTACAAGGGTCTTACAGATCCCTGAAATGGGTAACACAGGTTGAAATCAGCATTGCCAGAAGGGGAGTGCTGCCGCTGATGCGACTGGCACGCGCAAGGAGGTGCACAGGGTCCCGCGGCTGGCAGCCCCGTCCAGCTGCTCTCCTGAGCACGGGCTGTATCGGGTTGAACGCGTCCGGGTGCAGCCCGTGTGTCCTTGCTCAGTCCTGGCCTACGCATCTAAAAGCTGTGTGGAGCATGTCCTCGGAGTATTAATTAAACAGCTGTCACTAACTCGTTATCACTCAAGCTGTGGGGAAGCCAGGAGTGGTTAACAAAAGCTCAGGTCTGCCGGGCGCTTGGGCTCGCCTGGGCAGCCTGGCACTGTTTGGGCAGCCCAGCCCGAGTGTCCTGCTCTGTGCCGGCTCTCCAGGGCCCGTGTGCCCCTTGGCCCAGCTCCTGCAGCACCACAGCTGGCCACGACACAGCTGGACCCGCTGCTCTTGCTGCGATGCTGCTGCCCAGAGCAGGGGCACCTTCCACACGAGGGGGAGGGACAGGAGGTGGGAGCTGGCAAGGTGTGAGGAGTGCAGAAAATGGAGATTGAGGCAGAACTGAGCCTGGCACTCATGCCAAAAGGGCTGGTTTGGGCATAGAGATCCAAAGTTAGTAGAGGGAAGGGTGGGCAGACCTGCAGGGTGGCAGAGACAGTTCCTGTGACCCAAGGGCTGAGCAGGTTCCCTGCTGTCCTAGGACACACCAGATCCATATGGGCCCACAGGTGGGTAGACAACAAGCTCTGATCATCTTCCCCTTATTCAGTCTTGTTTTCTCCCATCCCTTGATATGAATGACTTAAAAATACAGGGCAACACAGCTAATGCAAGTGACAGAGCTCTCTCTCAACCCTCCAGTCACTTCATCTGCTCGTGTGCCATAGCTTCTGTCCCCTCTTGCCCTGCCCTCCAGAGCTCAGACTGCGAGTGAGGAGGAGCAGGGCCCTCACAAACAGGGCTTTGGGCTCCTCTTGTTGCTGCAGGGCTTACTGGCTTCACTGGGATCTGGAGAGATGTCTGTGCAAATTCAGCTTCATGGTCTTTGTGTAGCTGATCAGTGGCTTCAATATTCCTACAGTTGCTGTAGCATTTAACTGCTAGAGACTAGCCAAATATGTAACAGATGTGCAAATATGTCTTTGATCAGGGCACCATGTTTTAAACTGATCATGAGATCCTGCCTGTGAATGCATTTAATCCTCTTGTAAATGAAATCTGGAGATGGTTTTCTTTGATCATTTAATCATTTCTGTTGATATGGATAACCTCTTGCCTTTAAATGCAGAAGGTTTAGTGTCATATGATCAGCCCAATATTGACCTTTTCTTGGTTTGGCACCTGATTCTCTCCAGCTCCCTGCCACGGCTCTGAGTGACTGTGACACCTTGCTCCGTCTTGCTTCATTTTTGTCTAGAAGTTTCATACTTTTCTGCATATGGGATGTTTGCTATGTAACATAGAAGGCAACAGGGGCTTATTGCTGACAGCCACAGAAGTATTTCCAACTTATCAGATCAAAAGAAAGAGGAGAGCTTACCCAATCCTGAGTAGCTGGGACACAGATTCCAAGGGACTTAGTACAAGGGAAGAGTCAGACAGGGTAGTGGGCGCTTAGATGGGCTAAATGCAAGTCTCAGCTTCCCTCTAATGACTTCCCAGATTCTTGAGTCTATCTGGGGACTAAGGCCTCTGCTCTGAGGCAGATAATTTACTCAGAACATGACATCAAGCTCCCAAATGTGTGTGTGTGTTTTTTTTTTTTTGCCAAATAGAAGATAAGAAAACAAAAGCAAAAGCAAGATGGGTATGCCTCAAACCTGAATGACAGTGGTCAGTTAGTGAGCATGGATGAATCCTCTGGGTTGTTCTTGAACGTTGCAATTTCATTCGAGGCACAAGAGGCCCTTTCCATGCCCATGCTCGGTGCTAAACCAGAGGAGTGGGGAGCAGAGATGGTCTCTGCATTTTCAGAGCACATCAGCATGAAGTTATTTAGCACAAGGGATTGTGTCATTTCAGTTCACTGAGACAGCTCCTGAGGGCCCAAGCTCTGGATTTCCCTGGTGTGCTGCACTGGTCTGTTATTAATAGTCAGGACTATAATAAAAGAACCTGCATGCAGGCACACTGACCCGTTCAAGCTTTGACACTGGGATATTCTGCTGCTTTATTCGTCTAGATGCTTTCACTTGTTTCAAATATCCTTTTCATTGCATTTCAGGAAGGGATTAAACAGCACTGGCATTAAAGATGTTGGTGGAAATTACATGCTGCTGCAGAAGCCATGCAAAGGCTGTCTAGAAAATACAGTTTAAAATAGCCTTGCAGCCCCAGGGGAACAAAAGGTGGAAGTCTGTCTTTCAAAGGGAGCTGGTGAAACGCCACCTACTACCTGGCCAAGTGCAAAGCTAACAAATGGCACAGCTGCGGGGATAATGCTATGGAGGATAGATTGCAATTGCTATGTACAGCACACGTCCTGGGAAGCTTTTAGATACCTGTGATCTGTAGAATCCAGTACTTTCTAATTTTTGCTGTCTTTCTTTCCTTTAGAGTAAAATCAGTTGGTTACAAAGGAGGAGTGCAGTGGAAAGGGGGATGGAGCAAGTGTTTGTCTGGGTCTGGGTGCTTCCAAGCAGGTATCATGTTTCTGCAAAAAAGAGCCACTAGGTTGGAACTACATGGAGGGCAGGTGCCTTTGCATAGGCTGGGCTTGATGAAGGAGGCCCTTGAAGGCCGGTCCTTTCACCTTCAGTCAGTTATCAAGGGGTAAAGAGTGTGTTTTTTGGCAAACACTGCTTCTTGAAAATTCAGTCATTTCATCGGAACAGAACCAGAACAACCTCCTGAGGGTCTGTAGGCAGTACAGTTTTATATCTGGTTTTCCTTTTCGAAGTGAATAAGAAGGGCTCTGTGTGCAGGCCTGTGTGGCAGCAGGAAAAGGCCACGATGCCTCTCAGGCGTGAGGGCTGCAAAGCAACGTGTGTTTGCAGGTGCCCGGAAAGCAGCGTCCTCAAACCAGTGGGAAATGCTGTAGGGTCAAGTAACTTCTATGCTTCCTGACCCGTTTTTCCAAATTCATGCAGTCTGATCCGAGGAGAGATGCATTAAAATTTTCATCATACTGTGTCAGTCATAGCACGTTTTGTCAGAAGAGTTTGTCTTTAAATAGGTATGTGTGATAATTTCTATTTTGACCTCTAGTTCTGCTATCCCAGCGCATCCCTAAAGCTGGCAGGGCATCGCCTGGGATGCAGTTCCTGGGACGGCAGCATGGCAGATCTATTCCATTTATGCAGACAGCCGAGATCTAGAGATTTGCAGCTTTCTGAAGAGACTGAGTGCTGTTTTGCATGACTTTCACAACTCTCCAGGTTCAGCTGTAAGGTGCGTTGCCATTACCTCTTCCTCTCAATCCACCACTGCACAAAAGTGCTAAGAGCAAAGATCTGAGTTCTTTGTTTTTCTGCCAGTATAAGGAAACCCTTATTAGTTTTTCTCCCGGTGAAGGCATATGGAGCAGCTTTGCATGCAAACAGCAATTACTGGCAGGATAAAGGACTTGAGTTTACTATTGATTTTAAGTCAGGAAATTTTCTCTGCCTCAGTACTTGTAGGATTTTCTGAATACAATAATATATAAGGAATGGCATCAACTTCTGACACGTGCTGTTGTCAGAATTCCCTTTCAGCCTCTTTTCATTAAATGTGATCCCTGTAACATGGCTTTTCTTACGCTAAGAAAGAGCATGGAGAAGGCAGAACAACTGAGACTTGCATTTTCTTGAAAGCACATTCCCTGCTCACAGTATCAAATTGAGGAAGTTTGTCTTTCTAAAGTCCTGAACCATGAAAATAATGCTCAAAATACTCCTGAATGTGGATTTGTAAATGCTTGGATCTGTATGTGTGTGTTTCTCTGTTTGTTTTTGGTCTTTAAAATATACTATTTTATCTTAGTTTTTTCTCTGCCTTTAGGGATCTTTGCTCAGTTGAGCTTGTCAAAATGTCTCCTACAGGTTTTCCAATTTCTGACTCCACTTCCATTAGCACTTTTAGATGAGTGTCACCTGGCCTTGGTACCTTGTCAATTGGAAAGATCTCTAACCTTTTAATAACCGTTTTGAACTGTTGTCTTTGCCGGAGATATGCTGAACAGGGGAGTCAGTTGATACCCCCATTACATCCACCTGCCACTTTTATTTAGGGAAGCAGGTATTGATACAGCCCTTGGGAAATTCAGGGAAAGGAAATACTTCTGATGAAGTTAACAGACAATTTGATGTCAGTACTGATGTATACAGATGTAGCCGAAAGAGGAGATGTGCGGATTAATTAATTAGAAAATGCTTGCTACTTGTGACTACCCAAGGGTATCCCTATGTGCTCAGCATATAGAAATACCAATTTGGAGAAGCCATGTTTCCCTGTTAGTAAACCAATACTTTTGGCACTAAAATTCTGTCACTAAAGAAACCTGTCTGAAGAGATCAGCAAGTTGAATGACATGATACTGTATCTCTCCTGAGAATGAGCAGCAGGGACAGATAAGCAATTTATTCTCCATTCAGCACCTTCAGGCTGATGGGTTGCTGCCCAAATTTCTAAAGCTATTGCTGTTAAAAAGCCAGCACTTGCCAACAATTATTATATAATATCCCCTAAACTCTCTCATGTCTTTCTCTTTCCATGTGTCTGCTTGCATTAGCACATGGATGCGTTCCTCTCCTGCTCATGTGCTGCCTGAAGTGCTGCCTCCTTTGCTCGGTTTTCAGGGTGTTGATGGAGCAGGCCAGGGGGCCAGGACCACTTTCAAGGTAAAGCCTTGTAGGAGGGAGAGCCCTTGGGCAATTCTTGGCAAACGCTGACTTCAAAAACGCAGAACTCTTGGCAAGTGTAATCCTGCTTCAGCCCTGATGCTCCGTAGTTGTTACCTAGTGAGGACGAGGCAATTTCTAGTGTTAGCAAACTCTGGAAAAGGGCACAGGGTCTCACTGTAAACCTGCAAACATGTGTTTATTGAAAACAGAACAAAAACAAACAAACAAATGAAAAACTCAAAATAGATTGTGTAGAAATTCATCTCCGCTATATTTTATTTGCGCCATTTAGCATAAATTAGCTACCCTGCATTCCCACACTCTTCTAATTTAGATGAATCAAGGAAAGCTAAAAACCTAGCAGATGACATCTGGTATTTCAGTATTACCAAGTACCTGTTGTGTTAGAGCTTGGTGGAGGAGCAGACCCTGCTGTTGAGCTCTTCAACCAAATTCTGCCCTTGCTTTCTACAGGTCCTTTAGCCTCAAGTAGCCCTTACAGCTACGAGATCCCACTGAAGCTACACACACTGCTCCCAGGGTGGCTTGGGTTAATCCCCACGGGGTTTTCAGTGCACGTGCTCTTATGCACCTGCTTGAGCTTCGTGATAATATGAAATGAGCCCGAGTATTAGATTCTCCTTCTGTTTTCTTGCAGGAAAACTCCTTTGTGTTTTCTGTGTCTCCTTTTCCCCATTAGAGTATTAAGCTTTGTGTTTTAGCCTTAGCCCAAGTCAGCCACTTCCCTTTGAGGTTTCCTCGGTCTCCTCTGTCTCCTTTGCTAAAGAATAAGTCGTACCACAACACAAGATTGATGAGAGCCATTAGCACTTGTCATATTTTGAGATGCACTAAAAGGTTTAGGAAAACATGGAATTCTTGGGGGTGCAAGAAGTCACTAGGCAGTCACCTACAGGAAGAGTTGTTTATATGCACAACTTGCCTGGAATCCCATTAAAAAGCCTTTAGGGCTTCTGGTGAAAAATACGCTTATGAATAGGCCCTTGGATGCATTTTTGATTGGGTTTTTCAGTTGAAAGTGGGTGGAGGAAGCATATGAGAGCAGAAGACTAGCAAGAAGCTTCTGTTTTCAGCAACAGAAAGATACATGCTTTTAAGCCTCTTTATTTTGAGAAACCTCTATTTCTGACATATCTGATGTCAACGCAGCTTCTAGTTCACGTGCGTAGGAGGCAGGTCTGCCGCCCGCAGCCGAGGACGCGTGGCTGGGCCTGGGGGAGCAGCTCTGCAGCCCTGGCTGCTCCTGCGTTAGGAAGAAGGTTCCCTGATGACGAGCCGTCCCTCGGGGCCCTGCTCGGCGCTGGGCCGGCCGGGCTGTCCCGCAGGAAGCAGGTTGTTGCCGCGCTGCTCTGCAGGGAGCGCGTGCCCTTCGTCGGGAGCGCCGCGGCTCTGCGCCCGGCTTTTGGACATGCTCTTCTCACCAGTGAGGGCACAGGTGCCAAGGGAGATGTTTGCCTTTGGGAAAGCAGCAGATCCAGGACTTGGTGAGAAATCCTAGGCCAGACTTTGGGCTTCACTTCCAGGCTTTCTTAACCATTTCCCTTTGCACTATGGCTGGGTTGACCCCACGTGGTTCCCTTCACTTCGGAAAGGTTATCCCTACCTTAGACAAGCAGAGAGAGGCAGGTTTGTGTCATACATGTGTGGCAGGAGCTGCGGACTGGTCACTGGGTAGTTTAGGGTTATTTACAGCTTGAATTTCACTTTAGCCCCATGTTGGTTCCGTTTATATCTTATGGAACTAATAGACGTAGCCGCAGAACTCACTACCTTATGGCGGCTCTGCATGAAAGAGCAGCCGAGCAGAGCAACAATGGGAGCTTTTATCACCGCGCTCAAGTTCAGAGCAGTAATTGAGCTTTTCGAGGCGCGCAGGGGAGTTGCCTTTCATTCATTTTGATCGAACATGTATCTAAATCCCCTTTGAGAATCTCAGTCTAATTTCTGCAGCCCAGGTGCTCCCACGGCTCCTGCTGACTTCAAAGAGAGATGTGAGGTAGATGGGGTTGGTTCTAGGTTAGTCTCAAAGAAACCGGGAAACCGCACCATAGAGGGTAGAAAATATTTTAATTCACAGTAAATAATAGTTGGCTTTGTGATAGATGGGCATATAGGCAGAGATAAAAAGAAAGCTTAGTGTTTTTTGAACAAAATGATGTTGCATTCTGCTTCCTTGGTCCCTGCTCCCCTCATATTTTATGGTGCTCAGATTCTAAGGAAACAGTTTTAAAGTGATGCTCTTGCTGTCCTAGGTTGAGCATTCCCTCTGAGTCTTTGGCAGGATTCAATATTGCTCATGCACATTAAAGCAGTTTTAAAATATCTTTATTCATGTAATAAATATATGATAATTATTGACTCTGGGAGTACATTCTGATTTTGTAATGCATATTGATTATTGGTGCTAGGAACACTTGTCTTCGAAGGATGACCCCACTGTTTGCCCAGCGCAGCCTTTGGCTTTAGAGATGTAATATTCATAACTGCAAATGAACAAACCTCACCCACATCAAAACCTTGAGCTGGTCCAGTTGAGGCTTGTGTGTCTAATTAAACAGCACAGTGAGCTTTGGCACGTGTCTGCAGCGTAAGCTCTGGGAGAGACTCAAACTCTGAATTTATCTTTATTAAGGCCTTGTCCAAATGATAAATATATGCTGCCTGCTTGGTATCTGCTACTTGAAAATAAATCACTTTAGGATTGATTTGCTAACAGCTTCGCTGTGTGTGTCCTCGTGCTAGGAGGACACGCCGGACTCCTTTGCAAAAGCTGGCGAGGAGGCTGAGGTGCTGTGAGCGGCGGCGCCGGGGTCGGCATCGCTGCCATGAATAAAAATTATGGCAGTGCCCGGATCACGAGGAATCCACGCAGTGCCCACCAGCAGCCGCCTTGCACACAGCTTGTGCCTCGTGAGCGGGGCTGGGGTTTTCATTTGCGTGTCTGCTTTCTCTCTTCCCCTTTTCCAAAGTTAAAAATGGCAGGTGGAGGGGAGCCCGGCCTTGCAATTCCATGGGAAGTGAGCCAGTGTGCTGGAAAGCCTGCAAATCCAGGAGCTGGATTGCTTCCAAACCTATGGGCAGTTTGAAGAGGAGGGTCTGCAACATGAAGCTGGTGCTGGCAGCGGCTGCTTGCAGGAAGGGAGCAGCAGGACCTCAAGTATTGGTGCTTCCAGCTCTTTGGAGCCGTGCTCGCAGCCACAGCTCTGCCTAAGTGAGGGTTAGGCAGCTGCTTAAAATTAACACAAATGGAAGAGGCCCCCAAAACCAGGATGGGACCATTCATGTGTTTAAACTTCGATAATTTAGTGAGTTTTTGGGCGATTGTGGCTCTAGGAAGTTTTATGGAAGTGATTATGAAAGCTAATAGAATTTACTAGAGATTGAGATTGCTTTGAAATTTTTAAACCATACAGTACTAGTTAATAGAAAAATATCCTTGCTCTGAAAGATTGGTTTTTAAAAGTCTATTATGTTTTATAAAATTCCTTAGAGGTTTTGCATGATGGTATTTAAACTGGTGTATATGGTAGAGCTTGATGGGCTTGCACTGCAGCCTCACTTTCCTGCTTGTACCAGCCCTGCTTTAGTGATATTGCATTGTAGAGAAGGAAGAATTGTATTAAAGTGCTGCAATTTTCTATTATATACAAACAGAACTTCAGAAATCACCTCTTTACCCTGAAAAGCCCCAGGAGGCTGATCTTGGAGTAAATCAAATAAAATGCTTTTGCATTTTGGTCTTCTGGTCTGGAGCACAGAGCTGATCTAAACAAGCTCTCTGGTGCTTTTGAGGGCAGTTATGTAGTTTAACTGTGCAGTAATTGAAGCTGAAATTTTTCTTTCATCCAGGGTGTGTAACACACTTTGAGTGAGATGTAGCTAAAAGCCCTTGTAAAGGAGACTGGGTTGTAGACATTAGATGGAATTAAGAACCCGCCTCCGAGCTCCAGTCATGGCAGGTGATTTCTAGGCTTAGGAGTCCAGTAATGAACTGCACTCACCGTACCTGGGGAGGAGCAACTTCTGCCCATGTTTCATATTGATCCAAAAACAACAGGCAAAACTGCAAGTTTGCAAAATATTTTACTTTACAGCCACTTTTGCAGCATTAGGAAAACCATTTAAAATATCTTTTTTTTTCTTTTCCTTTTCAGGGGAAAAAAGCTTTTAAGGTCTGTGTAATAAATTCTGTGGTTTGCGTATCTTTTACTTAAATATATGGAGCAACTTGCAGCTAAAGCAAGCTGATTAATAGAGCCGTAATTTAAAGCCTGAGAGCCATTTGACCATTCGAGCCACTTAAGTGCTTTTATCAATTAATGGGGCGGGAGGGAGGCCGGGACGGGCGAGCGGGAGGCCTGGGCTCGGCTGGCGCGGCCTGCGTGGGCCCTGCGGCTCCCCGGCCTCCGGCCCCGCTCCCACCGCAGCTGATGCCGCTCGTGCTTCTGCCTGGGAACGGTCTGTTCGGACCCAGCACTGCTCTGGGAGATGCTCTCCTTTGCCCAGGACACTTCACCTTGTCCTCCTTTCCTTTTTATTTATTTATTTCTTACTTAAGGGCGGTGTGGGGGTTGAGGTGACGTTTCCAGACTGAGGCCCTATCTAGAGGGCTGTAACAAATGAACAGCAATGGACGATGATCCCCTGTTGGTTTTGGGAAAGCATACGTGTTTGGAGTTTTGCTCAGTATTGGTTCTTGTAATAGGTGCCTCCTTTACAGACAACAGGGAGATCAATAATAACGACTGTTAGGATATAGGGTTGCGGTGGCTCTCAGGCTTCATCCTGCTGCCAGAATCTGGTCCTGAGGTCTGGGCATGTGCTTTATGCTATAGTTACTGTGCAGGCAACTCCCATATGGATTTAACTAATTAAGCCAAGTGCAAATGTGTAAATTCAGTATAGTAGAAGTAAAGCACTGGGTTCCAGTTTGGGCAAGCTTCATTCTTGGGAAGCTGCTTATGTACTTCCACTGTCATCGCTTTTCCGGTGGACGCAGGAGCTATCCCAGTGACAGAGAAAAAAATATTGTACAGCTGATGGGAACTAGATAAATAAAAGGATATACATGAGAAATAAATGTGTTCTCTCCCTGCATGTGCAGAAGAACCAGTCCTTGATGATGAAAGGCTATTAACAGGCTTAGTGTGTTTAACTGTTTTAGTGCTGCTGCAGGAGGCAGTGCTTGCAGGTCCTTTGCTGAAGTCGTGTCGCAGCGTGTGCGGAGCGCGGCAGCAGCAGCTCCGCATTGCCAAGCACCGTGTGGAGGGGAAGTGTGGGCAGGAGGTGGGGAGCGGAGCGCGGGGACACAGGGAAGGGTCATTCTGCTTGAGGGGGAGAAAAGGCAGACAAAATAGAAAACACATTTTCAGGGCCAGAGCAGCAGAGGGAGGTGCCGAAGCTGGGTTTGGGGCTCTGAGAGTTCATCCTGCTGCAAAAAGGCAGCGTGTGGGGTGACAGTGTGTGTGTGTGCATGTCTGCGTGCTGTCCAGCACCCACAGCAGTCAGGCCCACGGGGTGCGCAGCCAGATGTGGCAGAGGGGCAGCACTGCCAGGGTTCCTCAGCCCCACGAGTGCAGTGGGGCCTGGGCTGCACAAGGCAGAGGGATGTGAGTTGGTGGCCCAGCTGGGGACACCCTTCTGCTCTTATGCAGCTGCTTGTGGGGTTTCCAGGCAGCTCAGAAGCAGCCAACGCATCCCTGAAAGTTAGGGAGAATGGTTTGAGATGGGGCTATTGGTGCACAGATGGGTTAGGAGATGCCTGTGTGGAGCTGGAGGTGCTGTAATAAAGAGCATGGAGTTACACTGGGCTTCCAAGACAGAAATCCATTAAGGAATCAGATCTTATTTTCCTTGTTCTGAGAGTAGCTGTTAGTCAAAGGAATAACTAGGGGAAAGGAGAGGATCTTGAAAGACAGTCCTCCCAGTGCTGTAGTTGGCTGATGCCCTTTGCTCTCGAGAGCTGCAGCTGTAGCCGTGTCTGCCCAGCACCGCAGAAGGGCTGGTAACGTGCCCTGGGGAAGGGGAGCCAGAGAGGCAGGTGACTGGGCAGCCTGCCTCAACAAAATGTTTGCGTTTATCCCCTTTTCTCTATTTAGCTCTGAATTTGTGTCACGCTTGGGAAGCGGGAAAGGGCTGTACCTTAGCTGGGTAAAAACCCCCCTTTTCAGCTGACCAGGAGCCCTTTGCACACAGCGTAGGGGCACAGGCGGGCGCCGCTCAGCACGTTTTGCCTGGCAGGCAAGGTGGGCGCCTTTGGCCGGGCCACAGGAGCCTGAGCTGCTGTGGAGCGATTTCTGTGCCCCAGATTCAGCAAAGCCTCCCAACGGGCTCTCTGAGGGTCCTGGGTCCTTTTGTCTGGCCCTGGGCATTGTCGGACACTTTACAGAGCCCGGTTCAGCTCACCAAAGCAGCCGAAACCCTGTCAGGCTTTCTTGGTTTCCAGCCTATCGGGCTCCCGGGAGTGTTTGGTTACGGCAGATCCATTGTGACATGGGCACGAAATGGCTCCCTGCCGTGTTAGAGGGCACAGCACAACCCAGCCTGTGCAGGCTGGTCCGAGTGGCTGCTCCTCGGGAAGCCTGAGCTTTACCTCTGTGGAGGGTGCAGAAGGCAGGGGCCAGGCTGCTTCTCGCCTGGGAAATAAGGTGCCAAGCCGGGCAGTTAAAGCAATGGCTAATGCAGTATCAGTGGGGACATAAATTGCAAGCATAAGAAAAAGAGAAGCGAGTAGAATGAATAGGCCTAGGAGAAAGACCCCAAACTATTGTGTTATTCCTACATCTAGCCTGGCATCTTTATGTACGTTATTATTATTTTGTCTAATCCAGAAAATGTGCCCACTCACATTATTATATTAGCAATGCTTAATAACCAGGTACTTGCATGTACTTTGAGGTTGCCTGGTGAAAGGCCCTGCAGGAATGAGGAGAGTCTGGGTAGGCCTTTCCGCTGAACAAAGCAGAGATCTGATCCTGCTTTCTAGCTGCTTTCCTGCCATGGAAATTCCTCTGGATGGAAGTGGTGGGCTCAGGATTTCATAGGATCAGTAGGGATTTAAATGTAGCTTGAGAGTTATCTCATATGTCCAAATCTGTTTCTAGTGGATAATTTACAGGTTAAAAATGCCCCTGAATATACATTTCTGGTATCACATAACTTTTCTCTTATTCTACACTTTGAACTTCTTACAAGCAAATGATTTATTTCACTGATGTTTAGTTCTGTCACTTTTCCTACCAAGACTCTGAAGAAGGGGTTTTGTAACAGGACACAAAATCCATACATAGGGATGTGCTGGTCTTTGCCTAGGAGGGGATGCTGCTTTCAATGGATATGTGTAGTCCTTTGTTTTTGTTTCTGTACAGGTCTGATCTTTCTTGTCCCATCCAAGATAAAACAGTCCATCCTACAAATGCACAGTGAAATGTAATTTCACATCAAATCCTCATCCCAGGATTTGGCAATGCGATGTTCACCTGAAAAATAAGGGAGGCTGACAAGCCTCAGTTCACCAAAATGCTAATGTGCGCCACTGCCTGAATCTAATTTAGGCTTCCTTTCCAGTTCACTTTCCATGGATGGAGACTTGAGGGACTGAATACATAGAGGCCGAGCTGTTGCGGGAATATATTACAGAGCATTAGAGAAAAAGATCTGCCCTCCAAGAGATAGGGCAAATTTAGTCTTTTGCTTTGTTTCCTGTTTGATCAGGAGACATCAAAAGAGTCTTGAGACATTAGAACAATGGCTAAAACAATCTGGTTCTTGGAGTTTCCTTTTGAGATAAAAGACCTTTGCTTATATATGCATTTTTTCTGTCCTTAGGTATTTTATGTGTCCTTTTAGCTTTAGGTCATTTCTTCTATGCTGGCAGGTTAATTAGTATAGTCTACAAGTAGTCTACAAGGCTTTTTATGCTTGATTTTCTAATATACAGATCAAACGCCTCTTTTTTTTTTCTTTTAATTTTCGCTCTGAAAATTTGTATGGATCAATATTATTGACCTTCTTACACTTCAACAAGCTTTAATTAAGTCTTCCACACAAAATTTCATGTAAAAGGAGAAAACACTCCCTGCTGTGGGTGTTTTTGTCTATAGTGCTCTAGGGGAAGCGGACCCAAATGTCGCCAAGCCCTCACCTACTGTTTATGAGTCATTTGTGCAAAGATCTTATCTACCATAGACCGCCGAAAGCTTTTCCTGAGGCCTGCAGGGGCAGCCCGTGATGGAGAAAAATCTCTTCTTAACAAGTAAGTTTTTTTTTTTTTTTTTTTAAAAAAAGAAAAGAGCAAATTGCTCAGTAGGCAGCACACGTGCAAGCTGTTCCACCAGGCACCTGCACACTTCAGGTGTAAAGCTCACGGTGAGTATGTTCTCTGCAAATAGTTTCCGTTCGGTGAGCTCAGGGCACGCACGCACGACGCTTCCTCGCTCAGTCTCCTTTCAGAGCAAACAGAATTTGACTCCTTGCTTCAAGTACTTGGGGGCCTGTGAGCAGCCCGCCTTGTGTAAGGCAACCATTAGTAGTAGTTCCCATGGAGGGGGCAGCCAGGCCGCGGCTGGGAGGCGCCGTCGGACGCGTTCGCGACACCAGTCGCATCCGGAGCAGCTTTTAGGCCGTCACGGAGCCCGAGTGCTGGGAAGGTTCATCCTAACGAGCAGGGAGCGCGTAATTACAGCCACTCCCAAGCTGCAAGAGCCGTCTCAGCAGACTTCACAAACTCTAAAATGCTTGTTTATTCAATAATTATGGAGTATAATTATGGTAATGAGGTTAGTTCAGATTTACATATTAGCAATGCATTTTAATGATCTGATTATACAAAAGTGAGATACAATAGATTAAATTTTATATTGAAAATTTGTTGCCAGACTGGAATCATAAGACAAAAAAAACAACCCTCCCAAACCAAATAGATTTATAAGAGCTCAGGGAATTACCATGTAATAAATCCTGTGAAATAACTAGAGCAGAAAAAAAAAATCACACCATTATATGAACAGAAATCCCCAGCTGCAGGACAACTGCTGAGTGACATTAAAGAATACAAGATTTTAAATTTTTTTTTCTTTTTCCAAAATATCACCAAATGGGCTGCTGAGTCCTTGGGGATGCTTTTGTGAAGAGCAGCCGCTGCCTTTGTTTCTGGACAGTGAAGTTAGCAAGTGGAGATGAAGGAAATGACCCTCCTGTTTCCTCACCCGGCTCTCATCTTCTTTCATCTGTCTCATTCGTTCTTCCTTTCATGCAGGTTTTGTTTCTGTTGCTTTCATTCAGTGGTGTTCTCTCAAAAAGCCCTGCTGTATTTTCTACCACTAGCATTTGTATTTCAGTGGTTGGAGTAATTACATTTCCTTCGTGTGTGGCTTTTTTGCTTTCTTGGGCTCTGTGATTTAAGACTTTCAAACTTTATTTTAAAGGAGGCATTTGGTTCCTTTAACCTTTGTTTTGGGAAGACAGTATTGTCTTTGACTCATTAAATATCCTCTTTTTGTTGTTTTAAGAGGTTAGTGATTTATTTTGTTCATCTTTGCAGCAAATTGGATGATTCTTAAGGCAGGGAAATAAAGGTAGGCTGCAGATGCCATGCCCTATCTGGCAAGGGGGAGAGTGAGCTGAAACAGCCTGTCTGTATTTGAGGGGTTCGATCTGTTGTTTTGTGGTAAATAATTAGAAGAAAATTAGGTGGAGTAGTGTGGATAATAGTAAAATGGAAGAGTGAGAATTAAGCAGTCCTCAGAGAAGCTGTAAGGCTGCTGTGCCTGCAGTATTGACGCTTCCTCCTCGCAGGGCAGAGCGGTGCTCGGTGGCTTTGTGTTGAGCTCAGCTGGAGGTGGCCCCGCTCCAGCCCTACCCTGTGTTCAAGGATGGGCTCGTGAACACCTTAGGTGCAGCCCCTAAGGGGCACCCTAAGGTGCAGCTGCCTCTGGGAACACAGCCCCGGTTGGGATGGCACCAGGAGCAGGCTGAGGGCACCGAGCCCTGGCACAGCTCGTCACAGCAGCCCTTGTGCACTCTTGGTATGTGATAGGCCAAGGCTCAGCCTTTGCATCGCTCTGATGCCGGGTGCCCAAGTAGGAAAGCAAGTACTTAGGTTAAGTGAAAGGCTATGATTTGCTTTACCAGAAGGGCACTGTGTGGTCCAGGAAGCCTCGTGTGGCTGCTGCCTGGCTCTGGTGGGGACAAGAGCCTGGAAGGAGAGCTCAGAGGTGAGAAATTTTGCCTGGATTTGCATTAACCTTATTTTCAAGCATCCAGATTGTCAGGGCTCATTCTTGCTCTCATTTCTTTACCACACCTTTCAGTAAATGAATAAGAAGCAAGTGCTTTATGTTGGTGTTTGAGCCCACTCAGTACTTCACATACAAACTAAATCTGTGTTTTATGCACATCTTTAAAACTTCATGAAGAGGCAGATCCCCCGGCGGCTGTGTTTCCAAGCTCTCCTTCCTTTCTTAGAGAAAACTTTTTCAGGTTGAATTGGTGATTATTTGTTCTTTCAGACACCAGCCATGAGGACCTAGTCTCTGAAGCCCCAGTGAGGGGGATACACAACGTGTTTCCTCTTCAGCTTTATTTGTGTCCCGGTGTTTGGACACAAACCTCACCACTCTGCTCTCCAGGGTTATTCCCTGGGATTTCAGGTTGCTTGTCTGCCCCGTGCCGAGCAATGAGGAGACTGCAGAGCAGCGCTGACGCTGTTCTGGGGCCGTGCTGGACGAGGACATGTTTCCAATGGAAGGCACAGTGCTTTGATTGGCATGTTGTTGCAGGGGACTCTATTAAACAAGGGAGAATCTACTATAACTTGGAGCGTTGCACAGTGCCGAGCTGATCCCGCTCGAAAGGCTTGTTTCCTTTCCTGGGTGATAATATTGCTGTCACGTGACAGTAATCCTGTAAGTTTCTACGCATACACCTCCTCCTTTCCTCAGTATTGTTAATTTTGAAAGAATTGACTATAGCATTGGTTGTTTCCCTTAGTAAAACTTGGTGAGTAGTATTGTTTACATTAAAGGTTTCTGCTTTCCACTGAAATCAGTAGGAGATAAGTCACAGAAGTGCAAAGATGGCAAAAAGCCGGTGTTTGTTAAGAGTGAGCGCTTTATCTTCCTTCTACAGAGCTCCTGGTGGCTGTCCTAGAAGCAGCTGCCTTGTCACATGTTCAATACAACCTCCCCTCTTCACAAAAAAAGATACGTTTCTTTATCTCTCTAATTAAGGCTTAGACTTCAAAACATTATATATTGTGTGTGGTTCCAACCATCTTTTAAAAGAAGATGAATCACTCTTTCTTTGGGGGAGAAAGATCTCAACACCATCTGTGCTTCATGGATTTTGAAGCTGGCACATGAGCCTGCATCAGTCGCATGGACGCTCCGTGTTTCCGCAGCGGAGCTCCTCTCCTGGCCCAGTGTTGCCTGATGGCTGCGAAGGAGAAGCAGCAGCTCCCTGCCAGGCAAACTGCTGGCACACTGATATGTCTTCCCCATGCATTTTTACTATAAAAATACTGCTTGGATAAGCTCATGTAAAAGTCAAGCAATAAAAATGTCTCCACGCCAGGCTGGAGATAGTCATATCCTTTCTCTTTTGAGTCAAATATAAACGATCCTGCTCATTTAAAAACCTCCCTGCTGTGTCTCCCCAGCCTGTTGCTCTTATCCTATAATTAGCTGTGCATTTTTGTGCTCCAGATTTGCCATTTTGAGTATTGGGGGGCAAGAGGAGAGCGCTCTGCTTCCCCGCCCGCGTGGCCTGTGGCCAGGAAGGCTCTTGTTTCCCGAGGGAGCGCCGGTGACCGCTGTCCTCCCAGCGCCTTTGCTGAGCTCCTCAGCTCTCAGCCCTGCTCTCTGGGAGCAATTTGCTTAGAGGGGAAATGCTAGGACTTTGGGACATGAAAAGTAATTAGGTTTTGAGATCTTTCATCTGCCCGTGAACTCGTGAGCTTGTGCATTAGCTCGGCTGCCTGTGCGTGAGGCCGGCTGATGGCAGCTGGTTAACGGTAATTGGCAGGGAAACATTTCTGTAATCTTTTTGGTACAAAAGATGCTAGACAAGCACTAAATTACACCATGTTCTGTTTTATGAAACACACAAAAAACTTAGTGAAAGCAAAACAACTCTATAAACCCAACTGCTTAATATCCAAAGCGTGTGATCCCTTGCAAGGTGACTGCTGACCGGCAGCGGCTCTTGGGGTGATTCATAAGGGGAAGAGTCTCCCGCTATCCCAAGTATCTGCTCCACTTGGCACTTCCAGAAAACATTGCCCCTTTCTCCTTGCTCCAGCCAGTGGTCTTAGGAACTGCTCCAAGGGCTGCCAGGAAGGAGGAAGGTTCCAGTCTCTGGATTTTACTGGGAGGCAAGCAGGCTGAATACCTCTGTGCTGAAAACAGCTAAAATTGCAAAAGGAGAGTTTGCAGCCCATCCCATGCCGAGATCTCAGCTAGCTCTGACTTCCCGCTAACCCAGGCATTAGTGGGATACCACATGGCATATCCGGATCTCTTTTTTTCTGCTGAGGTGCAGGGGAACGAAGTCGGTTGCCAACGGCCACACACAAGTCTTGCCATGGATCTAGAAGGGAAATCCAACCCCACCATATGGCCTGAACCACTTTGCTCTCAAATCCTGCCTTTTATCCTGCTTGCTTCAGGAAAGTGGTAATAAACTGCCAGGGATAAATGAGCTTGTCATGCTAAGTGTATTCCTAGAGAGGTGCTGGGTTTCCTTTTTTTTTTTTTTTTTTTTTCTTTTTTCTCCTATATAAAAAACAGCCAGCCCACCATGGCTGTAGGATTTTTACTCCAAGCATAAAAGCAAGATTCAAGCCCTGAAGGAGGCTTTCTGGCTGCCTTGTTGCCTGCTGTTCATTGAGGGAACCTGGGGCTCATTGCAAACAGTAAACAAGTCCCTCCTTGAGCTTGTTTTCATTAGCAGCTTTTGCTATATAGGTAGGAGGTGTCCCCTGTTTGTGAATCTGGTTTATCTCTCTTCTGTTGTTGGTTCAGGTATGTCACAGGTAAAATAACACCATGAGCTTAGCCTAAGAAAGCCAGGCATGGCTAGTGTATCTGGATGAGAACAGGGTGATGCTTTAGGAAGAGCTGAGAGAAGGAAAACTTAAGTGTGTGTGTTTTTTTTTTTTTTTAAATGCTTCTCATAGAAGATCTATGAAGAGGGAGGTTCTAGCAGGAGGCAGTTATGTGAGGGAGAAATAAAGATAGCAAATGACTTTTTTGTGTGCTGAGTGCATTTGTTGCAGCCTGCTTGTTGAATACTGTTGCAGTAATAATGGGTAATTGGAGTAGCAGTAGTTGTATTGCATCATAAAGCAAGCAATCATTAAAATTAATTAGTTCTTATATTTATGTACTACTACATAGAGAGGCTTTAACATATTGAAAGACAGAAGTAGCTTTAACCAGGGGGTTATTCTTTGTCTAAGCTATCAAAACCCGTTCTACATTAATATTCTATTTGCTGGATTCTAGGTTTTCTTAGGTACTTAGAACTGGTGGAATTTTAATATCTTAGTGTTCCTTTGGCTGTAATCCTTATAGCCTCCTATAAAGCAGGCAAACTGTTTTGCCTTGTTTCCCAGGAGAACTGGGCCCAGAGCGCAAGCTGGGGATGGATGTTTAGCCAACACTCAGGGTTGGGATGCCCCATCTGAAATGACATTGCTGAAACTCTGCTCGGTCGTTCCCTGACCCAACTCCTATAGCTAAGTCTCCCTTTTCCTTCTTTTTCCAGTGCCAAGAGCTCTGTTCACGCCCGGGTGTCCCTGCCTTCGCAGAGCTGAGACAACGTGATCCCGGCTTGCTCCTCAGCCAAGCAAGGGGCCAGCAGGTAGGTGCTCTCCCATCTCTGACTTTTGTGCACTCTTGGTGCACGTGTGGTCCACACAAGATGAACAAGCCCCCTTGCCACATTTGTGCTGGCTGGTGCTTGTGCCCTAGGTGTTGCATGGGGAAGACGGAAAGACAAGCAGGGCTCAGGGGGACCACAGCCTCAAGGAATGAGGTCCCAGAACCTGATTTTAAATACTGAATTAGTTTATGGCCCTGGTTGTTAGGGTCTTGTTTGCAGTCAAAAGGCAAGTGCTGCGATTTGCTGTGGGGTTTTTGGGTCACCAGCTGGGTGACTTAAACACAAGAACCATTTAAATAAATAAATAAATTAAAATAAAGGGGGGGGGGGCATCACCAAAGCACCTACGTGTTCAGCTTTGTCTCCCATTTTCAGCTCTTCTTTAGTGTCTTCTCAACTTACCTCAGTTTTGGTAGTTTTTAATTCTGCTCTGATGTCTATTTCAGAAAATAACTCGAACTGCTGATATTTCTGTTTGTAAATTTTTGGAATCTAAGTCTGGCTCTAAATGGCTGTGCAGGAATACAGGAGAAAGAAATTTTCTCTCTTTGTGAATCTCTGGTTGCCTCTGTGTCATTCCTGCACTGGGCTGGTAGGAGCAGTGTTGAAGAACATGCTGTTCTTTGAATTATTTGGAAATGGGCAATTTGGCATTTCCGAATGAAAATGCAATTGCAAATAGGAAAGGGCAGGACACTTAAATACTCCTTTTTTGTCCCCATGATACCTGCCTTGCAAACATCTGTGTAGTTTGTGCCTTATGATGTACAGGTAAGGGAAAAGAAAATGGGGCTTGAATGTATTTTACTGAAATACTTTCCCTCCAGATTGACTTTTTCCAAATAGCAAACCCCTTGCTCTTTGAAATACATGTCTATGGGGTTGGATGGCGCTTGTGGCACGCGGGCGCGCCTCCGCGCGGAGGCCCTGCGGGTTGCTTGGAACGCGAGGGATGTGCTGAGGTAGCCAGCCGTGGGCACACGCGTGCATCTCCCGCTTGTCGTAGGCACGTTTTTAAGTGCTGTTGCAAAGCCTCAGATTGCTGCTGTGTGTTTGGGGGAGCAGGGGAGAGGAGTGTGTGTGTATGTGTTTGTGTTTTTTTTTGTTGTTGTTTGTTTTTTTCCTTCTCATGGAGTAGAGGTAACTGATGTTCCAAGTGATGACACTGACTCATGACACAGCCTGTTATGTTAAGATCTTCTCCAGAAAGTTATCCATGCGCATATATATGTATATATGCTGGTGTTCAGATGTGTGACATCCCATTTTATTTCAACTCTATGGTGTTAAGGTCCATCATTGCATAAGATTATGTTGTTACTCAAAGTCATATGATGTATTTGTATGCAATTGGAATACCTCAGTTATTTCTTCTGATCTGAAAGTGCAGAAGAAAAAGGGTAGGCAATTAGCTGTGAAAGCTGTGCAAATATTCAAATAAACCACCTTTGCCAAATATGTTAAAAGGGACACATAATACGAAGAACATTTCTGTTTTTTACATTTTTACTAAAGACAGACTCCTCTGTGAGGCTCTAAAAGGTTTTTCAGGGCATGTGTCTAGTGGTGTTTAAATGTGGTGCAATAATTTCTCGAGAGCGCAGGCTTAAGGCAGGGAGCATCCTGCCACTGCAGTGTGTGTGGGATAAGAACCAAACCCCCTGTGCTTAGCAGACGGAGCCTTTGCTTAGCCTGGAGAAATGCCATGTGTAGCTTCCCTAATGATATGTAATTAGTGTTTTCTTACTAAGCAAGGATGGGACTGACTGCTGATCAGCTGCTGCTCTGTATTTGTTGGCATGTGTTGTGTTTGTAAGTTTTACAATTACTCTTTCAACTATTTTCAGTGTTGTGGGTTTTTTCTTTATATTTTTATTAACAGGATTGTCTACTATTGTAGTTGGATTACTTGAATAAAAAAAAAATCATGGCTTCCATTTTATTTCATGAAACTCCTGGGGAAAAAAAAAAAGTTTACTTTGTGATGGAGTAAACAGTTGTAATTAAATTGAGGCTTGTATCTTCCTGCATTTTAAGTTGTGGCTTAAGACTCAACTGGGAGGGGAGGCTTGAAGATATTTTGCTGAAGTAGCAAAGGGAGGGGGTTCAGTGACAGCCTCGTCTTTGATTAGCTTCACAGACTGAATTCAGCCCATAGAGCTAAATTTCATCTGGAATTAAGTGGTTCAGGTGATAATCTGGAGAACAAAGGTCTTCATTGCAGACTCTTTAATGATGGGGCAGTTTGTTTCTAGTTTGTAAAAGGCTTCTGCTGTTTTTCTTGTCTTAATGGCCTGTTTCTCTTGCACTCTGCCACCCAGACTCTTGGGCAGCATGATGTGATCAGCCAGAGCACAGGGTCTGGATACCGGTCGCTGCCTGCTGTTTGATCCTTTGTTGTGGTCACAAAAAGAAGTCTTTTTGCTTCAGCTTCCCAGTCTCTAATTTGGGAATAATAATAATTTTCCTATCTTTCTCTCAAATAGAGAATTTTCTTATAGAAATAGAGAATTAGATGACTTGTAGTTTGTACGTAAAATGATTTGTTTGTGTGGGTTTTTTTTTGTTTGTTTCTTCCTTTTTTGAGGAAGAACAGACTTACTAGAAGAACTACTGTCACTTTATCATGCTCACAAGTCTCTTGGGGTCAAGGGTGGCAGTGCTTGGCTGCTCAGGTGAGCTGTGTACAGGAATGGAGGAATGGGAGCAGTAGGCATCTTGCTAGTACAGTTTGCAGGGCTGCTGGCGGGTAGGTAGGCTTGTTAGTGGCACTGGTGTTACCAGTGCTGAGTATGTGTTGTGAGATCTTTGCGCGCTTGATGAAAAATACCATCCTTGGCAGGGTGAGGTTTTGGAGACTGCTTGATTTTACCTACTGTAACTGGGCATCTATGCTTGGAAATGTAAAAAGTGATTGGAGAAAAAGACTGTTAATTAAACACTCATCAGAACTACAGTGGAGGGTCACATCGCTGGTGAACATTTAGTTCACTGCAGCTCTGGGTTTGTAGCCCTGTCTCTTCTGGACAGGGTACAGAGAAGGCAAGTGCAGCTGTGTGGCCCTCCTCTCCCCTGCTGTAATGTTGAGGAGAAACCACCAGCCCGGCTGCTGTTCCCTGTTTTCTTTCTGCTCCCACCACGGGTGGCAGTGCCCGCCTAAATGCTCAGGTAGCATCTTCTGTTTGCTCATTCGTGGCTGGAAAAAGTATCAGCTTTTTTTTTTTTTTTTTTTTTTTCTGGCTAAAGGTAATAATGAGAAGAGAGGGAGTCTGGGACTATCAAGAAAATAAAATGGAGCGAGATTGAATCAACAGTATAGAATGCTGAAGTTGTGAGGTAAATTGTTTGCCTCTGATTTCCAATTGTTCCCTGCCCTGCTTGGAATATGTAAATAGGCAAGACTAATGCTGATTTATTGACAGTGGTTGAGTTCTTGTGTGGGCATTAGTATGTTGAAGCACATGCTTGAGATGTGGAGTTGGCTGCCCGCTCTGCGCGGGAGTGTGGCCTGCGCAGCATCGCACCCAGCAGCTCTTGAACATCCCCTATGGTGAGTGGTGTGTGGGGCATGGAGCAGGCCCTGCGTCTTAGTCACTTGTGGATTGCTAAAGTGGAGAAACTTGTGGAGGGGTATGCCAGGGAAGAGAATAAATCCTTAAAAAGCTCTACAAAACATGAGGTGACTAAGTTGTGTCCTGGTAGAGCTTTGCAGTCAGAACATGGCGAAGGAGCTATTGTTTCCTTGCCCTTTCATTTCAAGAGAAGGTGGTCACTCCACCCCAACTGTTAAGCAGGGGTGTGTGTGTGGCTGAAGTAGAACAGCAGCAGTGAGGTGGTTGCCTCATGCCAAGCACAAGAGATGGGCAACAAGATGTTCCAGCCAACTCTAGAGATGGTTGCTCATTTTATTTCTGTTTCTCTAAAGTATAGCTATTAAGAACTCTAGGTGCCACCTGTGACTTATTTTCTTAGAGATTCAGAAGAGCATTTAGTACAGTTATTACCAGTACATTGCCAGTGACTTTGGAGATGGAGAAAAATGGCTGCAGCGGTTTCAGGTGATGTACGAGATGAAGGGGATGGATATGCCAAGGCCTGCCTAGCAAAGCTAGCGCTATGCTAACATGCTTGTTTCTGTCCCCTGATGGCAAATCTTTGTAGAACAAGGAGTTTTTTAATTTCTAGTCAGTGCGGTAATAGATGCAAATTTGTGACCATCATATGCAGTGAACTAACAAGCTCACTTGATCAGGGAACGCGAGTGTGACATTATCAGGTGGGAAAAGCTGAGTAGTTTGTGCATGTTCGGCTGTCTGTATGCCTGGTTATTGGAAAGGTTTTGGACAGGAGTAATAATTGGAATAGATGGGGCTTCATTTCCTTCTATATAGGAAATGGAGAAAAGAGAAAGGGCAAAGAATTGATTCTTCACCCTTGGAGTGAAACAGATTGAGCAGGATAAGCCTGGAGGGTTTGGGATAGCCGCATCTTTAAGTGAGCAACATAACTCTTTCTCCATATAGAGGTTTGGGGTGAATCTGGGAGGAAAAAGCAGAGGAGTTGAGGTTACGGCAGAAGTGTCTGCATGGGTCAGCTGTAGTAGATGAATGTAATGAATGAGCACGATGGCAGTATCAGGTATGAGGAGGGAAAAACCTCATGAGTGGCCTTCATGTTCTTTATAACAAATACTTAGAGACAGGGATAAGTCATTCTATAGCAAACACCTCAGCCAATTGCAGCTTATTACTCCTGAAGCAGAGTCCTCCTGTGCCCTAAAATGTCACTTGGGTACGATTAGGGCTGGGCTGAGGCAGTTACTTTTTGTAGGCTTTTCATCTTTAAGTTCTGCTTTGTGGAGGGATCTTTTGAGCAGAGCAAAACAACGAAGATGCTCTCAGCCAACTAAGCAATGTGTACAGTCCCACTGGGTTTCAGCAGTAAAAGAAGAAAAGAGAAGTTCTGAAAATTCATGTAAGGCCTTGGAGAAGGAGCTCCAGAGTAGCAGTGCTGGGAGAGGCAGAAAAGCCCTAGTGAGCCTTGGAGATGGCTGTGACCAGCAGAGAAAGTGAAAGCAGCTTTTTAGCTAGTGCAGCAAGGAGGGTTAGGAAATCTCAGGTGGGCTCCTGGGGCTCAGGCAGAGCTTGCAACTGGCTGTCCACTCTTCAGAGCAAACTTCTTACCCAGCTCTTCTGTTCTTACCTAGCTCTACTGATCAGTAGGGTGCCTCGTGTGGACTCAGTTTTAGGACGGGAACATCTACTTTGAGCTCTTGCAGAGATTTTGGCCAACAGCCTATGGATACAATTGGAAGATGCAGCTCTTGCTGTGCTGGTCTATTCACACGGTTGTGAGAGGTCAAGAGAGGTGGTTTGCTGTGATTTGTACTGCAGTGCCTGTGTTTATGAAGGTCTTCTTGCTTCAGTATTTCCTTTTAACTGATTTTAACTTGGACCTATTGAATTTAGCTGCAGGTGTTGAATGGAAACTGTAGCTTAGTTCAAGGAGAGGGAAGCACTGGCCTGTTAATCCCTGGACCTGAAGAACCTTTAGGAGGTACAGGAGGAACTTGGATTCTGGCACTGCTGACTCAACTGTACTTTAAGATAAACAGTACAAAAGGATATTTTGAGCACAGGTTTGTTCTGTGACAATTCATAAAGGCCTGGCCTAGAATGTCTTGTCTTTGGGGAGTCAGCTTTGCCTTGGCAGGCTTTTCCCTTCGAGTCACCCTAAGGGTGTGTGTGCACCTGCCATCTTTTTGGGCATCCTTCCCTGGGAATCATCCATGCCATGTGGATGGGAGAAGAGCCTCTTTCCCTGTGAGCCCAGCTGAGAAGAGCTGCATCGTGGATGACGGGGCTGGCTCCTTGGTAGCACAGACGGTAAATGGTCTTGACCTCCCCGCAGTGCTGCAGCGAATGGGACATACCGGTTGTTCAGTAATGCTTTGATTTTTGTCTGAGGGAGTAGGGTATCCAGGGAACAGCCCCAGGGGCCTGGGGCAATGGCCTGATGCTCCGTTTTGCTCCTTGTACGTATTCCAGCATCCCTGGGCTCTTCTGGCAGCGCTGGCTTTGTGGCAGCTGAGGCTGCGGAGCTGCGGAAGTGCTGGCCAGCATCCTGAGCAGAGGGATGAGTTTATGGGGCCTTTAGGCTGCTTGGAGAACTCATTTTTTTTTTTAAATTCCATGTTTGCGATGCGGTGACTTCACAGCTCTGGATGGTCCTTGTGTACCCAACAAGCAGGGAGGAGGAGCAGCTATTGATATCCCAAGGCATCTTTTGTCGTTCTGCCTCTCACTGTGATCTCATCACTTCTCAGCATTTCTTAAGAAACACTGCCAGCAAGGACATCAGGAAGCTGCTTATTTTGCTTGAGGAGCTCTCTTTCTCCCCCCTGCCCTGGGTTTGATTACCTGTTCAGTATGTACTAGACTAGATCAGATAACTCAATTGTACAGATATCAGCTGATAACTTGTGTATTCCATCACCAAGGATGAGAATTGACTGGATCTGGGAGATGCGTTTCGTATTGGTTTGGATACGTGCTCTTACCACTTGGCAGCATTAGTGGGACTTTGCTGTTGGAGCTTTATTTCAGTGGCAAAGAGCTTTCTAGTGTGTGTGTGTGTGTGTGTGTATGTGTGTGTGTGTATGTGTGTGGTTCCCTTATTCCCGTGTATAGTGATAAGATTTTTGCTGTTGAATGAATGTTTGTCAATTTACCTTTCTGATTTTTTAAAAAATCAGACTTTAAGAAAAGGTACTAAAACAGGGAAAGTTGTTAAAATACGGACAATGTTTTCAGGGACGTTTGAGTGCTGCAGCTGGAGACCGCTTGCATTTCTGACTTGGTGTGTTTAGTGTCTTACCTGATGACTTCTGCCGAGACCCTGGCAGTCTCAAGCGGCCATAGCCCTGCCTCTCGGAGGAAGGAGGGGTATAAAGGTGCACCAAGATATAGCTGCAGTGCTTTTAGGCAGATACATAAGCTACTGTTATACAACAGGACCTTCAAACACAGGTAACTTCATATTTATCAAAGGTTGTCACATGGTATTTAGAATCTCTGTGTAAGAGATTTCAAATCTTCTTAATCTGTTAATTACTAAATCATTGACTGCGCTTTGGAAAACCTTGAAATATATCATTTTAATAGAAAGGTTTAAAACACCTATGACTGAATAGCTGTTTAAATTTCAGGGAGAAAGAAATGTGAATGTGCAGCATTACCAGGTGTGTCAATGACAAGAAAATGTTGCACTTTACATGGGTCGGATGCCCTGCTCATATATATTGGGTTTGATTGATGGTCTCTTTCAGGGAGGCTTCTTCAGCCTGAACATTTAAGTCCTCCTTTAACTGCTTCTTCCTTTTTACCTTTGGCTGGATGGGGATATTAGGCATGTCTTTGAGCTGCCATCCCTCAGTCTGTAGGTTTTTGTGTAGCCTGTGAAATGCAGCTGTTTGTGTTGGGATAATTCAAGCCTTCAAGCACGTAACCTTTTCAACCTGCGCAGGGCCTCATGGTCTCAGAAAGCCTTGGGCTGTTTGAAGCATGGTGTTTTTTCCAACTTCACATTTGCTTCAAAATTAAAGTGTGTGTGTATTTTTTTTTTCCACCCCCACCTACCCTGGTGTTCTGTCTTTTTCTTTAATCTTTTTCCTCTTCACAGCTAAGTATGGCCTCAGTTTGGGCTTGCAGACTGGATAGTGCTGGCTGGTGTGTAGGGTGACCAAGGCTAGTCTGCAGTGGAGTCGGCGGTGGCCTTGGCCGACAGAAGGGGCCTGCAAGGTGAGGGGAGAGGAGGTAGGAGGCAATGTTGCATGGTGAACCTGGTGTTTGTTGGTGCTCTTTGCTTTACATGCCTTCCAGAGGTTCATTTGACTTCTCTTACTTGGGCCAACAGAATAAAAATACATAAAAGTCCACCCTGCTGAAGGAACCTTTTTTCCTGTATGTCTTGGAAGCTTTCTGCACAGTATGGGAACCTCTAAAGAGGACAGCCAAGGTGGCTGTGGGCAGCAGCTGCTCAGGATGCACAGTGCTCCTTCTCGAGGTGACTGAGATGGATTGGGCTCAGGTACGAAAAGTGACTGATGTTCCCCCGTGCCTGGCAGCTTAATGAAACGTGCCGAAGATTTTTCTAATTTCATTCCTGTGGGATTGCTGTATTTCCTTGTGCTGGGGAGCTTTGGGAGGTGGTGGTTAAAAGGATGAAAATGAAGAGTGTGTAAGCACGGGACCTAACACAGCTCTGAGTTTGGATGTGGTTCACCTAGGCTCACTAGCAGATGGGTTTGCGAGGACTAGCTAGAGCAGTGTTTGGTGACATGGCTTCCTGGGCAGTGAAATGAAGTCTTTGTGCTCTTCCATCCCAGTTCTCTCTCCGAATGGGGAACTGGACCTCTGTCTCATGAAGGACCTACTACTTCCAAATTCAGCTTTGGAAGTGTCTGGTAGTGACAGGTCCTGTGAGCCCTTCGGAGTGCCTGGGGCTGTGCTGTCCTCGCTGCAAGTGCAGAGGCTGCGTGGTGCTCTGAGGTTGTTGCTAAAGACACATCTCCTCTTTCCTGCAAGATTCTTCAGCTGGGGCAATGCTAGGAAATGGTGGGTTTTTGCTGGTCTCCCTGTGGGCTCTCAGATATCCATTAGCTGCAGAGAATGTAACTGTTTGAGGTCTCCACTACAAGTGTAAAGTGTCTTTTGACAAAATAAAGTGAGTCCCACAGACCGCTCGGGACTCGCAGATGGCAGCGAGTGCCAAGTGATGGCCTTTGTGTGTGTGTTTCCACTTGAACCTGAGTTTCCAAAATGTCCCTGGCTTTAGCTGCAAAATTCCTTTAGTTTCTAAAATGTCCTTGACTAAATAGTGACACTTCCAAATCAGATAAAATTCAAGTCTAAACGGTCTTCTAAATATTTAACCTCCCCTTTCAGATTTCATGTTCTCAGTTTGGGTCATTTGTTGCTGATCATTTATTTTATCCTTATTTCTATACCATAAAGTTCAAGGCATGTGTGAGGGGGAAAAGGAAGTCCCAGAATGGCACTGAATGGTGCATTTATTACACACCATTATCGCAGTTGTTTAAGTCGCTGTGTTTTAGGGGTCAGTGATCAGGCACTTTGATCACCTCTTGCCTTGCGTATGAACGTTCCCTGAAACTGTGAAATCCCAGGTCCTTAATCATCGCTCCATCTTGGGGAATTTGCTGCATGTGCTAGGAGTTTGGTCTGGGAGTCCATCATGATAATGGAATAGATGCTCAATGGGAAGAAAATAATTAGCATTAGCACACAATCCTGCAGCTCTGATTTATACATGAGAATCTGAATGCAAAAAAGTTTTTTTTTTTTTTTTTTTTTTTTTTTTAAAAAAAACTCTAACCTTTTATCAAATGACAGTGTGATTTATAATTAGATAATAACTGTTGTCTCCTAAGGGTGCTGACAGCCCGGAATGATTCTCACCAGATTATTGTAGGATCAATACTGGCTGAATAATTAAACCTCAATACTGCTATGTCTCTATCAATAACACCGGGGAATGATGTATGATGGATTTAATTGAATTTGTCAGCCATCGTGGCTATGTGTGTAGATCCCGGGGATGTTTGGAGGGTTTGTATTTCCTATGCTGATGACACTCGCCTTGCACCTCTCGGCATTTGTGTCTGCTTCCAGGCAAAGGCTCCCGGCTCAGTGACAAAGAGCGAGCAGTGACCCTGCGTTTATGCTGAACTTTGAGTCTAAATGTTAACAGTCTTAATGCAGGTGTCCGGTAATTAATTCAGGGTAAATGTTAAAATATAAAACAGTGGAGGAGAAAAGGGAGCGTTCAGTTGTTTAGCTTAGTGGCAGGCTGGTTAACACCTTTGTTGCTGAATTCAAACCCGAGTTAAATGCTTAGTGGCTTGCGGGAGCCTGGCTGCTGCTGCCAGGGAGCAGTGGATTGCTGAGGTTTTCTGCTGTTCTGTTTGTGCCATTATTAAAAGACTGAGATTATATAAAGAACTGATTGTTATCTTTCCATCTAGAAAAAGGGAAAAAAAAGAGCTTGGCTGCACCTGGGTATTAATAATTTCCCCTCTGGTTATTGTCAGTTGTAATTTTAGATTTCATCTTTGGCCTTGTTAATATTCATGCTGTTAATTAATCAATTTCTCTTCATCTGCACTGCCATGGCCCATATGTGTGAACGGGCCTTAGCGGCATCAGAGCTGCTCTGCTCAGAAACGTACCCAGCTCTGGAGACAAGAGTGTGGGGTCCCATCCTGTCCATCCGCCCAAGTTCATTCATTTTCCTTTCCTCATCAGCCTTCCTTTCTTCCCTGTAGGCAGCTAGAGCTGTACCAGGGCTCTGCCGCAGGGGTATTGGTGCCTTTCCTCTCTGGACACAGCTCTGCTGGTACCTGGAAGGACTGGGTTGCTTTGGTGGCTTAGTCAGGTCTTACCTTGTGAGTCACTTGCAGTCAGTGAACCTGTGTTTCAGGTGATGCCAGCCCAAAGGGGACACCTTATTGTCCTAATGAAGCAATTGAGAAGTAAATGAGAAAAGACAGAGGCAAGGTTAGGTTGGAAAGCAGAAAGAATAATTCTAAATAGCTGTAAGGCCACTTATGAGAAGCAAATGGATGCTTATTGTTCTGTAACCTGGAGGAAGAAAGGAGTTTGAGAACAGAACAGTAAATACAGAAAGAGACAAACCGTTAATGTATCTGAAGTGAGATATAAAAAATGTCTTTGCAAGGAAAGAAGCACTGCAGGTGACATTCACTTATTGGGGGAAAAAAACAAGCCTGAAAGACATTCAGATCACGTAGCAGCTGCTTGACCTGGCACCGGTACCTGCTGCCTGCGGTTGCACTCGGGGAAGGAAAAGGTCCCGCAGAGCCCTGCAATGAAAGGAGGTGCAGTTGGAGCGGAACATGCTTTTATTGCATCAGGATTCACATTTGCTGAAAATCTTATTAATTTGGTTTATTAAAAATGTATCCTATCTATCAGAAGGGAAAAATTGGAAGCCTGGCGCTTATTATTGTGGTTTTAATTGAGTACAGGCTGTCTGCTGTGAAATAACTGAATCGGGACAGGCTGGAGAACTAGGAACAGAAACAAAGGCCGTCTCAAAATAAAATTGAAGAATAACACCAGGAGGAATCACTGCAACATCTATAGCTGTTTTCCAAAGTGTATTTCACATATGTAACTTTGTTCCTTATCCAAAGACTGTTTTTGGGCATGCTGAGATTTAAGGCCTTACGGTGACTTTTGCAAAAGCAGTACTTAGTCCAGGCCTGCGTTAGCTGGCTTTGCTCAGGGTCAGGCAGCTCATGTGTAAATATTTAAGCAAAGTGGAGGGAGGGAAGAAAGTTTTGCCACAGGCCAGAAGGATCTGCTGGTGTTTGCAGGCTCTTCACCTATCCTTGGAGCGTGGCTGAATCCATCACAGCCGCTGTTTGGTACAGAAGCTTCGTGTCAGTCTGTGCTGTGTCAATGAAAACATCTCTCTGCTACAATAAAAAGACTTATCCTTCACATAACCGATCCTGGGGTTTCGGAAGCGGAGGTGACCCTGGTGTCCTGCAGCTGTTCTCTCTGTGCAGGCTTCCATGGGTGTAGGGGAGTTTCAGCTTCTCTAAAGACTGCACATAAACAGTATGCTAAAAAGTTTGCAGTCAAACTATATATACTCTGCACATCTCGTTTTGATAAAAAGTTCTGTGGTCAGCTCTTCACTTGCATTTCCTACTATCATTTTTGTATTTCCTACCATTCTTTTCTTGTTCTTACATATATGATACGCTCTCACCAAGGGCAGACCCAGGTTGCTTTGTGCTAGGCGCTCTGTGCTCCCTTTCTGTCCTTGTTCTGAAAGGAAAATTCCTTCTTAAAAGAAAATTCAAGAGCCCTAAGGAATAAAACAGGACTGACTTCTGCTCTGCTTCTGATTTGTATTGGCTCATGTAGCTGAAGGAATGGTGAATATTGCAGTGTTTACCCTGGGGTAACAGGGCTAACAACAACAAAGTCTGCCCGATCTTCCATTTGAGAGGACGGTCGGTCACCCGGCACGAAGCCCATGCAGGTCCTCGCACGAGTGTTTCCTCGTGCAGGTAGCTCAAAGCACAGCGGGCGGTGGGGAACTGTCCCCGCTCCGGGCAGTGCTTCAAACATGAAACACTGGCACGATGGATGCGTTTCATTTGCATGTGGAGGTGTAAACTGGCTAATCAGGTTCAAATAGGAAAGGCAGGATTAAAGGGATGCGAAAATGGTTGATTTGTATTTCCAGGGCTTATAAGCACAGATTTTGATAGAACATATGGTGGCTTTTCTCTTCCTTACTGCACTTGATGCTCCTGCCATGCTAATATTCCTGATCTTTATTCTAATTGTTTTTAAATGTTCTTGTTTATAGAAAAGGGAAAATACTGGCCGTGCACAGCGCTGTGAGAGGCCTGCGGGCTGTGCAGGGTGCTCTGCGTCGCCGTGACCGCGGTGGTGGCAGGACGAGGCGAGGTTGAACGTTGCTCACGCGAGTCAAGGAGGTGGCTGCGAGCAGCCCTCGTGCTCAGGCAGCTCCCATGGCCTTGGCCAGCAAAGGATCTGGGAGCCAAAGAGCCTGTGCGTGGGCAATATGATGTAAAAATGCACCGTGCCCTTGGCTGAAAAGTAGGGCTGCGATTGAATTATTTCATTAAAAGAAAAGATGTTTTCCCAATATAAATTTTTGGAGAGATTAATTAAAACTTGTTGGAGAATAAACCATGTTTATTTTTTACAGCTGTTATCAAAAGTAATATCAATCTGTCATCAATAGAGTTTATTGGTTTTTAAAGAAATAATTTGCTTGTAATTATCAAATAAAAGTACAAGTTAGTGTCCCAGAGAAAGCAATGCCAGTTAAAGGGAATATGGTGCTAATGCATGATGCACCAGTTCCTTCGCCTTTAAAAAATAACTGGCCCCATAAATCCTGTTTGCTGGCAGCTTCCCGTGCAAGAGAGCCTGCCCTGAGCTCTCTTCTCTGCTTTAGCTCTAGTGCTTGCTGTATTACCGGTAAATCACTCAAACTCCCTAGAGTAGTAACATTTAAGGCCTGAGTCGCTGAAGCTCGTGTGCTTGCCCTGCGTTGCCAGAGCAAGGTGTTTGTGCTGGGAGAAGGGTTTCTGCAGTCAAACCGGCTGCTCGCGGCTCTCCTGCATCCCCGGTGCCTCTTGTTGCGCTGCTGCAGCTGGGGCAGCCAGCAGGGATGCTGTGGAGCCCGCGCGAGGGGCTCCCGCTGCTGTTCCGCAGCCTTCCTTTGCCTGCAGCAAGTCATATCCTTGGGATGTCCCGTAAACTTAGCAGAAGGTAGCACTAGGGGAAGGGAAGCTTGATTAAAAAGAATACTCTGCGCTTTGAGAAGCGTGGTTTGAATATCCTAGTTTGGGTGCCATCCTGTGCTGAAACTAAAGCCAAAGTTTATGTTGCTTTTGGAGTTATCAGCATGGGATCCCCTGCATGTGCTGCTGGAATAAATGTCCCTTTGGGTAAATTCTACGTGAGGTTCTGCAGCTTGGTAGTCGGAGTCTCTGCTCTTGGCATCTCCCCAGCTTTGCATCACCCTGGCCAGGGGCTGATCAGACCTGCTCGCTCTTGCTTGTGCGTGATGAGCCTTTTTGTGATGCTCTGTGTATGCAGCATGTGTTTGAAATTTTAATAATACACACACCTTATGCTTGTTGCTTGCCAGCACGCTCCTTAAGAATTGTGTGTACTGAATAAATGAGCGAAGTGCGTTGCAAATCAAACGGTGCCATTTGCAAGGCTCTGCCTTCCCAAGTTAATTATTGTTTGTTCATTGGAGGCTTTGCTGCAGCCTCTAAAGATATAACAGAGCAAGCGAGCTTCATGCTTGTAGGAGACCGTGTAAATGTGCAGTTGAAACAACCTTGGAAATGAGCTGCATGTTCTCATCTTGGAGTGTTATGCTGAATCTCATCTAGAAAGATCTAGGCTGGGCCTGACTAATTTAAAATATTTTGGCCCTAGATTTCTTGGCACTCAGTTCAGCAATGCAACCGACTTCTGTGATTATCAGGGGTTGCTGCTGCCTTCCTGTTCTGGCCCTGCAGCCTGTCTGCTCCCTTGAACGGATTCTGTGAACTAAATGGTGACAAAAGTCGTCTTGGGAAGGAGGAAATTAAATATATGTATGTGTGTATATGTGTGCCTCTCTTCACCTTGTAATCACCGGAGAGCAGAGCTTCCCCGGGTCTATGTGCATGTCTCACACAGGGCAGCATAAGAAGATCCATGGGCTGAAGTCATGATATGTGTGAAAAATAGGAGTCTCCTAGTTTTAGTTCTGCCCAAAATGAAGGGGACGGAATGCCCAGAGCTGAGAAGTGAAGAGGGTGAGATGTGGTGCTCTTGCTCATGGTGAGTGTGCGGTTCCCTCCCGCCCCAGGAACTGGCTCTGATACTTTGTGCACTGAGACAGGTTTTCCTTGTGCGGGCTGATGTTAGAAAGGGATTTGAGTGCTTAAAGCTGCAGGTTGGCTCCTGGAGAGCAATGGGAAATAAGTGATCCCTGTATCTTAACTCTACACCTAAATTTGCGTGCGTGTGTCCAGGCAAATAGCACTGAGGGTCTGCAGAGCTGCCAGGTTACCCGCCGCGTGGCTGCAGGGAGCTGCTGCCTTGGTGCTCGTACGCAGACACGCGGAGGAGCAGCGGCAGCGAAGGAGAGCGTGGCCGGCGCCCCGAGGAAGCGGAAAAGCTCTTTGGTTTTCAGGATCATATAATCAGATCTGTGTCAGTTGATCGTTGAAGCTACATCACAGGGAGACTTGCTACGGTTATTTAATACAAAACCCAGGATGCCATAGAGTGTGCAGAATCCATTAAAAGAAACATTTGGAAAAATGAGTGTGGTACTATACAGCCTTGGAAATTGCTTTTCATAAGTTATCTCTTGCTAATCAAATACAACCTGGAAGGGAATAAAAAGACCCAAGCAGGATGTGACAGGTACTTAGCTGCAGAAGAAAATAGACATGTCTGTGTTATTGTTTTCTACTACAGTAATAATCAGAAAAAAACCCTTGCAAGCGATTTTTCCGCACTCCATGTTCAAGGGGGAAATCGGTAGGTGCCATTAGGATGTTTTGCCCTTCCCGAAGGGGAGGAGCGGGTGCAGCGACGGCCCCGGCGCCGCGTGCGGTGCTGGTACCTTGGCTCGCGCCTGCCGAGAGCTCCGTGGGCAGGAGGTAAAACGGAGCTGCAGCTGGAATGGAAACTTGCCCAGTGATCCTGTGGTCACCTTTTCTGTCTACCTAGAAGATGCTGGATCAAAATGAGCAGAAGCGATGCCCGACATGACGAAGATGAACAGCTCTTCAACAGAAAAGCATCCTTAGCCCCCTATATAATATATATAATAAAAGTCTAAACAAAACTTTATAGATGACATATTGGCAAAACAGTGCCAGAATAAATTTTTATGTGGCTATAAAAATATGCTCAGTGGGTGTAAATTTTATATGCATTTGGAAAGCTAAACTTGACAAATTGATGGGTTTGCAGGGCATGGCTATATATTATTTTTTTTCCTTTAAGGTGATAAAAAATTCAAGAGGTGTAGGCTCAGATAAAAATAAATGTGTTCACATAATATATTTGATTTAATTTATGAAGCACTACCTGTCCTCCTCCTTTAACAGGCTACTCAAGACATGTTAAAATGCCCGAATGTTGTGAGCATGTGAACTCATCGCCTCTGAATGCTGATGAGCTCGTTAGCGTTAAGGGCTCTCCTTGGTTGTAAGTGTAGGTGGCACTTTTGTACTGCAGTTTACCTGGGCTTGCTGGTGTGGCCATTCTTCATCTCCGCGCCAGCTTTGCCGCCGTCCGGTTACGGTTTCGTTACCTTGACAGTTCCTATTAGCAGCCTCTGTTGTGCTCTGCTCTCTACTGAGAGCCTCTGAGTGTCCCTCCCTCTGCTTCTCACCTCTGCTTTTTTCCTGTTAAAGCCTCGATTCCATGAGGATACACTCTGGAGTTCTGTGCTGGCTTTGGAGCCTGATGGACTGGCAACTTTCTGATGTCAAAAATGTATTAAATTGGCATTCAGCACACACTGGCCCTGGTTCCAGGTTTGCCAGGTACTGTATCAGCTGTCTTGTCTTCCCTGCAACGTTGGAGCTCTGCTGCAGTTCAGCTAATGTTTCTTTTTCTTCACCAGACAATAGGTTAGATAACAATCTAAGCAAGTAAAATGCTCTTGGATCCTGATAAATTCTTGTGACCAGTGTTGGCATCTTCAATAAGGACTATCAAGTGTCTTGAATATTGATATCAAGTGTTTGCTTTGGGCTGTAGACACCTGGCACTGAAAAATGAGTGTGTGCTAACACAAGTACATGTTGTTGCTAGAGTTGTAGATGGGGACACAATTTTTGTATTTCATGGCATTTAACGTCTCTTTACACTCTTGTGCTCTGGTTTCTAGCTAGTTCATTAGGACTCTGCATCTCCCATATGATATGATAAGCGCCAGTGTCCGTGATGGTGCATCTGATCCTGGCAGTACTTACAGTGGTGTGGATGGGGTTGACTGGTGGCCGAGCAAACCTCGGGCTGGAAGCCACACACCAGCAGCCTGGCTGGGCTCCGGTCTGACCCGCGGACACGGACAAGGGTCGCCCTGGGGGCCAAAGGAGGTAGGGGGAAACTGCAGCCGCAGCGAAGGGCTGCAAGGGGGGCCTGGCAGGGATGGAGGGAGCTTGGTGTGAGCACGGGGCTTGTCCCCTCTGGGGACTCTGGGTCTTGGCACAGGTGCTTAATGGAAAGCACTTGCCAGAGGGTCTGGAATAAACTTTCCTTCTTCAGCAGGTGAAGAGGAGCTGGGTGGGGGAGTGAGGTCAGGAGAAGTCAATTTGGAAAACTTATATGTTTGCCAAAAGGAGACAATTAACATATCCAGAGAAAACAAGCTAGGTTGGAACAAGAAAATATTCTTGGCAGCTACATGACCATATTCTGCATGTGTTTGTTTATGAGCAAATACAGAATCTTGCTCTTGGCCTAGTATAGTGTTGAGTTACTGAATCTTTTTAGTTAATTTGTTTCTAAACAATCTATAAAGTCTAAAAAAGTGATTGGATGGAGTTCAATTTTGCATAGAGTCTGTTTTGAGTAGCTTAGCTGTTTGTCTAAAGTGTTACTTTTTTCAATATATTTGCTGTATGATCTTGATCTTAAATTATTGAAGTCGGGGGATACATAGAACTGATTTAAGGCTGTTAGATCAGGCTTTCTATATTTCTTTTCAAGACATATCTGTGGACTTTGTTAATAAATTACTTTGCACTTGGGTAATCTTAACACTGCAAGCTCAATATAGCTTTGGGAGAGAGGTGAACTCTGTTCTGCTTCACGTGCAAACGAAACCATGAGTTAACTGCTAATTCTTTATTATTGATTACTCAATACTCATTGCTAGAGATTTTTGTGAAATAGAGTAGCAGTACCACTTCATTTTCAGTTCCCATATAGCCTTTATGGTTAGTAGTTAAGCTTAAGCCACTACAGCAAAACAGACTTGCAAACTGCACGTCTCCTGCATAGCAGTTACAAAGCGGATTCTTCAAATGCAGGCTCGTGAAACATACCTGTGTTTTACAGAAGGGATGAGGTTTTAGTTAGTGCAGAAAACCTCGATTTAGGAGGAAAATGTAGTCTTGTTAGGACATGTGTTTTTGCAATGGAACATGAAATACCTAATCCTTTAGTGTGTGCCAGTGTCATTTCTAAAGGTGTTCTTGCAGTTTGGCGCCTGTTCTCTGCGTGTGTAACGCAGGGATGCCTTAGAGGGCTTTCTGGAGTGCACAGGTAGCTTTATGGTATCATTTGTGTTCGTGCACTACATATGAATGATCTTTATTGTTATCTTTGCATTTGGCTCTGCATTCTGGACCCTGAATTGGTCTGTAAAATGTTTCATGGTTAAGAAAATCTGAGCAAAGTAACAAAACTCATTACAGGCTATGTATATGAGAGAAGATTCTGGCTTTTTCCTTGGGATTTGCTTCTCCCTCCCCCTGCTTTGAGAAAGAGAAAAAGGCAGGGAGAGGGTAAAAAGGATATGATTAGCGTAGCGTAGCAAGGTCAGTAAGCCACCTATAATAGGTTAGTTCATTGCATGCTAAATTTAGAGTTTTACTGGAGGTGGAAAGAAATGAGCACAGATATTTCTGGTCTGTGCCTGTGAAAGGAAGGAGTTGGGACCATTAGAATTTCTGTGCTTATAGGCACCTGTGAATCTTTGAGTGATGGCGTATTTAATGAGCAACCTAATCCAAAGGGTCTTGAATAGGGTAGAGCCCCTTAGAACACAGAGGAGTTGGAAAGCTGGAAAGCAGGCATGGGGAATGTAGGCGGCATGACCAGCATGTTCCTTCTGTGTGCAACACACTGTAGGCTGTTAAAAAAGGAGGAGGGGACGTTTCAGGAGCAGGGGAAATGAGTGCTGCTTTCAAGGCTCTACAATAGTTTATTTTTGGCATTAGGCTGCAAAAAGTGAATTTTCCTGAAAGGTAAAAACTTTGAGCTTGGCTGAGAAAGCTGATCAAAGGAGATGGACACATATTTAAAATTGGGACATGAAAATTACCAGGCAGAAGGCCAAGAAAGTGTTTTTACTCCTCTTGACCCTGTACCCCAGAAGAAAGCTCCCAGAAATGTGCAGAGGTGCTGAGCCTATCTTGCCCCCAAGAGTAGGGTTTCAAAAGGCTGCTTGCTTGGGCTTAAAGTGCATTTTTCTTTGTGCATTGAGTTCAAAGCAAGCCTGAAATTGCAAGCCAAACTCAAAGCCATTGTGGCTTCACCTCATATTTGCTCGAAGCCTGCTGAGGTTTTCAGTGATTTCATCCTGAAGCTGTAAATCTGGGTAGGTTCGCATAGAACTTAGTAAAAGGGTATTTGAAAGAACTGCAGACTCAAAAAGGGGTCAGGGAACTTTGGCTAAGCTTGTTACCTGCAAGCAATGGAACAGGAGGTCAGGGACTTTGCCAGGATTTTCAGAATTGCTGTTTTTTTTTTTTTTTTTTTTTTTTTTTTTTTTTTTTTTTGTAACTCCTATAAATGCCTGTGGCCAGCTGCATCATAGGGTGCTCTGTTGGGTCAAAATGTTTGCAATGAATTTATGGTACAAGACATTCATGCACCTCATTATTTAAAAGTACCCTTATTTTTTGAGGAAAAAAAGAAACAAAGCAAAAATGCGAAGTGTACTTATGCTTTTAATATTGGTTGTGCAAATGAGGTGAGGAGGAGGGGCTTAAGGGATCAAGTGAGCTTTTGTATGGGAAGTAGTGGAGTAAGAATTTGCCAGGAACCTCCAGCATGTGTTTGTGGCTGAGGCCGTGACACCCCTACCTTGCCAGATGTCATCGAGCTCCTCCTGCTAACGCGACCCGCGCTGTGGAGGCTGCCCGTTCCCCAGCCGGGCTGGCGCGGCCAGCGAAGCGCTTCCAGGGCTGCCCGGCGGCTCTCCCGCTGAGCTCCTGTTCTGGCTAAGCCCAATCTTCTCCAGTGCTCCAAGGCAGCAGCGATGACTTCTGTGCTTTTCCTTAGCAAAAAAGCAGCTGTTGGTTGATTAAGCTCAGTTGTAGCTCCCCTGGGTTTCAACGTGGTTCCCCTTAAAAAGCCGCTTGCTTCCTCTCCTCCTTCGTAGTCCATCCCAGCCTTGGAAGCAGGAGCAAACACGGAGCCGTGCTGTCCGTGCCTGCCATCCCTGTCCATGGGAGCTGCTGGGACTGCCCGTGTTGGGCCCTGCTTCCATGGACAGGGCTCACTTGTCGCCGTTGGCTTTTTGCCTCTTTATGCTCACAGTGTTCCTCAGTGCTGAAATCAGTGACTCCTCACTGATTAGGTGCATGGAGGTATGGGAACCCTATACTGTCATTAACAAGGGCTATTAGTACAATCACACTAATAACCTTGGTTAATGACTGTTGTTTTCCTTTGTTCTCAAGAACCCTTCCACACCTTCCCCCCAAAAAAGAAGATAAAAACAGAAGTTATTAAAAACTATTGCTGAAAACCAGGGGTGTTAGAGCTTTTAGATGGTGTGTTAAGTCATTTATATAGGTTATACAGTGTTAATGTACTCACCTCTTTAACATTGCAGTGGTGTGATTAGATTAGTGTGTGTCAAAACCCTTTGGGAGGGGTAGGCCTGGGGGAAAATCAGGAAGAGCTTAAGGAAGCGGGCACAAAATAGAGTGGTGAGAATTGCTTACTGTTTCTGAACATCTTGGTCAAACCAGTCCCCAAATATAGACATGGAGTCAAGGCACTGAGTGTACGGTTATTGGGATTTATTTTTGTCTTTAATGACTAAAATAGCTGTTCCAGAAATAGTCATACATTTTTGGATCATTATCTTTTAATCAAGCTCCTGTGTTGCACTTCAGAAAATTGCAGCCTCCTGAAACAGAGTGACTGAAGTATCTTGGGTGGCTTATTAAGGTCTTTCAGCCTTTAAAAACCTTTGAAAAGATCAAGATTTAGCTCTCAGTCATGCTGGTGTCACTCTAGGATAACAATGCCTGTGTCAATACAATTATAATAGCTGGACAGTGGCATCAAAATCTACCTTGTTGAAGCCTTTCTTCCACAAAAGCCAAATAGATTGTTTCAAGACGTGCACCGCGAATGTGCACAGTCCTGCTTTCCAGAGAGAAGCTCTCATTCCCTGTCAAAATCTATGGGACCTTCTTATAGTAATGGCAGGAGAGTTTCCTTTATGCTCATAATTGGTATTGATTATGATACTAGATGGAGTCCTCCGATAAAATATTAGTGTCTGATTTAATAAGATAATTGCTTTCTTTTATGAATAAATATTGTGTGTATTTATTGCTTTCTGTTAACGTGGCGCTTGTGGGATTCCTAGTTTTTGAGTTACAGCAGTCATCAGAGGTGCTAGTGCAACGTGGTATTAGCAGTGCTGCTCTTACTGCACTGCCTCGGGGATTCTGGAAATGGACAGGTCTGTCCTCACCGGGCCAAGGACTCCCTTTTCCTGTCTTTTAAAAGCACCTGGTATATGACAGCTATTTAGACAGGGTCTAAATAACAAGAGAAGAGTAATTTAGTTGGCTTAACATACTTTCAACCTGAGTACCAGGAATTTCAGTTCTAAGTGGAAGGAAAAAGGAATAGGGTAGGAAGAGAGGAAAGGGGAGTTAGGAGAGACAAGGCAGGAGAGAAGGAGCAAGGAAGGTGAGAGGATCTGGGAGGTGGAGAGGAGAACCAAGGCTGGGGCAGAGATGGGGCAGAAAGTGCTACAACAGCAGCAGGAGGAAATGTATTTCCTGTACACAGGACACACTTGGCTGACCAAAAGGACTAGTAGGAAACAATGAAAGGAAGAGAAGAAAGCTGTGGGTTTTTTCTTTTTATTTTTTCCCCTTCTTTTCTGATTCCTCTGTTTGTGAACTTAGTGAGAACTCCAAATTTTCTCCAGATGTGCCATTTTCCCAACTTTACACGGCTCTGCTGCACACCCTTGTTCAGGGGCCCATAGCTCTGAGCCGTCCTTCCCTCTTCGCAGAGGTCCCAAGTGGTGGAGCTTGGTGTGGATAATAACATACTCACTAGTGCCCTCAGGTCTGGTTTGCAAGAGGCTGCTTTAGGGGTTACTCTTAAAGGAAGAGTAGAGGAAAAAATCCAGCCATTTCAAGACAGAAAAGAGGAATGTTGGAGTGGTATTTCTAACACATTCAAGATGGGCTGCCAGAGACCAGGTGCATCAGTGCTCTTGCCCTCTGCCTTTTTTCTTCCAAAGGCTCTTGGGCTCATAGGGTTCTGCTGGCTTGTTGAGGCTCTCTCCATTTCTCTCTCGGTTCTTGGCATGACAACTTTCCTTCTTACCCCTGCATGTAATGGCAATTTTAGTGGGTAACGGTCGTGTGCGTGAGCAGTAACACTAAGGAAGATATTTAATGTACTTATGTCCATGCTTTAAAGTTATCTTACAATTCTGGAATTTCTCTTGGAATCAACCTGCTCTTCCAAGACCACAAATAGGGAAGAACTTGTAGAAACTCTAGCAACGTTTTTGTGATGTTCTAACAGACTATACTGGAAAAGACTTTTTGTGGGAACTTTGATGCTTTCTTGGTATTAAACAGCTTCTAAGCAGTCTAACATATTGTCCACTATTCTATTATTATATAGAAATGGGGTTTTGTCTTTTTTGTGCTAGAAGAGACCACTCTGTTACTCTCTGGAGCTCAGGCAGGTCAGGAGAGAATATTGGAAATTGCACTTCGCAACCTGGTGGCCCCTGCTGTCATGGCAGGCAGCCGCCTGACAGGAACACCAGTTCAGCAGCACCGAGCAGTAATGAAAAATGTAGCTTTGCAACTTTTCTCTGTCAATAACAAAGCTCATCTTTTTGTGCCAGCAAGACATTGCATGCAGCACACATTTCAAATTCAGTTAATCTCAAAATAATTCAAAAATCAAAGAGCTTATTCAACCATCAAGACATACTAGATTGACTCACTGTGTATTCATAGAGGGGATAGCAGAGAGAAAAAAGAATTCAATATCGGAATCAGTAAAAGCTGCACAAGTTTTTGTTCAGTCTAAATTGTTTTTAGACCACACGAGCACTCTATGAATACTAAAAGAGATACCAAAAGAATATTTTACGACTGCATTGTTTGCATTACTTGGCTAGGAATAAAACTCGCAGAGGTGGCAGTAGTACATATGTGCACATGCTCTTTCTGCCTCACTTCTAGAACTTAGTATTTTTAATGTTGTTCCAAGGGCAGGTATGTACCTGCTGTCATTAAATATTAGATGACCAAACACCTGAGATAGGGAGGCTGAGCTGATGTCAAAGTGAATAGAGCACGTGCACGCACAGCTTGGGGGTCACTGGAGAGTATTAATATTTGCTTATCCAGTTTCAATATTTTCTGTTTGGAAAGCTGCATGGAGAATAACTCAAACACCATTAAAAATGGGATCGCAGCTGTCAGATGAATATGTATCTGGGAGAGGGCACCTGCCAGGCATGGACATTGCCTCTAGTGGGCAAGGGCAGCTGAAGGACAGATGGCTTCTCCTTGAGCAAAGAGCGTCTCTGCGTGGGAAGCGGAGAGGAGCCAGCACTTGGGCTGGCACGGGCAGAGTCCATCCCCAGGGAGCAAGGGGCTGCTGCGACCCGCTCAGTAGTGAGGACAAGGACATCAGCTCTCCCTTGGCGTGGTGCTGGCTCAGGACGGAGCTAGAGCATCAGCAACCAAGTAGAGGGGTCCATCCTTCCAGCTGAGCACGACGGGACGTGGGGCTCATGGCACTCCTGGCTACAGGACTTGCTGGTGTGGATAGAGTGAAGGTTCCACTTTCTTCTCCTGTGGCGCTTCTGAGAAGGAATGGATTCATTATTCAATCCATTCAATTTACTGACAGAAATAAATTGCTGACATCCTCCAAGTTTGTCATTGCCATTTTGTCTTTAGCAGCTCTCTAGGCAGACACACTCAATTGCTGCAGGCGTGCAACATAGTTCACCATTTTATTGCATGAAGCGTGAAGAACTTTTACTCCTGGACTTGTAGACAGCTGAATAAACCAGTGTGTTTTGCCTGTTAGTTATCAAGGTGTTGTTTGTCCTTGCACAGCAGAGTGTAATCCAGTGCAAGTCAAGCACAGGTCCCTCTTAATAGTCAGTCAAGCAGCCCCAAGGGCTAGTGTGTGTTCGCAGGGAAGTGTGCTGGCACCAAGGGCGGGGAGGGACGGGAGGTGACTTCAGCTTCCCTGGACACTTTGCTGGGGTGGTGCCGATAGAGTTGGGTCCACGTGATAAGCACAGGCTGATCAACAGGGATCAAACATGATGCCATCAACAGGGATCAAACCGCACTGCCTGGTTTTCTGGCTACCAAGAAAATAAAAAACAGTGGAAAAAAAGAAACAAACAAAAAACAATAAAGCTGCAGCCTTCTGCACTGTATCTGGCCATGGATTATGGAGGGCTACAGCAGTTACCATTGATGAACTCAATCAAATTAAAAGCTGTTGCTGACTGTGCTATCTCTTTGGGTAGCAAATGCATCTTGATTTCCAAAAGAAATGTTGGGGAGTAACCCCAGGAATCGCAGCAGGGGGTGGTGAATGGGGGGCAGCTCGAGGTTGGTGCTCTTGTGATCAGCTCTGCAAAGCTGCATCTTTCTCTTCTGCTTTAAGTTCCAAGTTACAGACTTTTTCTGTTTGATACTGTCAACTACAATTGCTTGCAATCAAACCTTTTAGCTGTCTGGCTGGAACCATTTATTTTTAATGTAAAAGACATAGGCAATTTACAGCAAATAGTAATGGAAATGTATTATAAATGTTAGAGGTTTTGAGCAGGCACTACATTATAAAATTTTATGTATCCATTTTATGTATGCACAGCTCTCTTCAATTGTAATGAAAAGACCTAGGTAACGTTATTTCTTACATCTTCATTCTCATTAATGCTTTTTTACATCTCAGCACACTCCAGTTCATCAACTGCCATGTTAGAAATCATGTACCCTTCTGTAACACAAGGCAAAACCTTTAGTTTCTTATTATGAAAGGTTACAGACTACTTTGCAGAAATTAAGTTTGGTATTCAGCCTACAAAAATGTCAGGAGAAGAGATTCCTCCACCTTGAACACTTATGCTAATATTTTAATTTGTGTAGTCTTGAAAGAATGATACTTCTAATCAATATAAATTGGTAAGTTGTAGGTTTTAAAGTTGACTCTCTTTTTCGGATTAGAGGCTGTGGTTTTTGCTTTGACTTTCTGAAACACTAAATCAGACAAATAAATAATTTTAAATTTCATGCAGCTTTGTGCTGCATTCCCAGCTAGTACAAAGACCAGGACAGCACACTTGCTAGCTGAAATCCCAGGCTCTCGTGTCTGCAGTGTGGTGGTTAACCTTTTTTCTCCGGGAAAGAAGGTTTAGCTCAGTTTGGTTAGAAGCTGAAAGTTGGTAACAAAACCCGTCATCCTCTCCTGCTGTTGGGGCTGAAGGAAATTCCTTTGGTTTTGTAATGATCTGTGTAATTTGGAGCGTAGAGGTGCATGGGATGCTCTTTATTGACTGCATAGAAGGAACAGACTGGAAAGATCTGCTAATGTCGCTATTCAGTCGTATTCTCCATTGGGATGGGTGATTTTAAGTTTATGTATTTAACTAGAGTTACATGGAGAACAGGAGAATCTGTATGTATTGCAGTTCTTGTGCTTAGACACCCATTTTGTGTATTTTGGGACGCAATCTCTCCTGTTACTTCGTCATCATCTTTCTTGCATTGGGCTCTGTACTGGCAGCAACAGAACTTTGTTGGCTTTGTTGTTCAGGAGCACAAAAAGCACAAACCTTCCCAGCTTGCATGAGAGCTTAGGAAAAAGATTCCTAAAGATACTGATTGAATTAACAGTTAGGGCCCCTGGGCTTGTGGTAGGATTTGGGTACATAGATTCTTTAGGTCCCCACAGACACTTGATCCCGGTTCTGTGAAAATGATGCACAATGCTGCATGTGCAGCTCACCTGAATTTGCTTCTCTCTGTCTCTTGGAAAGAGCAGTGATTGATATGCTGCTAGCATGCATGAAAATCACCAAGCTAAAACCTTTTAAAATAGCAAATTTTCTTCTTATTGCAAATAACCCTTGCTTTTGTGATAGCACCTGTTGCTTCCCATTAGCACTGTTGGGAAGTAGCTTACAGCAGAGAGAAAGAAAGATTATTATCTTCCTTTATACAGAAGGGGAAGATGAGCAGAGGGTGTATTTGCATCTTGCTGCAAACAACTTCCTTTGAAAGCTGAAAGCTTTGAGTGACAGGCCTGATCCCATGATATTTTGTTTCTGCTCTTGGCATGGTTGTCGTCTTGGAGTTGCATTTCCATGCACCAATGCTCGTCCTGACACTCACTGAATCCAAGGGCAGCGAGGCTCTGCAAAGTCTTGTGAAGGTTTCTAGCAGCTGGGCAGTTATGCATAAAATGGTTCCAATGTGGCAGACGGTTAAGTGATAAAATACCTTGCTAGCAACTACCAAAGCTAGGAAATACCACGTGAAAGGGATGTAGGAAGTGTTTCAAAAGGGCACTTGATAATAAAGGGTCTGCAAGTTACTCGTTAGTGATTTATTGATTTGCTCGGTGTAGCATGCAGACCTGTACTGATTTATATGGAGCACATACAAGGGCCGTGTCATTACAAACTGCAAACCAATCTTTAAAATTAGTTACTGTCCAATAGCTCTTGGAAGGATATACCTGTCCTGCTGCCACCCAGCACAGGGCAGTGATTAGCTGAAATGGGAAGTTGATGCAAGTAGATCAAAGCTCAGCCTATTAGGTCAAGTTTCTGTAACGTAGATTTATGAACCGAGATTCTGGTTCATTTTGTGTACTCTTGGGAAAAGAAAAATCGAAATCCTCCATGGATTTTCCTTATAAACGTCTGGAACTGTTTTGTTCTTTTCTCATGGGATTTTCCTTTCTCTTTGCCTTCCCTGGTCTACCCAATTCCCTTCCCTATTTTTGCCTTGTCTTAGGGTGTCAGTAGTCTATAAGCTGTATGGCCTAGTGGTGTTTTTATCTGTGTTCAGGTGTAGGAGACTAAACTGAAACTTTTAATATATTCAATTTATTCCAAAATGCAAAATCTGCTTTTTGGTTTTGTATGTCCCATGTCCAGTCTTACCTGATACCTTTAATAATGCAATTATTCTAGTTATCTAGTTTTCTCATGGTAAATTTAAATCTGAATTGTATGGTATACTTGTAATAAACTACCTGAGCATCTATTGTTCACAAGAGTTGAGGAATGAAGGCTTCTGAAGAATTAATTCTCCAGGACACAAAGACCTTTAGCTCTAGAAGAAAGTCTGTTGCCCTGGAAATGGTTGCTAGGACAGAGAAGTGGCTTTTGGCACAGGTTTCTGCTCTTTAAAAACAAGTCTCTCATGATATGAAGTGAAATCTTGTGACTTAGGTGTTTCTTAAAAGAAGCCCGAGATCTGTGGCATTTCATAGTTGCCCAATATAAAAGATTTTCCTTGTCAATACCTGATGCTCTGAAAATCCCTTCAGCCCCCAGCACAGACGCATTGAGCACTGGGCGGCACAGGGAAGTGTGTGGTGTTCCCGGGCGGACATGCCGTGATCCATGTAATGAATCCAGGGTTGGGGCCCAACTCCTAAGTGATGCTCTTCATGGAGCAGTGGTAGAGCCAAGTGCAGCGGAGAGACGTGGGCTCTGTCTGTTGCTATTTGTGTTCCCGCCGTGTCCAGCAGTTGCAGCCTTGGGCCAATGCTGAACAGCTGCCGTGTGTGTTGAGGCGAGGCAAAAGCACTCACTGGAGCAGGGGACGCGTCGTGTGATGGTGACAAAGGCACTCTAGGTCTCAGCACGTGACTGTCCCCGGTTGGCCAGCTTTCCCTAGCTCCTGACACGCGGAAAGCTTTACGGAGAGCCCTGAGGGAGGTAACGCTGAGGGCGAGTTGCTCCTCGCACAACGGACTCGGCGCGAGAGAGGATGGAGGTTGTTTGTGTCTGAGGTGGCGGTGTCGAGCGCAGGAGCTGCGGGCCAGAGTGGCTCGGGAGGGTGCAGCGAGAGCCGCCAGGGCAGAGGCGGGTCGGGACGCACCGACAAAGTGACGGCAGGTTTCGTTTGATACGAGACGTAGGAGAAGGAGCCAAAAGAGGGCAGATACCAAGGGTGATGTGGTCAAAGTGACAGGATAGGAAAATGATCTTTGCACAAACATTGTGAATGGATGTGGGCAAGAATAGTGTTCTTGCCAAGACTGGAGGAAAAAAAGTAACTGTAATAGAGGCAGAAGGTGTTGGGAGCCCAGAGGGAGCTTTTTCAGTGGGATCTGATAAGAGCAGCTCTATCTGAATTGGTTATGTGAGAGCGGCCACAAGGCCAGTGCGGAGCCGGGGCCTGCAGCCTGAGGCAGAGGTTATACTGGGTGACAGGCCACAAAGAGCCGCACGAGACTGAGACAGGGATGGAGGCAGGAAAGCGGAAGAGGTCCGGAAAGATGTGCTATGGTGAGATACCGCTGAGGAGACTTGAATCTAGACGGGGTAACTTGGACCGGAGAGGCACTTCTGTGAGTTGCCAGGATGGAAATATGAATTGAGTGATTGTTTTCAAATAAGCTTTGAGCAGCTCTGGGTCTCCTCTCGGAGGAGGAGAAAGTGTTTGGAAGTCCCTGCGGTGGAGTGGGAGTGGGGACAGGCGAGCCTGTGCAGCAGGTCCCCAGGCACAGCCAGTGCCCTGGGGAACCGCAGGGCGGGAGCGGGGCGCTGCGGAGCACGTGTGGTGCCTCCCCGCTCTGCAGGCCCCGGCCGTGCCTGCCTTGGTGCGTGTTACGGAAGCAGTTTGAAGTCCCATCCTCTCCTGAGGGAGAGGCAAAGGCTTACGTGGCAGCGTGTTTCGCACTGTATCACTTCTCACCCACCCTTTCAGTATAATTGCAGAGCCCAATATATGTGTTATTTCCTCTTTGTGTGTTTTATTTTAATTTGTGTCAAAGACTCAGAATCTTACCCTTCCTTCGCTTTTCAGCATATTGATGAGAAAAAAGAGGTCAGAGGAGACTAGAATTATTTATTTATTTTTAGTGCCTACAACTTAATAGTCTGTGTGCGCTTCATTAACTGGAGCAGTTTAATGGAGTGTTGTTTTCTTTCTTTTCTTTTTTCTTTTTAGTTTTTATTAAAGGCTGAATTCTGGAAAGTGCATATTGCAGTATTTTATGCTCTCTAGGTGACATGTGCACTGTTCTTCAGCCGGGTTAGGCTAAAAGCGAGTGCTCTGATATCCCCTGTGCCTGCCTGCTGCTCCTCCTCCTCTGCATGGTCTTCCCTGGGGAAGAGCCCTCGGTCACCATAAATGTTCTCTGTGAGATGTGCTCTGCTCTTCCTTAGATCTGAGCTTTAACAAAAGGGCTACCTTAACGAGAGAGGAAAAAAGGTACATTTTTGTCAATAAGCCCTTCATTATTGGAGATACTGTATTTTTTTTGTTGCATCTGTATTTTTCTTTTTTTTCTTTTTCTTTTTTTTATTTTATTTTTTTTTTGTTTCCATGTGAAAACTTTATTCCTCTTTTATGGTTTGTGGGGTGAGATGCATCTTAAGTGGCCGGCGACTTTTGCTCATTCGTCATACATACGCTTAAAATATGTGGAAAAATCAAGTCCCTAACACACATTTGCAGAGAAATAATAACTTTCACTTCCGTGGCTTCTCATGCTAGGGAGCCATAGACTCCTGCGGGATTAATAATTACAGACTGCCCTGTAAGAATGCTAAAACTGCCAGGAACTGATGGGCTCCCAGTCATCTGCTCCTCAAGGAAAACAAAATGTGGTCTTATTGCAAGCCATACGAAGCCAACATTGCTGTGTGTGAAAAGTTTGCTCTTCAGAGTATTTTTCCAACTGGCTCCTCTTTGCAATTAGGCTAATGCTTGCGGAGTTAAGCAGCTTATTTATGTGCTTCCATTTTCTTGATGTGAATTCAAATAATGCATAGGGAAAATTCCTATTTTAAAGTATAATTTATGATAAATTTCTGGCATTGCAAAGGTTTATCACAGAAAATGTAAATACTGGGCCTGGTTTCAGAGCTGTGATGTGTGCTGTGGCAGTGCAATTTAACTGCACGACTCCTCTCCCTTCTGAAAATGCTAATTGGATTTTCAACAGGATGTTCATAAGTTAAGGATGGTGCTACGCAGTGAGACTTTTATCCTTTCACTAGTTCTGCTTAATCAAATGAATAAAAAGTGTTCTGTTGTTCTGTCAAAATAGAAATAATGTGCTTACTCTGCTTCCTGCTGTGATCAACCAATCTGGTAATTTAAATCTAAATGTGCCGTAATCTTGAACACTGGGAGGATTAGAAAAAAATCATAAGGAAAACACCCACATTAATAGATGTCCTTTTGAGCTCGTTTTCGATTTAGTGCTGAAAACAAAAACAAATTTCCTGAAAATAATATCAAAACAGAGCAAAAGTGCATCAATTAAGCCACAAGATACAGCAGGGCACTCATTAACGGGCCTAATAGGTTGTATTGTGAAGTATCAAGGTAAAGGACAGATTGCTTAAAGTACCCACAAAATATATTAATGATTCATTAAAACTTGCCATGTAAACAAAGGGTTATATTGTAACTAAGTGGCCTGATTGTACAATCATTTTTAGTGGTATATTGAAGGAGGAAATCTGCTGACAGCAAATTAAGAAATACATAGAGTCTGTTAAGCAGAAGAATAAAGCTATTTTTAACAAATGAAATACATAGCATGTACTTAGATCAACATGATTTCCCTAAATGGTTTCCCCAGCAATATGCCTCCATGACTGAGGGAAGCCGATGTTATGTGTTGAGTGGACGGAATGGTCTTCAAAAGCAGTAGTTTGGTTAAATGCCTAGCAGTGTGGCTCTTCCAAACCGTTTGCATGTGCGGAGTCAGGGCTGACCTCACTTAGGTGGACTTCACGCCCAGGAGAAACCCCATGGCTCCTGTGGCCGCCTGCGGGCTCTGTGCCCCCAGCTGCAAAATTTACTCCTCGGACTGTGAGCTTTGGGGGACTTATGGAGGGGTTATAGTCCCCAGGCTCCTGGAGGAGCTGCTGTGTCCATGAAGTCAAGTTATTTGGAAGTCTCAAAAAATCTCAGTATTTTAGAAATTTCAGTATTTTCGGTCGCCGTTCTTCAGTTGTCACTAGGCAAGGCTGAGGGTAGACTTGTGGGAGCGCAACTGGCTGCTTTCGTCAACGTGGGGCAGTAGGATGGACTCCCCGTGTCCATAAAGAAAAAACATTTTCTTAGCCTACCGAGCAGGTCTCTCCATCAGCCCAGCTCTAGGACCCTCTGAGTTAAGCCATGGGACCCAAGGTGCTCCTGGAGAAGGACAGGTTGTTTCAGTATGTCCTAATAGGCGAGTGGTTTATTAATATGTGGCAAATGAGGAGAGACTCCAAAACTGCTCATTCCCTAGAGCATTTGGCTGTGTGGGTGCTTCTACCCATAGAAATGCCATGTGGGTGTTTCCAAATACCTCTCACTAGAAAATGAGATCCTCCGTTGGGCCAGTTTTTTAAGGACTGGGTTTTATTCACCTCTAATTGGCATCATCAAAAGGTATAAATGACAACTAGTTGGTGGAGGGGAATATTCTGTTCCCAGATAGGAAATTCATTCAGGTACAGATGTCTAAAGCTAAACTCTAGCATATGCAATTTAATGTATGGTATTTTCTGATTATTTCCCTTAAGGAAGGACTTGTGATCAACTTCTTTCATTTCATTTGGCTGTCTCAATTCACAGCAAATGGATTGCAGGGAAATTTAGCATTGCAGCAATCTCCTGCATAACACCAGCGCTTACACACTGGGAATCAAAAGCGTATAATGGGCATTATAGCCATGCCTCTCAAGAAACCATTTTCACTCTGTTGTTGGTCCATCATTTGTAGGGAACAGGATGGTGAAAAACAAAATAATAAAAAAAAATACACACATTCAAAACAATGTGGGCTGCATGTAATTTCTTTCTGATGGCTTTTAACGTATTACTGATCTTAACATATGGTACAAAGCACCAGTTCTTTCTCCTTAGTGGTGTTGCCCCTGTTAAGGCAGCTTTACCCTGTCTTTAAATGGTATGTGTTCTTAAGCCTCCACCTACTGAATATCTGTAACAGAGGCGTATAAAGAGAGCTATTTATTGTGTGGTACTTACTGTGCATGCTTGAGTTGCTCTGAAATGCAGAGATTTGTGAAATTGTCATTTGTAAAAACAAACTTTATCAGAACTTTGCTTCTGAAACAATGGATCTGGCTGAGGATGCTGGAAGCAGCTGGTGGCTTCTCATAAAAGCCGGAGCTGGTAAATGAGCTGTTATCTTATGTGTCCACCTTTAAAATATAAGAATCTAGTGAAAAGTTGGTGCATATATTCAGTCCCAGTTTCCTTTTGCAAAGCTAGAAGCTTCCCTGTACATTTTGCTTAAAGCAGAGCTCCTGTCTCGCCTGGTGTTTTGCATTTGTGCACCTGGCTCCTGTTTTTCTTTTGGTGGATGGGAAGTATTTGATAAAAACTTAATTCTGTTCTTCCATTTCTGTATCTTTTTTTTCTTCTGTGTCCTGCTGTTCCTATTCCCGATGCCTCTGCCTTTCCCTCCTCCTGGATTCCTCTTGCTGGCCAATTCCTGCTGCAGGCAGACCTAGGCAGACCTCGAGAACAGGCTGCAGACAAGTGTTTTGGCGTGCGAGGCGCTCAGGCGATGCGGCTGGTTCAGGCGGGAGATGGTAGAAATCAGGCGGTGGTTGTCTGGGTGCTGCCTTACATGTGATGCTTCTGCCTGTGTTAAAGGAAGGAGAAATTCTGGGAAACTTTGGCAGTTTTAAGTTTGTTTATTTTTCTCCCTGTGTTCTTCTAGTTTCCTGTGCCAGATAACCCCATGAGGCTTTCTGAATCTGAGATAGGTGCTGTTATTTTAAGTGCTTCTTAATTGTGTGTTTTGGAGAAGCTACAATGGCCCAGTGACTGCCAGAAGTCGTCACCGCGATCATCTACTTTGACCTCCTCCAGAGATGCAGAATCATGAGGTGAAATTTTATTAAGTGGATTAAGCATCAAGTGTAAAATTAAAATGATAAAGTTAATATTTTCTTCTTGGTGCTGGGCCAGGACTTGAGGTAGTGCAGTACAGAGCCACCTGAGAGAAGAAGCCTTCTCTTACACTGCTTACCAAGTGTTGGCCCTTTTCTTAAGGGCTCTGCTCCGCTATGGAGGCGCGGGGATGGTGGCGGGTGTCCGCGCGCCTGCACCATGAGCCTGCGAGTTCGTCCCTGCGGTGACACCCCTAAAGTGATGAAGAGATGTGTACGAGATCCTCTGGGTGCAGGGATATATTTGATGTCTACCCTGTACCTGTCAGCTTGGGTAAAACCGATGTGGATCTTGGTGCAAAACCTGAGCGTCCCCGGTGCGAGGGCAGCGCCGCTCGGGCTCTGCCGCCAGCAGCAGAGCAGCCCTGGAGGCGGCCGCCGTGCGGCCGGCCTGGCCCGGGTTGCTTCTTGCCTCTGCTGCCCTCAGCCAAGGTCAGCTGCCCTCTTCCCCTCCCTTTGCCTGTCGTTGTTAGTGCAGGGGCTGACACACAGCAGCCCGCATGCAGCCCTTGCCTTAAAGGAAATCGCCCATGTTGTATTATGATGGTAGCGCTAATGAGGTAAAATTAACTCGAATGCAGTCTGAATTCCAGTAAAGGTGAAGTCGATACCAGGGCAACTTAGTGTAGTATTTGCTTCTCTTGCCATTGATTGTGCAAGTGTTTCCTGCTTCTCCTGGCTTACCCGAAGTGATTTACAGTCAGTAGAGGGGAAAAGAAATACCATTATAACTTCAGCACAGATCTGTCATGTTGGGTCTTGCATGTCCTTTTGCCAAGTAGCTACCTAGGTAGCTACACGCTTGAAAATATTGCTGATATTTTCACCCTTTGGAAGTGAAGAAAGCCTAGAAGCATTTACCCATCTTTGCAAAAAGAGGCTGTGAATTAACAGGCTGGAACAGTAAAAAAGATAAAAGTGCTTTTGGGGGCTGTGTAAAAAGCAATATATATAAAATATATATAATAAATATATATCTTTATATGGATAAATATATATGTATATATATAAATATAATTAAAATATAAATAAATATAAATATATAAACTGTATATTGTCAAGTCCAAACCCAAAGGATTGGGTGGGGCAAGCCCATAAATTAGGGAAGACGAGACTACAAAAAGGCAGGTTGGGTAGTAAGGCAATCTGGTAAAAGAGAAGCAGTGAAGCAAAGGAGAGGATAAAAAAAAACAGCGGTATTTCGAGAAGGTAGAAAACTCACCAAAGCAGAGAGTGGTGAATAAAAAGTGGGTACTGTGAAGAGCATCTCATATGAAAGAATAAAAAAAAGTAGATAAAATGGCACATAGGATAAAAGAATTAGGAATAAAAGATTATACTGGGTAGGCAAGAGAGATCAGGAAGACAAAGAAATTGATGACACAATATTTGAAGTTGAAAATTAATATCCACGGTAATATTTAAGGAAGAATAGGGGAGAAAATTAAAATGGAAGATACTTGTGAATGAGCAAGAAAAGAGAAAAATACAGGAGAAAAATGATTACCGTACTGTGCGAGGAAAAGGAAAGAAAAAGCTTTTGTTTCATAGGGGCTGAAGGGCCTGGAAAGCAGGACTCCTTTCAAGGTCCTTAGGTAGCTTGATGGTGCTTTTCAGCAGTCCTAATGTGTCGGGCATTAGCTGTATCATGGAAGAAGCAAAATATTTTCCAAAAACAGCCTCCACATCCGTTCTTATGCGTCTGTATTTCCCAGCTTAGGCATATGTCACTGCTGCTGTCGTTTTTGTAGCCTCCACTATGTGAAAAAACTGTAAGTCACGAAGTATCAAGCCATAAAAGAGATGAAAAAACAATATAGTATGAACTCTGCATATAAGTGCATATATTACCTTGCACGGTGCAATCCATCCAGTTGTGTGAGACTGCATCTGTAGTACTAATGAGTTTAGTGTCATTGCATTGCCTGGAAAAAGGAGGTAAAAGCCTGGGAACACAAAGACTAAGGATACTCAAGCTGTTGCTTTCAATTGCAGATGCTTTTCAGGAAAGCCTAGGTTTTGCAAGATATAGGGAGTCTGATTTGGGGAGTTTTCACATCAGCTATTCCAAGTGAAGGTCATGGATGACAACAGCAGTTTCTCGACACACTTGAGAATTGGATCCCAAATGTCCCAGGTACAGCAACCCAAATATAAAGATGCCGAAATGAGCAGTCAGAAATCACACATTTGTCTGTAACTTGACCAAGAAGACCAGCCATGTATAGATGTGACTTCATTTGAGGAACCTGAGCTCTGCTGCTGTTATTTTTTTTGCCAGTTTCCAGGCTTAACAAATAACATCCTGCCACTTTTAGTGACTTATTCCTGGGAGGAAAGAGAGCAGGGAAATAAATTCATCATTAGACTGCAGCAGGAGCAGTACATGCCTTGTGTGCAGGAACTGCAGTGGACACGTGCTGATGCTCGTGGGCTTTTGCTGTTGTCTGCCCAAGGCTGGAGCACACGCTGGGTTCCAGGCAAACGTGAAGTGCGAGTAGTGGGTAAATATGGGTCTTTCCTGCCTTTGGGCCATAGGCAGTAAATGGATCAGCCCGCACAGCTCTAGGCTTACTTGTGGGCACATGCAAGAGCCCATGAGCTGCTGTCGGCAGAGCAAATATCAAAACCTATTGATTAGCTGCTGCGTGAGGCCGTAATAAAACTATCGTTATTAATTATGATGAAAACGCGCATGTGTCTCCAGGTAGCAAGTTAGTGCTTTTCCCCCTCAGGTTATTGCCGAGGAGCAGGCGGTGAGTCGTGAGGCCCCTTTGCGTTTCGAGAGCGAAGCGTGCGAGATGCCGGCGGTATTTCAGGCTGAAGGGACGGCTTGCTGTCTTCCCAATTCCCCCTGTAAGAATTGGTCTCTTGTCTTTGAGAGCCGTTTTCCCTGTGAAAATCACTGTTTTTGTAACATCTATAATGGAGGAGAGCAGTAATCTGTTTTTCAATATTAGGTCAAGTTGCTCTCATCTAATCTTGTGTGCTCCTTTCTTATGGTTCCTGCAGTGGAAATGGTAAAGGGAAGTGCTCTGAGAAAGGTGGTGTGTTCAGTGAAGGGGGATTTGTTGCTTGTCGGCATTGGTGGCACTGGGGAGGTGAAAGATGTTTTCTAAAGCTGTTAGAATGAGGCCTTCCTTTGGGGCTATATGCACAATATATCGTTTCGTATATTATGCAAAAGATAGGTGTTTAATCTTGAGCGTCAAGCACAGTTGTTCTGTCAGAGGTGAGCTCTATATACTTTCTAATATAACAAACCCCTAGGCTCAGGCTGCTTTTCTTTAGGTTATACAAATTTAGCTAAAGTCCTCATATGTGAATAAATCAACTGCTACTGGGGAGGGCAGGAGGAGGAAAGCTTTTTTTCTGCCCTAAAAGTGGGCAGACTCTAATACTGGTCTGTAACCTGTGGCCAGGCTGGTTTAGTGCTACTCGTGCTGCCTGGAGAAGCAGCATCCCCTCAGCCTGGACAGGCTTCTCGACCCCAGGAAGTGCAGAAGGAGCACCGATGCCGTAGGCACCTTGCTTTACCTTGTGAACGCAGCTCCCTCCCTAGACTTCCTTTCCTTTCCGCAGCCGCCTCGCGGCGCTTGGCGTGCCGGCCTCGCGTTGGGAGCGGAGCTGCGTGTTCGGCTGCTCGCCGCGCCGCTGCTGCCGCTCCTCCCGGCTCGCGCTGCGTGCGTTCCTGCCAGCCGCACGGTGTGCTCCGGGCCCTTCGTCTGCAGGAATTCCAGCTACTTCACAAGCAGGGCTCCTTCCAGCTCGTATGCCTCAGCTTATTTTTAAGGAAATTCTTTGGTAAATAATAAAATCAAATGATTACAGCAGAAAATGGAGGGTGGCTGATTTTTTTTTTCTCTCTCCCCTTCATTGTAGTTCAATACAGAAGCAGTTCTGCTGATCGGTGCTTCCTTGCATCGTCTCACCTTTCATTTTTATTTTTCACTGACCAGTATTGCTTTTTATGGCTCTGCTGCAGACTTCTCGTTTCAGTTGTGCATTAAATGGCTTTAAAAACACAACTTAGATGATAAAGCAGGTAATAAGGCCACACTAGCATAGGATCCATTTGCTCTTGGACACACGTGCTCTTGGAGGGGTGTGAAGTGATGCAGCTGGATGTGTCTTGGCTTTCTGTTGGCCTCAGCCTGCCTGGAGGAGCTTTGGCTCCTCCTGGTTTCCTGGAGCCCCTGGGAAAAGGGGAGGAGAGGAGGGTACCCCTGGGCACTACTTCTGCCTTGTGCTCTGGGGAGGAAACGATTCCTCTTGTTGTTCTCTGGGATAGCAGTGCCGTAATCCAGACTCATGGTGCTGAGGAGCATCCTGATGCCGGTGACTGCTTGCGTTGCTCAGGCTGTCACTGACAAGCAGCTTTTTAATATTATTATTTTCTTTGAAGGAGAAGAAAGCACTCGGTTTTGTGCTGTCAGTTGAGGTAGACTCTACCCCTTCCATATCTACTTATGTTGCTTTTGTTGTGTCTCCTTAGTGAGCCCTTCCTTAAGGTCAACCATCTCAGATTCTTCCATCTCTATTTGCGTGAGAGCTTTGCGCCTAGGGGGCTTTTTTTGGGTGTGTTAAGAGGCACAGTGGGAAGCTGCAGGGTCTGAAGGAAAGATGTTAGGCTGGGAGTAGGTGGTACCTGAGTTTTGATGGAGACTTTGTGTTCAAAGTGCCCTGTGAGCTTTGCAGGCACTGCTGTTTCATTGCAGTAGGATCCTTCTGCTAGGGGGACTTCAGCGAGAAAAGAGCTTTCAAAAGTATCCCTATATGGAAATGTTTAGAAAGTGGATTTGTATACCTGAGGTGTGTGTAATACCATTAGTGTGCATGTGGATGTGTTAGATACATGTTAACAAGTGAGACTCTTGATTGCCAAGCTGAGAACTGGAGAACTAGGAAAACCTCTGGTTGTTCCTTCACTCTCAATTCTGTGCCTGCTGTTTTCTTTTTCCCACCCTTTATCTTCCCACACTGAGAACTTACCTTGCTGAAAGCCCAGTATTTGGAAAAGTATATTAGGCCATGAAATTAAAACAAACAAAGTAGTGAAAAACAAGCAAACAAAAAAACTATAATCCTGGGAAGGTAGAGACTGTTGTGTGGCAGCCATAAAACCTGCCACCTCCTAAACTCCTAAACAGGTGTGCTTTGCAATGTGAAGATGCTAATGCTGCGTTCTGCACCTGGTTTCGTATGGGTTTGGCTGAAGGCAGGGAGGAAGCCAGTGCTGCTCCGTGTGACTGCAGAAGTCAGGCTCTGAAATGGGGCCAGAAGCGCCCAGCAAGGCCAAGTTTCTCCTTTTTGGTGATGTAAGTCGATGTCTTCTCCCAGATGCAGCTTTTTTTCACTGATATATCTTGAGAGCTAAGGAGATAATTAGTACAAAAGATACATTTTTTTTTTAATGGAGATATTGTTGAACTTGTCACCCCTTCTCATGCCCGTGTAATTTCTTTCATATAACACTTCTTTGATATCATTAACAACTCAACTTCCTGGAGTTGAAAGTATTTCTGTTTGCTTATGTCCACAACCAAAATAGCATTTTTTGAACAAAATATTACTTGTGCTCCTACCTGTCACTGGTAATGGTTATTAATGCGATCTCTGTTAGTCTTCAAGCCAAAGACCTGACAAGCTGAAGAATAAAAGTCTAAGGAAATGGAATTAATAACTCTGTTGTAATGCATCATATAGATAAGCCAGTAATTGCAAGGTCAGATGGGCATACATAGATAGATGGTTAACCGGTTATGCTATAATGAAAGCAAGGACCTTTTACATATGTTTATGAATAATGTTTCTCATAAAGGCGCTAGATTGATCGTCTACAAAGACATCTTCTGAACCAGGAATGATCAACAATCATGGCAATGAAATATTAAAGCTAAATTTATGGATCCATAATAGAAGTACATTTTGAGACCTTCCAACTTGCTACTCAGTCATTTCTTATTCCAGCAATGCAATAAATGAATTATTTGCATAAAAGAATGTTCCATCTTTTTCCGTTAACATATTTACCGATACCTTTATAAATGATGTGCCTTCTCTTTAGCCTAAATGAATCAAAAGAAAAGCTTGAAATCACTGACAAAAGGGAGTGTTGAGAAATACATAGCGTGAGTTTCTCAGAGAATTGCTATGTAATTATATTTCTGTGTTATAAGAGCCCCAGGAATTAGGTTTGTTGGTTTCCTAGCAACTCAGGGCTCAGGTTTTCAAGCTGGAGATCAAACTTCTCTCACCTGCTGGAAGTACAGACAGATGTGTATTAATAAAAACAGTTTCTGAAATAATTTCAACGTAAGCCACTGAAGTTCTTTATAGTCTACAAATAATAATATCTGGCTTTCTAGATCAATATCAGCTCTAATCATTGACTGGCAATAACTAACATTTTTCTTATGTTATTTGAGATATTTATCAAACTCTGTTAAATATGTCCTGTGAGCCTTTTTTTAGAGGGAAATATGATCAACTCTTGGGAGAAAGTAAGTTGGGACTTCAGAAAGAGATGATTCAGTTTTTATTAAAAGGATGCATGCAGCTGCATCATTTAAAATACCAGCTTGTTGTTTTAGCCCATTCTCACGCTGGTCCTTTTTCACGCTTTGAAATCTAGACTCCAGTTTTGCTCCTTTAATTTGCAGTGTTAGCACCTACTTTTGCGCCACTCCTGTGTCCCGTCCCTGCTGGACGTGGTGGCTTGGTTGGGGACAGAATGTGCCTCCACGAGGGAAGATGCTCCCGAGCCGCTGGTGTCACATTGTGCGTTGGAGCCAGGCGCCCGCGGGGACGCGGTTGGAGCCAGGCGCCCGCGGGGACGCGGGTCGTGCCGGAGGAAGGAGCTGGGTCTACGTGCCGCAACGCACGGCACGCTCCCCCGCGCTCCCCGGTTCCGCCAGGGGAGCGCGGGGGCTCTGCGCTCCCCTCTGCTCAAACGGGAGTGTAAGGTCAGCTGAGGCGTTCACAGGTGGCTCTTGGTGGGTCGTAAAGATCTGAGTTGTCCCTGACACTTTCTCCCTGCTGGTTATGGAATATGAATCACTAACGTCACTCAGCGAGCAAGAGGGCAGAAAGCTTCTGCAGGAAACAATGTCAAATGTCTGGATATTAGGACATGTAGAGATGGAAGAGATGAGTGAGTTTGATGCTTTTGCCAAAAATATCCTTTTTTCCCTTTTTCCCTAATTGTAAGGTAAAATGGTTGTTATTTAGTATTTGTTCTGTAACTATAATAGTTTCCCCTGATGCTTAAGAGGATTTTACTAAGTACCAAAAGGGTCTGGATGCTTGTGTGAGCAGTCGTAATACGCAGGTGTAAGTAATGAGTGCTAATATGTTTTAAGATCCGTACTAAGCTATATTAGAAATCACTTTCAGCTTTCAGTGTACTGTGAACTGGGGCAAATGATTGCAAGACTATTGTATTTGCAGAGCTGCTGTCCCCCCACTTCTGAGGATGGGCATAGGATGCTGCATGTGGGACTTCAGATCCCATCCATTTGAAATATCTTTCTGTTCTCAGTGGTGCAGCTCATACTTCTTTTTCTGGTTATTGCTTTTTATATAGTGTCTTTTCATCTGAATCTGAACTTGTTTCCAGCCTGATCAAAGCTGTTTTCCCTACCCCAAGAACCCATCTAGTTTTCACAGCGCTTTTGGCACCGTGTAAGTATGAGTCTTGTGCATCATGGGGAAGCAATTAGGAGCCTGAACACAGGTAGCAGAGAGGCCTGTTTCCATCCCAATTGAAATGCTCTAGGATATGGCATAGAGGATATGTTCCCTCTATAACGATGCCTTTCCTGCTGCGCACGGGGCTGTCCAGTGCCCCACAGCATGGGGTGGACAAGGCAAATGTATTGTCACGGATAACGTCCTAGCTGCTTCAGAGCAGTTCAAGCAACGTGAGCTGCCATCAAGCACGGTGAGCACCGAGCAAGCAGGAACCGCCGTTGACTGCGGCTCGCTCGTGACACTCCTGGCGGCTGCCTTTCATTCCCTGCCATTCAACACGTACCTTAGAATTGTTATTATGGGCAAGTAATAGCACTGAAAGCTCTTGCATGGATACAACCTTTTTCTGCAGGGCTGGCAAGGTCCATCCCTCTGCTTCCCTTAACGCTCGCTGGGCAGGTGCGATGTTAATAGAGGCTGTTTTTATCTGCAAGCAGGGCCCTGCATGGCCAAGGCGTAGCTTGTCTGCACACATTCACCTCTGCCCGTGTATAAACACAGCTGAGAACTTGCTTGACTTCTAGTCTGGCTGAAAAACCATTATTTTGCCCTAACAATAAGGTTTTTACCACACAGAGGCTGCAGTTATGTTGCCCTTGAAACTTTTAACAAACTGGGTGCCGGGAACTTGGCCTAAGGATGCAACACTCCCTACCCAGTAATGTGAACTATTAAGCAAATGGCACAGAGTAATGTTCTTTCGCTGAGCAAAAATGCTCTCATTTAGGTAAAATTTCAGCCTGCTGTTGCCTGTTAGAAGCCAGAATGGCAAAGAGAAATAAAATGTAAAAGCAATATGAGTTTGAATCAAATTATGATAAGAGTCAGATGGTGCCATTACCCAGATATCCCCATAGGCGAGCATTAGTAAAACTTGCCATAATAATATGCTGAAATATAATTCTCTGGTGGGAAGGACACTCAGATTCTGAAACCAACTTTAACCCTTTCATAAACCTTGAAATCAGAGCTGGACACTTAAGGACTTGAATTGGTGCCTATGTGCTCTGCTAGGTTGGATCTATAGACAAGCTGACCACATTCCTGTAGAACCACTTCCACTGAAACCCTTAGCATGGTGGAGAGCCAGGATACATGCAATTTTGTCACTATTTGTTATTTGTGAAGTGCCACTGGATACTGTGTTAGACATCTGCAAGAGGAGGCATTTCTCACCTCACGTGATTTCAGCAGAAATGGCCAGTATCGGAGGACACGTAGGAGGCACCTAGCGTGGTGGTTGTGGTTGGAGTTGTGTTCTGGAAGTTGTGTAAAAATGGGTTTCACTGGAACCAGCCTCAAATGGGACACGGTGACAAGGTACAACTGTAGCCGTAACCTGACCGAAGAGACAAGTTTGGCTGGTCATAGTGGTGACCAGGAGAAACCTGGCAGCCCTACTGGAAGCAGGAGCGAAGCTCTTCTGCTGCCGAGCTCCTACCGATGCAAACGGCCGCATTAGAAGTGTGACTGTCCTCAAAAATGAGGAAGTTGCTGTCTGAACCATAAACGCAAATAGTAGTTTGTACTGCAGGAATATGTAGAGCCAAAGGAGTGTGACTAATTCAAGCATTCCCGAGTAGGATGTGAGCGGTGTTTTTCTCTGGGCTTTTTGGTGTTCTTCTCAACTGTTTTATAGAATTTAGAAATACATGGAGACTGCACCTGCATGTTTTACTTGGAGCATAAGTGTTCAGTTGAATTAGATGAATTTTCAGAACGAATGAAATTATGTAGTTTTCCCAAAGGGGACGCTAGTCCCTGGCAATCCTGTATGCGGGGCAAGGCCTTGAGGAAACAGCAAAATCTGCAGCGCTGGGTCCTCGAGGAGGGCCTGAGCTCTGCGCATGGCGTTGAGCCTCCGTCCCCGCGTTTGCCATCTGTCTGCTCTAATTACAGCCTCACCTCTCTGGGGCAGAGACTGGCTTTCTGCTGTGCGTGCAGTGCCTTGCACAATGAGACCTTGTGCCCAGCTATGTCGTTACAGTAAAAAGCAATAATGAAAAGTGTAAATTGTGTGGGTTAAAGGCACCAATTTTGCACAAGTCACAGACCTTCCTCAGATTAACTTCTTTTTAAGTTATTAATTCTCTGTTGATGTTTGTTTGTTATTGTCTTATTGTTGCATTGTTTCTGCTGTTCATGGGAGTCATAAAGAAACTCCTTTTTTTCCTGCAATGTTAAAGTTATGGTTACTCAGCAGCTGCCACCAAGTCATCTGGGAGCTGCTGAAGCTCTTGGCATCATCTGCTGAACTTTATTGAACAGAGAGAGACACTCACCATCTCTGTAAAGAAAATGGCAAGCCCCATAAAGTGGAGGACAACCCCTAGCAAAAGGACCCCTTTAGTTCTTGCCTCATGCGGATTCTGCCATCCCACCTGTTTTGTGGGTGACTGAGACACCTCAGCCTTTTATACTTGAAGCTTTTGCGCGTCCCCAGCCTGGGATGTTTGCGGGCTGGCCAAACATGACACATCTGGGCTGCATGAGGCAGAGTTTGCTGATGGCTGTATGCTTTTCTTGCTTGCAGCAAGGCAAATAGTCTTCCCTGCTCCTGCGCTGTGCTTGAGGAGCTACTGCATGTGGTATATAAGCAAAGCAGGCCATGGGTACTGAGCAATACCAGCTCTAATGAAGTGCTGTTGACTGACTGATGCACTGGGAAGGGGCAAATTCCCCCCTTCGGAGGAGAGGGCTAGGAAGACGTAGCACCAGGGAGGGGTCCGTCCAGCCGTTCCACCCGCCGCGTGCACGGCTCCCAGGAGCTGATGCCGCGTGTCAGTTTTGTGCTGAGCATGAGAGCATCCCTATTCCTCTGCCACAGGAGAGGATTTCCGTTAATCCGCAGTATCTGACATGGTGATTGGACTCGGAGGGTTTGCCCCTTTCCCACGCTCTACGTGGGTGCTTTGGGAAACGCTTCTTTGCAGCTGACCCTACCGGAGTTCGGCTTTCCAAAGGGAATGGCGATCTGCTGGTGGGGTTACGTTCCCATGGACAGAAAGCAAACTCAGTGCCCTGGTCTGCCTGGGTGACTTGGAAACTGGTGGAAGGTGCTGAGGGCAGCATGAAAGCAGAAAATCAAATTCCACCTCTAATCTCCATGTTTTGGTTTTGTGCTTGTGCTGGGTAGTGAGTGCAGCCGTGTTGCCGGCTCCCGCCTTCCTCCCAAGAAACTGTGCAAATTAGCTCAGGGCAAGCAGTCAGCTTGGGGTAGGATTTGCAAGAAAGCACATGGCCGAGGCTGGCTGTTTTGTGGGGTCATATGGAGTTTAGGGGAAAGTATCTAAGGAAAAGAGGGTTTTGGGTTTAGGCAGCTTAACCCATGCGGGTTTTCACCTTGAAATCAGAGCCTGCAGTGTGAGCGTTGCCTGCCTAGCAAAGCTCCGGGGCGCTCCTATTGCAATAACTCATGGGAGCTGTGCAAAAAATCTACATGTTAGGAGGGTTATAAGAGCAACAGAGTGATGCGGACCCACTTGGAAATACACTGGGTGTTAATGAAGGGGTAGGAATTCATTGGTGTCAATCTAAATGCCTCTGTTTTGCTAAGCAATGTTTATTCTGAAGCACAAAGAAAGTAATTTCAGACTGTACTTTTTTTTTTTTCCCAGAGTATCTATCAAATTAGGTTGTTGTGTATTTGCAGAGCAATAACTCAGCATTGACTGGTGGAAATCTTATAATCCAGGAACGTGACCCGGCACAATATCATCCTAATTTCCTTGGCGAGGATTAATCTGC